>NC_141993.1:25009627-25363566 GCF_049901715.1 Pseudonaja textilis
TTTTTGAATGTGTTGCAATTTGTTAGAGCCCAGGAATATGCAATGGTACGTCACTATATGAAACAAAAAGGAAATGCAGATCACTTTCAAAATACATTGAAATTGAGGTAAGAGAGGGATAAACCCTACACACTTTCATGATCTTTACATGCTGATCTAAGTCATTGTGATTATGGAGTCTGCTATGCATTTTTCTAAAACATAAATTTGTTTGAGAGCATTTATTTATTTGTTTGTTTGTTTTTCTTTCTTTATTTTTTTCTTTCCTACCTTTATTATTTCTACAAATAACCTAAGCAGGTGAACATATCCAATACAACTTCCTTATCTGTTTTCCTCACAACAACAACCCTTGTAAAATAGATTGGCCTGAGAGATTGATTGGCCCAACGTAGCCGTTGGCTTTCATGCCCAAGACAGGACTTGAACCCATGGTCTCCTGGTTTCTAAGGCTTGCGCCTTAACCATTAGACCAAACTGACTCTTTGTAAGAGCAGAACAGTTTCAAGTAAAATTCTATAGCTTATCTGAATTTGAATATTGCTTCCAAAGTACACATTTTCAGATGAACTTTCTGCATGTTACATTTAAAATAACAGGAGTTTGATTTGAAGTTTTTAATGTCAGAACATTTAATTTCTTCTTCCTTGTTCCTCCTCCTTCTTCCTCCTTCCTCCTTCCTTTTACTTCGACCTGTTCCTCCCCTTTTCCTCTTTCTTCCTCCCTCATGCAAACTAAATGTGGGATGAATCACGCCATTGTTCAGTTGTCTATCAATTATTGTTTACTCCCTCCACCCTAATAATAGTATTGATTGGAGTAAGAAAATAGAATAAGAATTGTACTGAAAAGCAGGAACCAACAATGATTAATAATAGATGAAACCGTATGCATTGCTCTCATTATCCCTCCATATTATCAACAAAAGGGAAGATTGAGCAATATTTATGGGTGGTAGTAAAATTAGCGTGGCAATACTGAATCTGTGAGTTGCACAGATAACATTGGTAATGACTACATACCGTGAAAAAAAAATCTTTTTAGGAACACTTTCAGAGATGATGATGTGTCCACTTATCCTATCCAACTTCTCATCTTCTCTTCTCACCAGCCAAACATTGATTTTATCATTGTCAGTTGCATGATAAGTAGTATTTAATGTGTCTTTTTACTTCTTTGTGGCAAAAAGTAGCAATTTAATATAGTCCTCTAATGAGTGCAATGATGAATGTTTGGTGATAGAAAAGGATAGCAATACAGACTTTGTTCTATTGACCTTGTGAGGAGATAATTTGATGTGGTAAATCAACCTTCTCCAATCTGGAATTTTCTAGAAATATTGGGCATACAATCCCTAGAATTCTAAGGGACTGTATGCCCAATTATCTCTCTAGCTGGAGAATTCCAATGTGCAGTTCAGCAGATAATGGCTAGTAGTTTGGAGAATGTTGTGTTCAACAATTATTCATTTGGGGAATTTTTGTTAAAGACATATTCCCATTTGACCATCATTTGAAAAGACGGAGATTGTTTGATCACTATTAGAGATGCATCCTCAGTTTGCACATGCTCGAATTGGAAAACGCAGCACTATAATTACACCAGAAGTCATCAAGGTAAGTTTAATCACATGGTTAAATTCAACAGTACAGTAGATCAGACCGCACAGAGAAGCCTTCCCAACTTAGGGTGTTGATCACATCTCCCACAATTTCTTGCCTGAGCCAGCTGGAAATTATAGGAATTGTTCCCCAGCATGTCCGCTTTAAGATACTAATATTCTTCATCTTCACATTGATTGTTATCATGAAATCAGATGTGGCATGGTAGAACATTAGTTCCAATTTCTATTCTCCGGAAGAAATCCAGAGAGAGAATATTCCCATTAGATGTTCATCTTCTGCCTGAAGAATCCATCAGAGGAGAGCCCACAAGGCGGTAGTAACAAGGATTGGTGTGATAAATTACCTGACCGCCTTCTGCAAACTAAATATAGTGTTCCTTCCATTTTTTTTTTAACTCTTTGACCATCTCTTTCCAATCCTGATCATTTCTACTGCCCCTCCTTCAACTTATTTTAGCTGATCTGTGTCACTCAATGAATATAGTGCCAGATATGGAGCACCATTATCTGCTCTGGATGACTCCAGTGTGACTCCTGAAGAATACAGCTGAATGTTTATTTCCCTTGACTTGTGAATTGTCATTGATTAATGCAGGTTTCTGTTACATTGAACCCTTTTGTGATGGCTTGTGATCAATAGCATTTTCATAGAACATAGAACAATAGAGGGGCTCCTACAAAGATGAGAGGGTCAAACTATTTTCCAAAGCACTAAAAGGCAAAACAAGAAACAAGTCACTAGGAAATTTCTCCTTAGTTCTAGGCTGCTTTTCTCCCTTGTTAGTTTCCATCCATTGTTTCTTGTTTTGACTTTTAGTGCTTTGGAAAATAGTTTGTCCCTCTCATCTTTGTAGGAGCCCCTCAAATATTGGAACACTGCCACCATGTCTCCCCTAGTCCTTCTTTTCATTAAACTAAGATGTACCCAATTCCTGTAACCGTTGTTCCTATGTTTTAGCCTCCTAATCATTCTTGTTGCTCTTCTCTGTACTCTTTCCAGAGTCTCAACATCTTTTCTATATTGTGGTGACTAGAACTGGATGCACTATTCCAAATGTGGCCGGTCTAAGGCTATATAAAGTGGTGCTAATACTTCATGTGATCTTGATTCTATCTTTCCATTATTGCAGCCTAGGATTACATTGCCCTTTTTGGCTTTTGGGGGGCTCTTTTTTTTTGTTCAAATGTTTTCACTTGCATTACCTAACTTTTACAGTTACACAATGTTCAGTGTATTTTGCTTCAATGCAGAAATATATTTCATTGTCTCAGATTCATCCCTATTCCGCAATCCACCGAACCAGAAGTGAAGTCTTCAGTGCCCTTGGAAAAGGACCTGGGACTGAAACATACTGAGGTATCCAATAAATGCTTCTCAGGCTGTTTGAGAATTGCCTTGTATACGTCTGTCTGGGACACGTTGTACTAGTTAGTTACTTAATTAGTTAGTTAGTTTACTTTATTGTCATTGCACCTCGTAAAACAAAATTAAATGCCATCGTCAATGTACATTAGAACTATAAAAATAAAACACAAACACACATCCCTTCACATTCTATACAGTTGTATTGAAAATTCACCCTCTTAGTTAAGATAGAACAAACCACTTTTCTAGAACAGAGCTCCATTCATTTTGTATTATGTGGCACTGACATTCTAGTGATTAGGACAATGATGCAACATGTTATAAGGCTTTGGGGTTTTTCAGTTTTCTCAGGCAGGGGAGGCTTTGTTGTACTGGTAGTATGGCGTCACTTTTAAAAGAATTGGCTTTGCCTTCGAAGGCGAAGGGAAGGCGGCGACAGGAGCACCTGAAGCTGAGTGTCTCCGCTGGGCTCTGGTTGCAGGGAGGAGCCCTGTCTGGCCGCGCATGGCTGCGCCAAACGCCATGGCATTGTTCTAAATGCCACAGCAGCACAGGGAGAAGGGAGAGCAATGGTGGTGGAAGGTCTCCTGATACAAAGTGCCCCACCAATGCCAAAGTCTATGCAGGCAGCACCATATCCGGGTATGCAACAAAAGTACTTCCTAACATCAAGCCCCCACCACCATTCACCCCCTTTTGCATGTTTAATATAGGCTTTAATTTGGGGGGAGAGGTTTAATTTGATTTTATGCCGATAAAATATGCTGGGACTTCCTGTTGGGGGAGGCCGTATTGTTGGAGAAACACGGTATCCTTCAGGACATAGATTCTCTGAAGTAGTTTGCAAGTACTTTCAAGGAAAATAATTAAATAAAAATAATACAGATGTACTACATATAGGCAACTCCTGAAGAAACAAAGGAAATTATATTAGATTTTTTAAAAAATAAATTGCAGCCTAATTTTATTAAAAATAATAACATTTTACAGAGTGATGATCTAGTTAATAATAATTTCAGTAGTGACCAGAAAAAATTCAATAGTATAAGTTCACAGGATTTTCCGAGTGCCATTAAAAAGGGGACAATTTGGGGATCAATGGATTAAAATTGTCCATCCCTTGCTTTTTAGAAGTTCTTGGTTCAAAAGTCACTATACAAGTCATTTGTAGATCAAGTATTAAATCCAGATTTTTTTTTCTTACATTCCCAGTTGATACGAACTACTAACTAACAAAACTGCTATTTTGATTAAATATTTGGCTATGTGCTTCATGGAATAAGTCCCTTCCATTCTACTAATGGAAACAATTTCAAGTGCTGTCAAGTTCCTTCTCTTCCCTCTGTGTTTTTAAAATATGATAATGAAGATATGATTCATTTAAATTTGTTATGGCAACCCACTCCAGTAGAAACTCAGTGGCTTTATAGAAACAGTAAAAACAATCACACATTCAATAAGTATGAATATTCTCAGTAGGCCCAAGGGTATGTTGAGCAAGACACCATGTAAGTGTTAAATGGTGAGGATTGTGTGTGTGTGTGTGTGTGTGTGTGAAGAGAGAGCAACTTTATTTCATTACCACATTCAAATATAGTTGTTGGCATATATAAATGCCACTTAAGTCGAATCAGAGTTTTGAATGGCAGGTAGAGAATTAGCATACACATTCTCAGTCTTTGTGATCTTCAAGTGTCTCCTAAAATACGATGAATTGGTTTTTAAAATTACATCTATTGTTCAGAATTATTTTTGGAGCTTTTGGGTATATTCAAGAGAGCCTGGAGCTTTTACTGAGTGTATAGCTAGGAAGCTGTGACATGGAAAGAATGACAACTCATTAGCTACATGACATGTTCGTTCAACATACTTCCTAGGCCATATTATTTGTACCTATTGTATGTATCATGGGTTTTTTTAAAAAAAAACTTATAAATGTTTAACACATGCATTCATTGTTAACGACTCTGTGGGATAACTACCACATAACAAAAATGGGGGTTGTTTTTTTTACATTTGATGATGAAATTGGAGGGAACAATTAATCAATTGGTAATTATATTTGAACAATTCCAGGAAATTCATTACTTTTCTATCAAATTGGTTCCACTCTCAACCAGTCTTAATCAGTCACAAATCCAACCAACCACCCAGGAATCTATATAAATGAACAAGACACTTCACCCCAAAAACACCCGCTGAAGATGTTACCTAGTTTGGTAATGAAACATATGGTAGACAAGCAACAAGCTCAGAGAACAAGCCTAAATCTACAACCCGAGCTACAAATATTCTCTACAATCTCAAACAGTTCCTCCCACCAGTAGATTCTGCCTTCCTGTTTTCTTAAATGTATTGTTCCACATTCTGCATAGTTGGACTACAGTGTCTCTTGGCCAGGGGTAGGATTCAAATTTCTTAAGAACCGATTCTGTGGGCATGGCCTAATTTGTGGGCGTGGCTTGGTGGGCATGTGACTGGGTGGGCACAGCTTGCTGACTGGCGTGGCTTGGTGGTCACGTGACTGGCTGGGTGTGGCTTGTATATAAATATTGTAAATATTTATATAAATATTGAATGTTTTATTTTTAAAAAGTGCAACTTTTAACCTAAACCAGGCAAAGCTCACAGAATCACAGATTCACTCAGAGATCTATCTTTCTGCAATCTATTGCCTGAGTCTGTAATATAAAATTTGCTGGCAAGCAAACTCACATAATTAACTCGCAACACACCGTGTATGTAAATAATGATGTTTTTATTTTAAAAAAGAGCAACTTTTATCCAAAATCAGGCAAAGCAGGCAGGCAGGCAGGCAGATTGAGTTACTCACAGAATCACGGATTCATTCAGAGATCTACCTTTCTGCAATCTATTGCCTGAGTCTGCACTGAAAAATAAAAGCTTCAGTCCTAAGAAAGGTTCTGCTTTTAGATTAGCTAGAAAGCAAGAAATCCAATGATTTCCTGCTTTCTAGCTAATCTAAATCTCCCGGCACAGCAGAACAGCTGATGGTAAGGGCAGGGGAAGGAAAAATAGCAACTTACCAAAGGCACGCAACTTGGATGGTGCGCATGCTCGGTAAGGAGTGAGTGGGCGAGGTGGGGCCTGCCGATGGAGCGATTTGCCGGTTCTCCGAACACAGAATCGTAACAACCAGTTCTATAGAACCAGACCGACCAGATAGAATTCCATTCCTGCTCTTGGTCACAAACCTTGCAGCTAAAAGCATTCCCTGACAGCTTTCCACAGTTTGAGGTCTATAAACATATATTACTGACTATGATGATGTTAAGATAATGAAGCATCCGCTGTGCTGTCATGACAGTGCCCAGCCTTTCATGCACACATGGCAATGACCATGCAAGTATATAAATGCCAGTGTCATGGTGCATATTTGTTATTTCCCGTCCCCCCCAGTGTGCACTTTTGGGCAGATTCCAATGTTCATGCCTTCACATATGCTAAAAAAAAGTGTCAAAATTTCCCAGATGGCACAGCCATCCAACAGTTAGAGGCCAGCTTTTTCCAAATTTCCTGAGCAATTATGATGGCTCCATTCAAATCAAGAGGTCCTGGCAGAACAAAAATATTGTTTCAGAGGCACAGATGCTAGTGTCAGGGTGCCATATCAAGGAAGAGTTCCATATCATACCATGGTAGATGGAATCCTCAAAGAATAGCTTTATTGGAAATATGATATTGGCACAGATCTGGTGAAAACGGACTCTGAAGGGTCACCTAATTAAAAGTGAAAGCTTTTCCCCCAATCCCAAACAATCAGTCACATGGCCAAATCAAGGAACTTTCCATTGGTCTGGTGACATCACTCCACCTTCCTCCAGCCAGGTGTGAGAACGTCCTTGGTTCCCAAGATAAAGTATTTTATTTTGACTATACAACCCCAGATATCTCTAACCCTTCCTCCCTATCCCTCAGCGCCAGTGGGGCAGCAATGAATCTCCAAGATGGCTTCAGCCAGGCCAGCTTAAGGGTTGACAGCTAGCAGTCAACCTTTGGAAGACATTCTTATCCTGTTTTATTTTGTTTTAGAGAAGCAACAGTAACATTTAGCAATAAAGGCAACACCGTTGGAGAAAAAACATGAAAGCCAACCATTAGTACTGCTTCTCAAATTCTTCCTGCATGATAATTACAGGTAATCCTCGACAATCCATTTAGTGACCATTCCAAATTACAACGGCACTGAACAAAGTGACTTATGGCCATTTTCACACTTAACGACCTTTGCAGTGACCTCGTGGTCATGTGATCAAAATCCAGACACTTGGCAACTTATTCATACTTGTGGTGGTTGCAGTGTCCTAGGGTCATGTGCCAATTTTGGGTTCAATTGTGGTTGTAAGTCAAGGACTACCTGTATGTAATTTTGAAAGGCTTTCATTTCCATCACATTACAGTTATAACAATAGTCATGGTTTCTTAATTGCTTGTGGCTAAAATGATCAGATGTAACTAAGCTGAGGTATACATTCCTTCTATCTACAGTATGGACCCATCAGCTACAACTGGAAACGAGTAAAATTATATTTCAGATCAAAGGATGAGACAATAATAACCCAGGAATATCAGATAGTTTTTATTATCTTCATGTCCTTATTTGAAAAAGGCGTAAAAGCATATTCCTGCCTTTTATGTTTTAAAGCAATTATATTTCAGCAAGCACACTAAGCATTCATTAGCAATACAGACACGTCTCTCTATGTTTATGTTAATGTATGAGAATAAACCTTCCCGGGTATATTTTGCACCCAGTGCAGGAGTCAAATTACACATTATGTTTCTCCTTGTAATACTTGCTAATGAGGAGAATAATCCACACCAGTAGGTCAGGAATGAGACATTTACTTTGGCATGTGTCTTTCCATAATAATTCTCTCATTCTCGGTAGTTGATGGAACTGATGTATACTCACAATTATGCAAGAATTTGAATGGTAACTGTAGAAGGAGAACCTTTCCTAGCCTATGAGGGTTACACAATTGGAACTTCACGCTTATTTGAGCAAGATGGTCAACTCCCAGTTCTTTTGACTGCGGCCTGATTGACACAAGCAATTTGCTCCACGTTAGTGTTTTTGGGAGGGCCAGAAGACATGATGCCATCCTTTATCAACTCACCTGGAAGGCCAACTGTGCTCCATCTTTTCACCTATTGAGTGCTACCTGCTTTGCCTGTTGCTCTTTATTTCATTGTGAGTAATTTTTTCCACTCCAGTTGACAGCCCTGGCCACTGGCCCCTTGCCCCTCTATAGCTGTTTGGTCTGGGTTGATGAGCTGCCTGTCCCCTTTTGAAAGACATCAACCAGTGAATTTCTGGGGTGTTCTTTCCTTTTGTTTCATTAGTGAATCAGTGAAATGCTGGATCTTTGTTTTTCATGGTATGGCGAAGATCTAGGCCAAGGGTCTTCAAACTTGGCAAGTTTAAGACTTATGGACTTCAACTCCCAGAAATCCTGAGCTAACATGACTGGAGGAGGAATTTTGGGAGTTGAAGTCTTCAAGTCTTAAAGTTGCCAAGTTTGGGGACCCCTGATCTAGGTTATATTCTTCCTGTTTATAAATTCAGTGATGATGCTTTATTTAAACTAATTGGTATATCAGTGATTGTATGACCTCTGTAGATGCCATATACTAAATAAATCAATAAATTCACTAATGGAATGATGAAACATATTTGTTTATTTAAATCAGATAAATTTAATCAATTCTGTCAAATTCTGTTAACAATTCTGTTTCAAGTTACAGAAAGAAAGGTAACATAGAAGGGTTTTATTTTACTAAGGGGAAAGTATATGGAGTGTTAGCAGAAGGAGACTCATCTTAAAGAAAAAAATAATTATGGTGCTTGCTTTCCCTGGTTGGGAAAGGTGAAAACAAAAATAAACTGAACCAACAAGGATCATAGTAAGTGCAGAACCCCAGGCCATCGCTGTGGACAAAGCAAAGCAAGGGGGTTGAAATCTCTTTTCCAGCTGGTTTACATAGACGTGTCAACCAATTGAAAGCAACAGTGTGGAAAAGCCCTAAGACTGATTGTGTGGCTCCAGTTTAATCTGGGTTCCAACTTGCCTTCACTTATTTCAATTTCGATGGATGACCTACCGAACCGTAATCCAAGGTTAGGGCACGGGTGTCAAACTTGATCACGTCACGAGATTTTTTTGCCTTTGTGGAGCTGGGGTGGATGTGACCTGGTTGTAATGCCTCCGGCCCGCGGGCCACCAGTTTGATACTCCTGGATCAAGTCACGCTCTCCCAACCTTACTCATCTGGCTTGATGGTTGTTGTGGGGAAAATAGGAGGAAGAAGGAACATGGTGTGTGTTCACCACCTTGAGTTATTTATAAAAATAATAAAAAGGCAGGAAATGAATGAATGAATGAACAAACAAAAAAATGAATGAATTAAACATTACTATTTATAAAACCTTAGTAAGACCACATCTGGAATACTTCGGAGGTGGTATCCAGCAGGTTCTGACCAGTTCTGGAGAACTGGTAGTAGAAATTTTGAGTAGTTCAGAGAACTGGCAAATCTCACCCCTGACTGGCCCTGCTCCCATCTATTCTCTGCCTCCCAAGTCCCAGCTGATTAGCTGGGTCTTCTTTGGTTGTCCTGGTCAGGAGAACAGAGCTGGAAAGCAGGTTAGTGGGGTGTGGAGGTAATGGGGATTTTACAGTATCCTTTCCCTGCCAAGCCCACCAAGCTAAGCCACGCCCACCAAGCCATACCAACAGAAGTGGTAGTAAAAAAAATTTGAATACCACCACTGGAATACTGCATCCACTTCTGGTCACCTCATTATAAAAAAAAGATGTTACTTTAGAAAGAGTGCAGAGAAGAGCAACTAAGATGATTAGTTTCCTGGAAACTAAAACGGATGAAGAATGGTTGCAGGAATTGAGTATGGTTAGTCTATAGAAAAAGAAGGACTAGGGCAAACACGATAGCAGTGTTCCAATTTTTGAAGAGCCGCCACAAAGAAGGGTCAACCCATTTTTCTAAGCACCTGAAGGTAGTTCAAGAAGAAATTGATGGAGAAAACATTATATACGGGAGTCTCTGTGGTTAAACTGGGAGAAGATTAAAAGACAATGTTATTTGAAAATTCCAGCCTGGCTATCGACTATTGAAGCATTTTCTTGTCCTATAATATATAAAAAGGAACAAACAGTTAGATATGGTGAAATAGTCAATGAAAAGGGTGAACTTAAATCTATACAAAAATTGAAGACTACGAAATGGAAGCACAAAACGATTTGTAAACCAACCGGCACATTGTATGTATATATATGGAAGATGGCTTGATGTTTTTATGTTTTATTTGTTTATCTTTGTTTTAAAAACCAATAAAAATTTAAAATAAAATAAGAAAATAAAATAAGAAAAAAAAATAAGAAAAAAAAAAAGAAATTGATGGAAACTAATCAAAGAGAGAAACAACCTTGAACTAAGCAGAAACTTTCTGACAGTGAGAACAATTAAACAGTGGAACAGTTTGCCTTCAGAAGATGTAGGTGCTCCAACACTGGAGACTTTTAACAAGAGCCTGGACAGCCACTTGTCTGGAATGGTATAGGGTCTCCTGCTTGAGCAGGGGGGTTGGACTAGGTGACCTCCAAGGTCCCTTCCAGCTCTGTTATTTTGTATTTTGTATTTCTTCTGGGTCTCTTTGTCCCCTCAGTATATTTTTGGATAGGATTTCTCAGCTAAGGTCCTTATCTTCCTTTTTTACTTCAAGAAAATGGTGTTGGAAGATTGCTAGATATTTTTATTGTAAGCATCCGTAATGTTTCCCAAACTCCAATGAAGTTATCATTTTCCATTCTGTTTCAGTTCCTATTTCTCAGTTGCTTGATTCAAAATTCAAGAGGATGTAAGAGAAACCTATTGAATAAAGTAACAACTCACTCGTATTCTATATTGTGTCCCTTTCCATAACCCCAGAAATGTTGAACCTTGTGGAAAAATCTCAGTACGATAAAACGAATGAAGGATCATATGAGAGATCAGTTGCAAATGATACCTGTAACACAGGTATTAATCATTACAAAAGGAAAGGTGTCCCTATGGTGACCATAATGTGTGCTTTGAATCAGTGTTGGAGCAATACCCTTTGTCAGAATGACAAGTGAGGAAAGATTGCAGTGATATCTCTACTTCCCACGGTCTTTTCTACAAAATAACGAACCTTTAAAAGTCATATTTAACAATAATGGATCTCCGAGGCAGATGAAATAATTTGACCTATTCTTGGTAATAATATATTATTGTTATGACAATGGGCCATCAGGTCTATTATCCTGAGAAAAAGTAATATAATCACCCACCTAACTTAAACTTTTATATATAGAGCACAAATATTGCACATTGTCATGCAAAGAACCCAGGTCTTACATTCGGTCCCCAAACTTCTTCCAATAATCCTCTGGATTATTATTAATGTAACATAGAGAGAATTTTTTGAAATACAGAGAGCAGTAGTATACTATTCAGTATATTAACAGATCAAAATTCTGATTCAGTTTAATTTACCTAAAAAATCGGTGTTCTGGTTTGGTTCTCCCTTTTTATTCAGTCCTGTCCAGTTTTTAGAGAATGGTCAATATGCTACTGAAGCGCTCATCTGAAGAAGAAAAAAAAAGGATGCTGTATATACCCTTATCACTGAGTTTTAGAAAAGAAAAAAGAAGAAGAAGAAAACTCTTCAGTCTCCAACATCTCAGATTTTCATTAGTATTAGATTTGGTCAAGGTAGACCTTAAATTCATGCCCAGAAAAGATCAATTTACTTTTTCATTCAGTTCTTATAAATAGAACTGCTTTGAATCAACAACATCCAATAAGCCACAATTCTATTTTGTTTTGTGTTCTAAGAATTTATTTCTACTCTGAAATATGACTATCTAGATAGTTCCAGCATTGATAGGAAAGTTATTATCAGTCTCAGGCCCATAAAATATGATTTCCAAGTTGGAATGGAAACTGACTCCAGACCTTTTCAATTCTCATCTCAAGGGTACAAAAGAAGCATAACAATAAATCCAAAGATGTGCTGTCGTATTTTCTAACAATGCTAGGGCATAGTCAGTCAAATGCCTAATCTAATTCTGATCGGTGCTGGTTACCTTTTCTGTACATATTTCAAACAGAAAACCTTTCACATAAATTGGCAAACAGTGACATCATAGATTGCAGGAAGTCAGAGAAAATTCTAAAACACAGAGAGCGTATTTTACTTTTTTAAAACCCAATCTTCCTGCTTGAGAAAATCAGTACAGGTTGGACTGGAATTAAAGCCACACCGGTTCTCTAGGATCAGCAATCACGTGGATCAGATTGAGGACTGCAGAAATGACAGGAATATTAGGAGACAAAATGACAATGTTTCCTTGGTCAAAGGTTTTAGTCTTCTGAAGAAACTGATCAAAAACATGTGGGGGAGTGAAAGAGGGTAGGATGCCAACCCAGCTGGAGAAAATATTGCCTACATGAGACCAGTGGAGGAGAAAGAACAAAGAGAGCAAGAAAGAAAAAAAAGCAAGCCAATCTCTTACTAAGAAATGGGCATCTTTTAAGGATGTAGATGGATTGGGGAGAAGAACCTCAGAGGGACAATATATCAATGTCAAGTCCATGAACTTCCCTCCTATTCCAAAGCACATTAAAATGGTAATATTGAATTTAAATAAGACAATCAAATGTTGGCTCTGGAGCTGCACAAAAGCAATTTGGAGTGGTATCCTGGTCTATTATATTTTTGCTGAGTGGGCAGGAGCAAAACTTGTGGCTGTGTAGAGTATCTGGACCAGGGGTGTCAAACTCAAGGCCTGTGGGCCGGATTTGCTTTGATCTGGCCCACAGGACTGCCTTGGAAACAGTGAAGGATTGGCCTGTGGAGGCTGCGTGCGGCCTGCCCAGGCTCCGTTTTCACTGGCAGGAGGCTATCGCGACCAAAAATGGAGTCTCAATGAGTGACTTTGAGCTGGCCACCCCCACCCTGGCTATGCTCACCCTGGCCACAGCTGCCACCACTGCCCCCCCCGAGATCAAACACAACCCTGATGTGGCCCTCAATGAAATCGAGGTTAACACCCGTGATCTAGACCGGGGTCTCCAATCTTGGCAACTTTAAGACTTGTGGACTTCAATTCCCAGAATCCCTCAGTCGGCAAAGCCGGTTGAAGAATTCTGGGAGTTGAAGTCCACAAATATTAAAGTTGCCAAGGTTGGAGACCCCTGGTCTAGACAATGGTAGATCTTTCGTAAATGATAAATAAGTCAGATTCACCAGATTCTGAGATGAGTGTTAATCTGTGTCTTCTGATCTTATTAAATTATGGAATAAGACCTCAGGAAAAGGGAAGAAGGGAATGAAATTTGATTTAATGAGAGAGAAGAGACTCAGGGGAAACACTGAAGTTCTTTTTTTAAAAAAAACACCTTTTTAAATCTTACCTACCATAAGTTATAGATCAAAGACCTGCTTGATCTTGTCTCTATTTTCTCACATAGGATGTGTTAGTGATTGGGGGCAAACCCCCAAACAGAATGTGCAGCAGCAGTCAAGCCAGGCAGCCAAATGAGAGAGGAAGGGCCCTAGAGTTTACACACACTGATGACAAACACTGTTTTTGTAGTTTAAATAGTTGTTTAATCCAATTAGAGTTTAAACATTGTCAATCAGTCCATATGTCATTCACAAATATATCCATTCAGTAACTTAGTCCATTCACTAGTCAGTTCTATATCCTTATCTGCTTGTAAAGATATCTTCTCCTCTGATACCTTTCCTTTTGAAGACAACGCTGAGTATTCACAGGATATCAGCACATCAATGAAATAGTCCTTTCGTTCAGGTATTCAAACAGTTGTAGCAAACAGTAGCAAACAAACAGTAGCAAGCAGACGAAACAAGCAGAGAGAGGTTACGTTTCTCTTACTGCCTTTTATTGCCGTTTGTAACCGCACCCTTAATTAGTTAATTACAAGCAGTTTGGTGCTTAAAGCTACAAGTTACAAACACCCAAACCTTGGTTTTATATATTTATTCACCCAAACTTAGTTGGTGTATCAATGTTATACCCAACAGGATGGGAAGTTATAACCAGGACAGGCGAGCAAAGGGAATATCCCTTACCAGCCATTGTTTCATATGACTGGCATGACTCTAATCCATTCTAACCCTTTCTCCCTGCTACCCATTTTCAACATAGCACTAGGGGTTTGCAGCCTCAACCAAACAATGAAGTGCAAGATTCAGCAACTAAGATGGAAGAGGTGGGGTCAACAACTTTCACATTGTGTATTGAAGTAAGCAGCACTTCACAGCCATGGATGTTTGGTGTTCTTACTGGTTTAGAAATTGGAAATGCATATTATGATCTGCGAGTATGTTTTTTATAGAAGACAATAAGAAAAAAAATGGTTATTTTATCTTTAGATTTCTAGCCTGTTTTTCTTTCAGCTCCCTTCTCCAATATTTCTCTGAAATATTACTAACCTTATTAGATATTATTAGATATTATTAACCAGGGTGTCAAACTCAAGGCCTGGGGGCTGGATCCGGCCCACGGGGTGCTTAGATCTGGCCCACAGGGCTGTTCTGGAAACAGCAAAGGACCGGCCTGCTGTGCCTCTGCCACAGAAAATGGAGTTCACAGCCCTCACAAGCTCCATTTTGTCTGGCAGAGGGTTGCAAGAGGCCATCCCAGCTGAAAACGGAGATTGGGAGCCCATTTTCATTGGCAGAGCGCTCAGGCCACCACCGGCAGCTCCAACAAAGTGGTGTCAAGCTGGCCACACCCACCCTGGCCACACCCATCCCACCCATCCCACCCCTCCGAAGTCAAACACAACTTTTTTTGCGGCCCTCAATGAAATCAAATTTGACACCTCGGCCTAAACTTTTGCAGTACGTTTCCATGATCAAATTCCAGATCTCAACTTGATATCCCTGTTCCAAGTACCATACCTTAATTACTATCCAACGCTGGCTCTAAAGCTTGCAATACTTCATATTCCCAAGTATTCTCTCACCCAAATTCAAGCCAACCCTGACTCTGCTTAGCTTCCTAGATCACAAAGATTAAACCATGCAGCCACCAAGGTTTACCTGCAGTTTATGGTTTTCCTCCAAGTTGTCATAGTATTTAAAGATTAATGTTAGGTTTGGGAAAAGAGAGGCTGAACCAGAGCATGAGTGCAACAATACTTTATTATAACAATAAAGGGCTGACCGTGCTTGCCACGCCTGGAACTGGCTCGCAGCGATCAGCAACTGGTTGGACCCCGCAGCCTGCTTTTATAGCTGGCTGCTGGGGAGAACCAACCAATGAGTAAAGGGGAGAACGCCCCCGCAAAGTGAATGGACCTGAGTGAGAACTCCTAGAGTCCTCAGGACATAACACCCCTTCCCCCCAGATGCGAACACGCATAGTCTTTGAGGTAGGCAGGAGGTTTATGTTGGCGCCCGGAACGGCGCAGCTCTGGAACGCTGACTGTCCGTTCAGAGTCTGTCTGGGAAGGCAGAGCCGGGTAAGTGTCACCAACGTGCCCCTCGGTTCGGGCAGGCCCGGGACTTGTAGGGTTGGTCACTGGGGACGTGCTCCCGTAGACTGGATCGGGCTGGTCTGCCGTCTGGGCGCCGCTGTCCGTGTTCGGGCTTTCTGGAATGACTGTTGGTGTGCACTGGTCGCCGGGAAGGATGTGGATGTGGGGTTGATGCTGAGACCTCCCATCGCTTTGTGAATCTGGGTCCCTGCTAGTGTGGGTGTGGAGACGCCTACGCAGCTGGTCCAGGTGCCTTCTCCAGACCCGGCCGTCCTCCAGTCTGACCCGATACGACCTTGGTCCGGTGATGGCCACGATCTCGCCCGGGATCCACAGGGGGTCTCCAGAGAAGTTCCTCGCGAATACTGGCTCCTGTAAGATAAAATGTCTAACCCCCGATGTAGAAGCGAGGGGAGAGTCAGGGCAGTATTGTGGGTGAAGTCTGTCCAATACAGTCCTCAGACGCCTGCCCATCAGGAGCTCAGCTGGGGACTTGTTGGTGACTGAACATGGAGTTGAATGCTGGCTCATCAGGAAACGCGAGAGTTTGTGGTGCCAGTCATCCTTGCTGAACCTAGCCAGGGCTTCTTTAGTGGTCCTGACGGCCCTTTCAGCCAATCCGTTACTGGCAGGATGAAATGGGGCTGTGAAAATGTGGCGGATACCCAGGTTGGCAGCGAAACGGCTGAACTCGGTTGATGCGAACTGTGGGCCATTGTCGGAGACAATGGAGTCGGGTAGCCCGTGTGTAACAAACAGGTGTGTTAATACGTTGGTGATTGCTTGTGTGGTGGTCGTGGATAGCTGTGCTACGTCAATCCATTTAGAATAGGCGTCCACGACCACTAGGAACATCTTCCCATGCAAAGGGCCGGCCAGGTCGATGTGAATTCTGGACCACGGAGCGCTGGCGCTCTCCCATTTAGTAGGGGTGGCAATAGGAGGAGCAGGACGGGATTCCTGGCAAATGTTGCAGGAACTTACCCATCTGACGACGTCCTCGTCGAGGCCCGGCCACCATACATAGCTGCGTGCTAATGCCTTCATTCTCACGATGCCAGGGTGTCCCTCGTGCAACGCCTCCAGAACTCGGGTACGCAGTAAGGTCGGGATGACCACTCGAGTGCCCCACAGTAGACAGCCCTGCAAACTGGACAATTCCTGCATGCGGGTCTTGAAAGGTGAGAATTTGTTTTCAACATTGCCACCCGGCCACCCCCTCCTCACCCAGTCGAGCACCTGGGCGAGCGTTTTGTCTGCCTTGGTTTTAGCAGCAATGTCAAGGGCAGTGATGGGGAGGTCCAATTGGGTGACCTCGAAAATAGCGTGCACAGGAGCAGGGTCTTCAGCCGGAGCCGGCAAGGGACAGCGGCTGAGAGCGTCAGCGTGGGACAATGTTTTACCTGGGCGGTGTATGAGTCTGTAGGAGTAGGCTGCTAGGAAGAGGGTCCATCTCGTCATCCTAGGAGAAAGGACTTGAGGGGTCTGTTTGTCCCCAGCTAGTAGACCCAGGAGGGGCTTGTGGTCTGTGACCAGCTCGAAAAAAATGGCCAAAGAGAAATTCGTGAAATTTTTTCACTGCTGCAACAGCTGCTAGAGCTTCCTTATCGATCTGGCTGTAATTACGCTCCGTTGCAGAGAGCGTCCTGGAGAAAAAGGCAATGGGAGCCTCGGCGCCATTGGGAAGCCTGTGGCTTAATACCGCCCCAATTCCAAAGGGGGATGCGTCTGCTGCCAGCACTAAAGGAAGGTTGGGGTCGAATTGAATAAGTACCGCTCCTGACGTGAGTAGTGATTTGACGGCGTGAAAAGCATGGTCTTCTTTGTGCCCCCAGTGCCAAGGTGACTTTTTATCCAGTAATCTGTGTAGGGGTTCAGCTACTGATGCTTTATGGGGCAAGAAGGACGCGTAAAAGTTCAATAGCCCCAAGAAAGCCTGTAGTTCAGTTTTGGAGGTTGGAGTGGGTGCCTCGTGAATTGCCTTAACCTTGGACTCCAGGGGGTGAATGCCTGAGGCGTCAATTTTATAACCCAGAAAGTCCACCTGTCTAGTGGCAATGGCGCATTTTTCTTTTTTCAATTTGAGGCCATGCTGTCTGAACCTCTCTAACACTGCTCGAACTCTCTGGAAGAGTTGGGGTCTGTCCCTGGCCGAGACTAAGATGTCGTCGAAGTAGGGTACTACTCCAGGGAGGCCCTGTAAAATCCGCTCCATGAGGGATTGAAAGATACCTGGGGCAACACTTACGCCAAATTGGAGACGCTTGCATCGGAAAGCACCCCTGTGAGTGACAATGGTCTGGAGTTCCGCTGTTTGGTTGTCAACAGGGAACTGTTGATACGCTTGAGACATGTCCAATTTGGCAAAAATACTGCTAGGTTCAAAAGTGTGTAATAAATGCTGAATGACGGGCACCGGGTAGCGCTAACTTGTAGAAACTTATTGATTGTGGTCTTGTAGTCCGAGCAAATTCTCAGGCTACCGTCTTTTTTGAGGGGTGTGACAATGGGCGTCTCCCATTTGGCGAAATCTGTTGGCTCAATGACCCCTTGTTTTAATAGTTTATCCAATTCAGCATCTAGTTTTGGCCGAATAGCGAAGGGGACCCTACGCGGTTTTAGCCTGATTGGGACTGCCTGGGGGTCGACTGAGAATGATATAGGGGTACCGTTATAACACCCCAGCTCATCGCTGAATACATCTGAGTAATCAGTGAATAAGGAGTCAGTGTCAAAGGTTGAGACAGCATGGACTCCTGTCAGCCCTAGGCCGAGATGGGGAAACCAATCGAGCCCCAATAAGGTAGGGAGATTGCCGTTAACTACCACTAGAGGTAGGTGACCTTTAAAAGCTCTAAAATTGACAAGGAACTTGCCTCTGCCGATTACAGGAATGGTCTTCCCCTGGTAGTCCTTCAGGCTAAACTGGCACTTCTGGAGCCGGCTAGTGGACAGGCTGGGCTGGAGCCTCTTGAGGGTGTTCCACGAGATAATTGAGAGCGCTGACCCTGTGTCAACCTCCATGCGGCACAGTTTACCTTCTAGGGAAACGGAGAGAGAGATTTTACTAACAGTGTGGCAAGTGTGCTTGGCATGGTGGTGCATGCGACAGTTCAATACTTGCCTCTGCGGCCCCGAGTGTGAGAAGGGGGGGTGCCTTTGTGTTGAGCTTTGAGGGGCTTGGCAGACTCTCGTGATGTGCCCCCTTTTATGGCAGTTATTGCAGGTGGCTCCTTTGAACTTGCAGGTGGCCCTCAGATGAGATCCACCACAGGCTAGGCACAGGGTGATGTGCTTGGGTGGACCGATGTTTTCTTGTTTGGCTCCTACCTGCGGCCGTCTGTCGTTGGAGAGGCGGTGGACGTCGTTTTCGTCACTAAGGGATTCCTCTGCTGCCACCTCCTCGGAGTGGACTGGAATTGTCGTCAGCTTGGCAGTCGGGCCATGGATTTCGGTGGCTGAGTGCGCTGCCAGTTCTGCTGCCAAGGCCTCCTCGACTGCTTGTGCGAGATTGAGGTCTTTTTTCGCGAGAAGGCGCCTTTGAAGGTGTAGGTCCTTGACCCCGCAGACTAGTTGATCGAGGAGCATGTCCTCTAGGTAGGTTCCAAACCCACAATGCAGTGCTGTTGTTCTGAGGGCGGCCATATACTGATTGATGGTCTCCTTGTCCGCTTGCTTCCTCATACGGAAGGTGAATCTCCTGGCAATCTGTGAGGGCCTGGGAGAATAGTGGTTAGTGAGGATTTCAAGTAGCTCTGACCAAGGAACGTTTTTCAACTCACGTGGAGCCACGAGGGCTGTGGCCGTATCGAAGACGATGGCTCCACAGTAGATCAGGAAATACGATTTTTTCCGATGCTCTCCAGCATCAGCCAGCCCAATTGCATCGATATAATGGTTAAAACGGTTCTTGTATGATTCCCACTTCTCCTCATCCGGTTTGAACGCTGGGAAGACTGGATTGGAATTCATGGTGCTGGGGCCGGTAGAACAACCTGTGGACAAAATCTCTCTGGGGCAGCAGAAAAATGTTCTAGTGCCTGTGGCAGGCAAGTGATTTCAGCTCTGGAGAGGCTTTTCGCAATCCTCTCTCTCTCTCTGGGTTAGCCACGTTTGGCCGTCAGCCGTTGGCGGCATTTGAATTCGCGCCTGTGTGGGCGTCAGTGCCTTGACTACAGCACCGTGCTGTACGTTTAGGTTTGAAATTCAAATGACAGCCGTTTGAATTTCGCGCCTAAACAATGAGCGGCTGCGGCTCGCAGCGCTTCACTTTCCCTGTAGCTGGGCTAACAAGCGGCTACAGACGCTTCTAACTTTCGATCTGACCGCTCTCTCTGGCTGTGGATCAGTGTTCGCTTCTATTGCTTGCTGGCCGCTTTCTCTGTCAGCGGACCAGCGTTTGCTCTTTTTGTTTGCTCTTTTTGCTTGCTGACCGCTCTATCTGGCTGCGGATCAGCGTTGCTCTTATCGCCAGCCGATCGCTCTCTCTGGCTGCGGATCGGCGGCTAGTGACTGGTTGGACCCCGCAGCCTGCTTTTATAGCTGGCTGCTGGGGAGAACCAACCAATGAGTAAAGGGGAGAACGCCCCCGCGAAGTGAATGGACCTGAGTGAGAACTCCTAGAGTCCTCAGGACATAACAATTAATATCAGCCAAACAATATATAACAACTTTAATTGTATTTAATGGATTAATCGAATTGTAATTAACTTAAAAACTTAACATTTACATTTTGCTCTAATGCCACTCATTTTTAACTGGGCAGATCTCACTCAACCCAGACCTGAAAACGTTGGATAGCCCTCTTCCAAATACAGCAAGGTTGCAAACAAACACAAGACATGAGAAACACTCGTGAAAGTGGATGTCTGGAGTCTGCAGGACCAAGAGTGATTTTAACTAGATAAAAAAGAAAAACGGCATAATTGTCAATGAATATAATGTAGATGGTGAGAGAAAGATAAAAAATATTGCATTTCCTCAAAGGAAGTCTGAGGATAAAATCAGCAAAGTTTTGAAAGACAGGAACTGATTGTGACTCCAACTATATTTGTAATGGAAGTGCAGAAAATAACTCTTCAGGCCTCTTTAAATTTTCCAAGGTTAGGATTATAAAACCCTCAAACACTTTCACAGATTTTGATTGTCACTTAAGCACATAAAAGCAAGGTGGTTTTTAAAGGAACTGATGCAATGTCTATCACATTAATTCCTACTGAAAGAATATCTGATTGAGACCAATATGGTTTGCATTTTGTATAAAAATTGCTATCTTCAGGTTTAATTGCTAGACGTTCTTGATTGCATTAATACACAGCTCACTTATTTAGGTAGGAGTAGAATATTATGGATATTTAATCAGGAAGCATTGTGATGATTCAGTATTTAAACACACACATTAATCTACCAGTTTCTTTCGGTAATACTAATCTAAAGGCACATTCTTGTTATTACAGGTAATCTTTCAGATTAGAAACCAGACAAAATAGCCTTTAAAATGTCTACAATTGACTGATCTCAGCAACAATTCCAAATAGATTGTTCTTAGCAACAACCTAAACAGCACAGCAGCAATCAATACCAATTTGATTTGGACAGGATTTTCATTCAGTGTTTAAAACATATGCACACACAAGCACACATTCAGTGCATTTCTGTCTTGTTTTGCTGCAAGTCATTAAAAGCCCCATTTTCAAGCAACTAAGGACAGGCCTTTAATTGGTGGATTCTATCTTAGAATAGATCTTAACCCCATAAAACAACCATGAATTGGGTCTTTCTAATCACAAAGGCACAGAGAAATCATTTCTATTGTCCAGTTTCCTTGTAATAGGTATATATTGTTGGAAGAATGTCCATCTGGGTTCAGTTCCAAGTGGGGAGAAAGACACTAGAAACATGGAGGCTGTTTGGAAAGATGGTTTAATGGTGGACAGGACCACATGGGTTGAGGTCCTGGGCAGTTGAGCATATGGGTGGGTGGGTATGTGTGAGAGGGAGATTTATACCCTCTGTTGGGCTTTGAACTTGCTTCCTGTTCCTGTGAAAGAAGTGTTCTGATTGGTTGTCAGACTCCCATGGGGCCATGCAGGGGTAACTTTGTAGGCTGTCTTGAGTCCCAGGCTTGGTTGAACCTTGCTGGGTGATGCAATCTTCCCAGGTGCCATGTGGTGAGATGGGTAGAGGGCTAATCCTATTATGTCCTCAGGGTGATGGTCTTTTGTTTGGTAGATAAGCTGACCCAGCCTTTTGTCTTATAGATAGGTTGGCACCAAAATATCTGCTGGGGAAGTAGAGAGCTGAGGCTCTGAATTTATGTCTTTAGAAACATGTTTCTCCTTTAGGGAAAATGTAATATTCTGCCTTTTTAATATTTCCTAGAATATTTCATTCTTCTAGGAAAAGGGTGGGTGCTAACTTTCTACAATAGTTAAAAAGAATGTGGGCATCTAAAAATATTAAAATTATTTCAAAGTCAAATTAATAAATGTATTAACTAGAATAGTCCTAAAGACATGCTTTAAATGCAGCATTTTTCTTGTTTTGCATCTCCTGTGATTTACTTATTCCCTTTTTATACAAATGCAGGGGGCTCAATAAATGGCTGGTTTAATTTTGAACTTAATATGTATGCAGAATGTTTTTCCAGTGGTGAGCCCCATGCTTATCAATGGCCTCAGTTTAGCAGTAATAACTGAGCTTAGCTTAACTAAAGATTGTTTCCCTATTGAGTCAGGGTTGTCTCTGCCTCCTGGCAGTAGTCTCTAAACTTGAAATTGTTAGTGCTTGTAGATTGATACCTGAATTCCCATGTAACTTTCAGGCAACCATAATATGGTTCCGTGTCTCATGCATGTATTGTATAACCAATGCTAGCAAAAAGCTGGAAATTCACACAATAAACACATCCCTCAGCCAACAAATAAACAAAAATCCTAGAACCATGTCAGGTTTTTAAAATCTGTACTAATACTGTCTTCTCCTTAAAGCAGAATCATGGTTAACCATGGAGAGAACATGGTATGCTGTGACAGGGCACAATTTGTAGCATGGAAACTATGGATTTAAGGGAAATATTCAGCAATCAACAAACCAGCCTGAATTGTCCACCTTTACTATAGTGACGTCCAATACGTATATCCAATACATTTTCTTCCTACTATTTTCTACTAGTAATAGCATAAACAGTTCTCCAGTGAGATAGAATTGTATTGTATTGTATTGTATTGTATTGTATTGTATTGTATTGTATTGTATTGTATTGTTACATTACATTACATTACATTACATTACATTACATTACATTACATTACATTACATTACATTACATAGTTTTCCCAGTTGCAATGTATGGCTGTGAAAGTTGGACCATAGGCATAGAATAAGAGAGTTTGAAGGGACTTTGGAGATCATCTAGTCCAGTGGTTGCCAACCAGTGGGTTGGCGATAAAATTTTGGTGGTCCGCAGAGAAATGTCACCCCAAAGCACCCCCCAAAGCAAGGAACACAAGGCTGCGTCACTCACATGCCTGTGGGAACACAAGGCTTGAGTTGCTTGCATTGTGAACAACATGAGGTAGTGAGGGGAGGGGGGAAAGGACGGAGGGGGAGAATTTGCCCCACATGCCTTGCCTGGCCACCGGGCTGCTTCTTTCTGCTTCTTTCTCCTTCTGCTTTTGGCTGCACGCAAGGAAAGCAGCAAAAGTCTTTCTTTCTCTTCCCCAAACTCCACCAGAAACGAGTCTTTGGGACCCTGCAAAGCATGCTGCCCCAAGAGGCTGCGCCAGCAAAGACTCATTTCTGCTGGAGTTTGGGGGAGAGAAAGAAAGACTTCTGCTGCTTCTGCTGCTTTCCTTGCATGAAGCCAAAAGTCTCTCTCTCTCTCTCTCTGTCTCTCTCTCTCTCTCTCTCTCTCTCTGTCTCTCTCTCTCTGCTGCTGCACACTGCTGGCTCATATTTAGCTGGTTGTCCACTAAGACTCCAAGATCCCTCTCACAGTTACTGCTATTGAGCCTGGTTTCACCCGGTCTATATGTGTACTTTTGGTTTTTCTTGCCTAAGTGTAGGACTTTACTTTTCTCTACATTGAATTTCATTTGGTTATTCCCTCATCTAAGTCGTTAATGAAGATATTGAAGAGTACTGGGCCTAAGATGGAACCTTGTGGCACCCCACTGCTTACTTCCCTCCATGTAGACTTAGACCCATGAAGGACTACTCATTGAGTATGGTTTGCCAGCCAGTTGCGAGTCCATCTAGTGGTGGTGTTATCTATTCCACTTTTTTCTAGCTTACTAAGAAGTAGGTTGTGGTCTACTTTGTCAAATGCCTTGCTGAAATCTAAATATATTATGTCCACGGTAATTTGCTGGTCTACTAATTTAGTCACTGTGTTGAAGAATGAAATAAGATTGGTTTGGTATGATCTGTTCTTAACAAACCCATGCTGACTACTAGTTATTTCTTAACTTGTTTGTAGATGTTGGCAGATCTGTTTTTTTATTATCTTTTCCAGTATCTTCCCAGGTATTGATGTTAGGCTGATTGGTCTATAGTTTCCTGGGTCTGTTTTTTTTTCCTTTTTTGAAGATGGGAACCACATCAGCTCTTTTCCAGTCCTCTCGTAGTTCCCCGGTGCTCTGGAATTTTTGAAAGATATGGTGCAGTGGTTCTGAGATGACCTCTGCCAGTTCCTTTAAAACTCTGGGATGTAATCCATCAGGCCCCGGTGATATGTTTTCATCAAGATCAGACAGGTGTTCTCTTACTATTTTTTTGCTTATTTTAACTTTTATTTCTGGTCTGTCTTTTACAGTTATGTTTTTGTTGGGTTGAGCTATAGTTTCTTTTTGCGTGAAGACGGATGCAAAGAATGAGTTAAGCAGTTCTGTTTTCTCTCTGTTGCCTGATACTTCCTTGCCATCTTCTCTCTTTAGTGGACTGACTGTTTCCTTGATTTTTTTTCTTGTTATTTATATGTTGGAAGAAACTTTTTTTATTATTATCTTTGACTTTTGTTGAAAGTCTTCGTTCGTTCTAAGCCTTTGCTATCCTGACTTCATCTTTGCAGATTCTGGTTATCTGCTGATATTCTGCCTTAGTTGTACGTCCTTCTTTCCATTTTTTGTACTTGTCCTTTTTTTCTTTCAATTTGCCAGAAAGATCTTTGTGCAGCCATGCTGGTTTCTTCTTGGATTTCTTGTTTTTCTTTCTCAGTGGTATTGTGCTGGTCTGGGCTTCTATGATCATACTTTTTGGAGTTTCCCAAGATTCTTGAGTTGTTTTCCCCTTTAGGATTTTCATCCATGGAATCTTTCCCAAGTTCTCTCCGAGTTTATTGAAATCAGCTCTTTTAAAATCCAAGATTCTGGTGTCATTATGTTCTGTTGCTTGTGTTTGTGTTATGTTGAATTCTAGTATGACATGGTCACTCTCACCCAAGGTTCCTGCAGTTTCAACTCCCTCTATCACTTCTTCTCTGTTTGTAAGAATTAAGTCCAGTGTGGCTGTCCCTCTAGTTTCACCCTCTACCTTTTGGACAACAAAGTTGTCAGCTAGGTTGGTTAGGAACATTTGATTTCTCACTTGGTGCATTGAGCTCATGGTGTGAGCTTAAGTGGACTTAAATGGTAGAGGACACGAAGGCCTGGAGGAACATTGTCCATGAGATCACAATGGGTCAGACACGACTTCACAACTAACAATAACAACTGTAGTGTCTGCTTTTTTTTTGTTTGACCAGGTAAACCTTTACAATTAATTGGCCAAGTAAAATTGGTCATTCAAATATAGGAGATATACTTATTTGGTTTTCAGTTTTACAAGGTGATCATTCTAGATCTTTTACATGTTTGTGTGTGTGTGTGTGTATTTGGGTATATACATGTAAACACTTATACACACACAAATACACACACATACACACACACAGAGTGCACTTTTTTTCCCTTGCTTTATTCTTTGCAGAACTCGAACGAACTCATCTAATGCACAAAAGCTGAAATAAATCAATACGTATCAGTCTGTGTAGACCTTTAGCTTCTAGTTACCTATTTGACAAGAAAGACTAATGCTGACATTTCCTGAGTGATGAGGCAAGACAAAATTCTGGGCAGCAGAATTCACGAAGTACTCTGAAATGTGCAGCATGTAATGCACAATAAATTGTGGTAAGCTATCAACACACAAAAGCCTACCTCAAATATATTTGTCATTTACCAAAACATTCTGGCATTACATCACAAATGAAGAAGCTCATTTTTTTCATTTATAAGAATGTTCATGTTCACATTTTTTAAAAAAACCAAACAACCTTATTTAATCTTTGTACCAATGTATACATTCTTTCCAGTAAAATGAAAATATATCCCTGTTAACTTCTACCAGTTTAATAATAATTTAATCACCATTGGATATCCAAAGATTTCTGTGATATAGTGAGTTAGATGCAGATTCTCATCCTTCACTAATGGCCCCTTGTCTGTGATAAGTCCTGCAAAATATAAGTTAAATTATTGCATCAAAGGAGTTGTTAGTTCTACACTGTAGTTCTACACTGCGGTATAAGGTGAAAGTCCTGCAGATTCTTATACCAGTGGTGGTATTCAATTTTTTTTTACTACCAGTTCTGTGGGTGTGGCTTGGTGGGTGTGGTGTAGCTTGGTGGGTGTGGCTTGTTGGGCGTGGCAGGGGAAGGATACTGTAAAATCCCCATTCCCTCCCTATCCTACTAACCTGATTTCCAGCTCCGTTCTTCTGTGCAGGGCAACAAAAGAAGACCCAGCTGATCAGCTGGGACTCGGGAGGCAGCAAATATATGGGTGGTATTTACAGGTATTTTACAGGTTCTCTGAACTACTCAAAATTTCCACTACCGGTTCTTCAGAACCTGTCAGAACTGGCTGAATACCACCTCTGGCTTCCACCCAACTAAATGGATCTTAGATTCACTCCAGCTTTAACAACAAAAATAATCTGTCTTAAGTAATCATTTTTAAAACTTCCAGAAAGATGGATTTCAAGGTAAAATTATCCTGCATATCTGAACTTCTAATTATTGAAAATACTGCATTATAGAATCTTCTTTCATATTGAGAACAGAATGTTCATTTAGAAGAAAAAAAACAGATGAAAGCTGCAATTACATATATTGCCGTATATCAACGGCAATATATGTAATTGCAGCTTTAAAGCAAAGAGGAACTTGGCCTGAAATAAGCAAAACGAAAGATTTCAAAAAAGTAATATTTTATACAATGTCATTCTGTCCAAATGTATGTTTCTTTTTGAAATATTCTTTCAAATATTTATGTTTAATACCAAGCAAATTGTTATTATATCCAACTATCAGGACTAGCAGCAAGAGCCAAATATAAATCTCTGCATTTGATGGATGTCCTTGCTTGACCCATAAATTTGATACAATCTAATAAATACAAAACCAACCATGACAACTGAGCTTGAGAAAAATAGAAGCCATTTTCATTATGAATCATATGCTGAATACTTAGTTTTCCCCTTAATGGAGTTATTTTGAGATGGATGGAGACTTCTTCAAATATTGTTCTTTTGTACAGATGTTGTTGGTTCTGCAGATGCGCCATACCACTGGGGGCATTAATTTTTCTTCTTGTTTCTTTAATCCCTGGATCATCTTTTTTTAGAGAAATTGAAACCTTAGCATCCCTCACAGCTGGGTGGGTAGCAATTGGAAATGAATACCACAATATAATCCTAAAATAGGCCACTGTGAGTTGCTACAAAAAATGGAAAACACATAGGCAGAAACCCATTAGTTTTAGAAACAATGAAGCACAACCAACAATACCCTACATTTTGGCTATTGGTAGAAATTCACACGAGCTAGAACCTGGCTATGCCCCCAGCTTTATTTAAAAATTAGCTCTGTACCGGTGCTTCGCTACGAAACTATGTGATTGGGCTTAGTTTTGGGGGAGGAAAATAAGGGGGGGGCGGGATTTGTGCCTCTTCCTACCAGCATCCATCGGTATTCATCTGGCTAGCATCTTG
This sequence comes from Pseudonaja textilis, assembly GCF_049901715.1. Lineage (NCBI taxonomy): Eukaryota > Metazoa > Chordata > Lepidosauria > Squamata > Elapidae > Pseudonaja > Pseudonaja textilis. Next base: position 25,037,224 of record NC_141993.1, read on the forward strand.
TCTGTGTCAGAGAGTTGAGGGCTGTTTGGAAACTGAAGCAGTATTTGCTGTGTGAGTAAGAAGGAGACAGCAAGGAGCCTGGGCCTGGCTTAGGTCAACTGTACTAAAGCTGCTTGCTGTTGTGAAACTGAAACTCCTCTCCTCTGCTTGTGTTTTGCATTTGGAACAGATTTCTTTTCAGGTGGGGAAGAGGAGTAGAACTCCTTAACATCAGAGTATGTTAATAATAATGTAGGAAATACTAATGCTCTGATGGTCATTTCGAAAAACCCTTTCTTAGCAAGCATCTAAAAGCCAAGAGAAACATATGTGCCAAATTTCAAGTTTGTAGGCTTTACGGTTCTGGAGATTTTGTGATGATGCATGAGTGGTATTTCGCTTTTATATATATAGATGTAGAAAGCTGCACAAACTCTAGAGAGTAAATTTACCTGTAGCAGAATCCATGCAAATTTATTAAGAAGTTAATATCAACAAAACTTTTAATTCAATCATAGTTTCTTTAACTTGTTCTTCTTCTAGTTTAATTTCTAATAAATATCCATATAATTTTTTAATCACCTTTTCATCAATACCTGTGAAAATCTTATCTAAGTCAGTCAGTTTATCATAGAAACCTTCTGTTTTAGAATCTTTATCATACCTTGAATGTATTTGCACATATGAAAACCAATTCATCTTTATACCTTGTTCCTCTAGTTTTTGTATAGATCTATGATGATTGCTTGGGGGAAGAATTTTGGATATGGGATTGATCTTGAGAAATGGCAAAAATTGTGGTCTCAAAATTATAAAATGACAATGTCAACAGCATATAAAGAAAATTTGCATAAGATGTCTAACAGGTGGCACTTTCCCCGGACAGGAATAGCAAGAATGTTCAAAAATAAATCTGAAAAATGTTGGAAATGTCATCAGATACCTGGCTCATACTACCATATCTGGTGGACTTGTGCGGATGCTAAAAAATACTGGACTAAAATCCACATGTGGTTGGAAAAAATGACAAAAAAGCATATAGATTTGAAACCAGAAATATTTTTATTGGGAATTTTACCTGAAATATATAGTAAAGACTTGAAATACCTGATTGTAAATGTATTAACAGCGGCTAGGATTGTATTTGCGAAAAACTGGAAAAATGAGAAAATACCATCACAGGAGGAAATCATTAAGAAAATATTGGATTGTGCTGAAATGAGTAGATTGACATTTGAAATTAGAGAACAAGAGGATAAACAATTTATAAAATTGGAGATCTATTCTATCAATGGTTATACAATAAAATATAGTAATGAAATATGTAGACTTTTAGAAAATAATAAATATATAAAGTTGTATTCTTTTCTAATTATATCTACAAAATGATTCTAGGATAGATCACAGACGATGATACGAATTGTTATAAAACAAATTAAGTAAAATGATCATTTTGGAAAACATGAATGAATAAAAGTATAGTCAAATGATTGATTAATAATGATATTAATGTATTTAATATATTGATTGAAAATACGAGATTATAATGTAATTATAATTGAAGACTATGAAATGGAAGCACAAAACAATTTGTAAGCCAACCGGCACAATGTATGTACATATATGGAAGATGATTTGATGTTTTTATGTTTTATTTGTTTATGTTTGTTTTAAAAACCAATAAAATTTTTTAAAAAATAACTTCTAATTCATTGCAGGATTGTACCTCGGGTCATTTAACCTATTCCTCATTTTAATGCTTATTATTTATGTAATATGTTTGTAAAAGCCTTTCAACAAAAAATATTCTTTTTAAAAAATAGAATACATTATTATCTATTTTGGAAGCATTTGCTCTCTAGAATGCCTTATGTTTGTGTTTGTTTTCCTTTTAAATAGAAAAGAGGCTAAAAAACACTTCCATACTTTCATACATTAGAAAGGACTGAAAATTAGACATATTAGGGCTAATGTAAGTAGAATATCAATCCAAAGACGAGGCATTACTGTCTGAGAATATTTCGAATAAAAATTTGCAGTGGTAAATTCATTTCAGAAGTTTTATGATGAAAGGCAATTGAGCCATCATATTTTATTACATGAAAGGCACATCCTGTTCTAGGGTTAAGACCATCTCCAATTTCCACTTATCTACAAAAGTAGCTGATGTACAAAACACCCCGTATCCTTTTTCAGGATGTGCTTTCAATTCTGTCTACATCTGATCTTTTTTTTAAAAGGCAGATATGCTATTGCTTTCTGCTGTCCTTATTGGTCACCAGAGATCTAATTGTCTTTTGTAAGCAACTAAAGAAAATTGTGGCTCGTCTGAAGCCTGTAGTGGGGTAATCACCAGTATGTGTGATAGGAAATAGGGTGAAAAGTCTAAAAGAGACATTTGTGTTCTATTTCCAGGTCACAGGTTCAAACAAGTATATAATAATCAGGAAAAAAAAACTTTGGGTAACTGTGGGGCTAGTCTCCCAGTAATTTTCTTCAGAAATAACTGAAACCATCATTTTTAAGCGAGTGGGTTGCTCCAGCATTATTTCAAGATTGATATTTTTAGTGGCCTTTTAACACTTCTATTTCTTTAATGGTACACAGCAACTAAGTCCATACATAGAAATCAAGCAAGTAAGGTTTCTCTACCTACTAAGGTGTTGTTTGAAGATAACACATAGAACATAGAACAACAAAGTTGGAGGTCATCTAGTCCAACCCCCAGCTCGAACAGGAGAGTCTATTCCAAATATTAGCCTTTACCTAGGATCAAATTCATAGCCTTCTGATTACAGAAAGAATAAACAGTAAAGACTATTTTAAAAGTCGATAGTTCACAATCCACTCCCCAGGTAATAATACCACCACTGTTGTGGTAATAATCTAAAGGTGAGACTGGGAATTTTAGAAGCCTCTCTTTTAAACAGTCCCTTTTAAAACTGAATTTGGCAATATGAAATGGATCCATTGGCAATGATTATCGAAATGAACTGGTCATTTTAGTGACCATTCAAAGTTACAACAGACCTCCAAAAAGGTACTTATGACCTGGTTTCAGAGTTGCAGCCACAGCACTTTCCCAGCTGGTGTTCACCATTATAAGCCACGGGGATGCTATTACTCCCCCTCCCATCTTCCCCTTATCCAACTGGATTTGGGCAGGCCGAGGCCTGCTCCCAAGCCAGCCACTCAGCTATGCAAGGAAGCCTTGCCCTTGGAAGTTGTGGGAGCCTCATCACTTGAGACCTTCAAGAAGAGATTGGACTGCCATTTGTCAGAAATGGTGTAGGATCTCCCGCTTGGGTCTTGTGCTGTAATCTCCTGGGTCGTAATGACCTGGGTCATTGGCTGTGTGATGACCTTCTGAGTTCTATTGTTGTGACATCCTGGGTCTTGTGCTGTAATCTCCTGGGTCGTTGGCTGTGTTGCAACATCCTGAGGTTTTGTGGTATAACCTCCTGAGTTCCGTGATGTGACATCCTGAGCGGGTGGCTGTGATGTGGCATTCCAGGTTTTGGTTTGGCTTGAGTTGAGGCCTGGATATGTGTTTATGGCATGTGTCCGTTTGCTTGGTTTGGGGGTTGTGGGGTGTGGCAGCTGGTGATGCAGCCATGGTCTGGTTTATGGACGGTGGTTGTCTTTCATCTATGGGATGGGTTTGGTTTTGAGTCTGGTGAGGAAGAATGGTGGTGGTGGTGCATACCTGCATACCTGTACCGGTGAAAATCTACATATATATATAATTTAGCTCACAACCTGGGTAATCAAAATGTGTGGTTTTGCTACTTTGAATGTTTATATCACAGTCCAGAGAGTAGTCTGAAAATAGGGCTTGGAAGTTGCCTAACTCAAGTTTGAAATTTACATGGGAGATAGAATTCAAATCGTTTAGAATTGTGCAGATTATCCCTTTTGTCTTTGCTACTACCTGCTCCTATTGGTATCATATGATTATATTACTTTGTTGTTTGCATGTACACTTGTTGTTTGTATGTACATGTTTGTATGTACACTGATTATATTAATGTGTTGTTTATATGTACACCCAGAGTTTATGCACCAAAGACAAATTTCTTGTGTGTCCAAATACACTTGACCTATTCTATTCTATTCTATTCTATTCTATTCTATTCTATTCTATTCTATTCTATTCTATTCCATTCCATTCCATTCCATTCCATTCCATTCCATTCCATTCCATCTCCCATCCCATCCCATCCTTCTGCTTTATCCATCGACATGCCAAATGATTTAATGGTTAAAATCCTCAGGGTGCATTTTTGCAATCTCCAAAATTATTCCAGTTGAAATAATTCCATAACATGCCTAGTCCTGTACAAGAAAAAAAGCCCTCCTGAATTCTTACATATTTTCCTCTTCTTTACCCTAAATCCTCTTAGTGTGATCTACCAAAGGTTGAAATGGGTTTTTCAGAAATTAAGAATCATAAAGTACTGAGACAAAGTATTCAAGAGCAATTAGATGACGATTAGCACTATTTCATATTCAACCCCTTATCATTAATTCAAGATCTTTTTATATTTATTATTGCCAAAAAAGTGTCTGTCATCTTATATATTTGTCATTGTTTTCTTTTTCCCTAATTAGAAATATTTTTTAATTCTGTTCATATTCACTTTTATCTTCAGCTGATCAAGATCATTTTGAATTTTATTCTAAGGATCTAAATCCAGTATCCAGTTTTGTGCCATCTGTAAATCAGGTAATTAAAGAAAATATCAGAGTATAGCTCTCATTTAATAATTCCACCAAGCTAAACAAGATCATTGCTGGCGCTCTTCAAATATGGTTTTCAAATCAGTTGTGGTGCCGCTTAATGGGCAAGTGATCCAAACCCTATTTTATTAGCTTAGGTACTTCCACAAATGCTTTCTTTGCTGAGATCAAGGTACTAAATTCACAGCATTTCCAAAATTTATTATGGAATGTTCCCTACCAACTTTTGAGATCTTAATCTGATAGAATTAATTCTTTACATAGCCATTCGGACCTCTAGTAATCACTGCATTGTTTTTAAGGTCCTCGTGAATTAGTCGCTTTATTTTCTGTTCTAAATATTTACAGGTGTCAGAGTAAAATCAGAGTAAATGGTTCAAATGGTCTGAATTGTCCTTTCTTCCATTTTGAAGACTGAAATTATTGTTCTCTCTTTAGCTGATAATTCATGCATTTTCCTTGTGTTCTTCAAGATAACAGACCTTCAGGTAATCTCTTAGCAAACCTCTTAAATTTAACATTCTAGAATTCAGTTAATCTGGTCATAGAAACAGAATTCATTCAAGAAACCTGACTGGTTTTCAATCAATCTCAAAGTGCAAATCCTTTTCCTTCAGTCTCAAATCCCTACAATTCAGGAATCCTGCATATTAAGTTCAGTGGGTGAGAAATGGAGGCAACCAGTGTCAAACATTTGCTAACATGTTTATTTGTAACAAAGGTTAACCAACAGCTGGAGGTGGCTAACAGAGCTGACAGGCAACAGCTGACTCCATTTGGCAGTTCTCCTTTTATAGTCAGCTGGCTGTCAGATGGGCCAGCCAATGGGAGCAAATCTTTGCTCCTGCTCAAAACTCGGACCAGAGGGGAAACTAGTCAGTTAGCAGTGCTAAATCTCACAAATGAGCAAAGGAAGCACAGTAAGATTAGATTGAATTTTTCAGTATGTTAGCATTTTGCCAATTTTACCAAGCAGCTGCTATTCTGTTTCTCTTTTCTTTTGTTTTAAGAATATCTGAAAAGAGAGCCAGCTTGGTAGTAATGGTTAAGGGATCAAACCAGAAACCAGGAAACTATGTCATCTAGTCCTGCCTTAGGCACAAAGCCAGCTGGGTGATCTTGGACCAGTCACTCTGTCTCAGACCTAGGAAGCAGGCAGCTTTGAAAAGCACTTTGAAAATCTTGTTAAGAAAACTGCAGCAACTAATCCAGGAACCTACCAGGAGTCAACACTGACTTATAGAAGCCATGGTGGCACAGTGGATAGAATGAAGTACTGCGAGCTAACTCTGCATTCTACTGCCAGGAGTTCAATTCTGACCGGCTGATAGGTGACTCTCTCTTGCATCCTTCCGAAGTGGGTAAAAGGAGAACCCAGATTGTTGGGGGGTAATTTGCTGACACTCTAAATTGCTCAGAGAGTGCTGTAAAGCAATGTGGAATAGAATATAAGACTAAGTGTAATTAGAGGAACACATACACCCGTAAAGAATAAACCTTAAAGGCCTATCTTGTTGACCTTGCCAACTTCTGCCAGCGTCACGTTCATAATGAACTTTAGACTTCCTGATTTTTAGCCTTGCTAGAATTCCTAGTATTTTCCTCTTTTAGATTTTTAGATTTTCCTCTTTTAGATACACACACATATCCACACCCGTACATGCACATACATATACATATTACACACACACACACACATATATATATTAATCAGAGGGCATTTTGAATACATCATGGAAAAAAGAGTTCACAAGAGTTAACTCATGAGAGTTAACAGGGTTGATACTATATGGCATAAAGCTATTACAGAAGCTAGTTGTTCTGCTTCGGATACTACAAAGCCTCCTTCCCGAAAGTAACAAAGGAAACCAGTCATGAAAAGGATGTGTAGCATCCCAGATAATACTACGTCCCTGGTCAAGCACCACTTATATGCTATGTCTTAGATACAAGGAAGTGAACTTCCAATAATCTTTTCTGCTGTCCTCACCAATCTCTGCACAGTCAACCTGTCCAGAATAGTAATACTCCCAAACCACACAGTAATGCAATATGACAGGATGCTTTCAATAATCCCTCTATAGAAAGTGGTAAGGACAGGGAAAGGAATATGTGCTCTTCTCATATGACGCAGAAAATAAAGGTGCTGCTATGCCCTCTTCACCGGTATCTCAATGTTGAGCAATGAAGTAACCTGCTTGTCAGCTGCACACCCAGAAACTTGACGCTACTAACCACTTCTGCAGTTGAATCATTAATACACAGAGGTGTGTGACTGTGCCTATCTTTTCTGAAGCTGACAGTGATCTCTTTTGTTTTTCCTACATTTAAAACCAGGCTGTTTTTATTACACCAGTTCATCAAGCTCTCTACCTCCTCCAGCAATCAACCTCATTATCATCATGAATATGTGCCAACACTGTTGTATCATCCACATACTTCACCAATAATCTTTTCTGCCTTCCTCACCATTTAGCCAGAGGTGGTATTCAGCAGGTTCTGAGTCTGATCAATTCTGGAGATCTGGTAGCGGAAATTTTGAGTAGTTTGGAGAACTGGCAAATATCACCTCTGACTGGCCCCGCCCCCATCTATTCTCTGCCTCCCGAGTCCCGGCATATCAGCTGGGTCTTCTTCTGTTGCCCTGCACAGGAGAACGGAGCTGGAAAGCAGGTTAGTGGGGTTGGGAGATTTTACAGTATCCTTCCCATGCCACACCCACCAAGCCATGCCTGCCATGCCCACCAAGCCACGCTCACAAAACCGGAAGTAAAAATATTTGAATCCCACCAACTGAAGTCTGCCCAAAATGGAGTGCCATATTTCTTCTCACTCTTGTCAATATAAGTGAAAGGAAAGAGAGTGAATTCTGTGGTCCGTCATCTTGCAGCACTCTTTTAAAAGCAATTTCTTGTTATCCTTCATCTGTAATAACATTCCCTAATGCCACAGTATATCACAACTGAACATTCATCTTTCTGTCCTGATCACATTCTTTCTCTTTATTAAAAGTTCAAAGAATATATTCTGTAGTGTTTCGTCATTCTTGTCCCATGGTATTCACTTCTGTCCCTTGCTGTATACAAATATTGCCAACCTCCCAGGTTGGCAATATTTGTATGCAACATACACAAAGCAGAACAACAAGACCAACAACAACAAATCAGCTGCCTGATTCTTTCTTTTTTACATAATTATTTAATTCCAAATTGCTTTTCACAAGTTCTGTTCTCCCTTTCACTTTTGGGGCCAGATGAGGAGAAGTTATAAGATTTTTGTATTTTTTACCTGCTTGAAGTAGAGAGAAGTATTTTGGAAAAGAACAGAAGAAGAATGATTGAAGCAGCTTCTCTGAGTGTTCCTTTCTTCTGTCTCCTGATTGTGAGGATCTTGAATGGGTAAAATCATGGAGATAAAAATAAATAGAATTCATATAATGGATATTTTGAATCCAAGTGTGCATGAATAGAATAGAATTCTTTATTGGCCAAGTGTGATTGGACACACAAGGAACTTGTCTTGGTGCAAATGCTCTCAGTATACATAAAATAAAAGATACATTCGTCAAGAATCATAAGGTACGATACTTAATGATAGTCATAGGGTGATATGCATATTCATGAGAGCATCAAACATCACTTGTAAATGGCAGTATGCATTCTGATTAAACCACAATAATGAAAAGAAAAATACGCTTCCCATAATAATTGAACTGCCAAAAAGGGGTGGGGGGGGGGGACAGGATTACTTGGCCTTTCTCATTTACATGTCATATGGAGAAAAACTAGGAAACTGTAATTCTGCTACAATCTTATTATGAGAGAATTGACTTTTAGAGCAAACTTGATAACCAAATTAACAGGATAGAAAAAAACTCCAAAAAAATTTCATTTTTGAGTGTAGTTGAAATTGCAGTGTCTTAAGTGATAAAGCAGTTATCTGAAATTCTCAGAAGAAGAAGAAGAAGAATGGAATGAAATTCTGTTCTGATCCTTAACTTAATTATCCTTGTTTTTATGGGCTTTTCTCATCTTATAAAGGTAGCTCAGTTGTTCCATGATAGCAGGCTTCATAAACAATAAGAAAATTGCCTATTCTATTCTATTCTATTCTATTCTATTCTATTCTATTCCATTCCTTTCCATTCCATTCCATGCCTTTATTTTCTATGTAACATTAAGAAAACTAACTTGCTTTTGTTCTTTGGCATGTTCATGTGAATCTGATATGCATCATAGCCGATATGGATTAGAATATGATACATAAAATATTGGAAATTGAATTCATTGAGTAGAGGTCAAAGTTAGTTATGAGTTCTGAATGAACTGACTTGTTTCATGTGACGCTATCATTACATATATCTTTTTTTAAAAAAAATGTGGTATTGGTTTAAGGAAAAAAAGAGGGAAAATCAGGAAAACAAAAATGTTAACAGCAGAAAAGAATTTTCATTGGACTTGCAATAGGTAAGAAAGTATGTGGCTGTGTGTGTATGTGTGTGCATGTGTGGTTGTGTATGACCACTTTATCCAACAGCGCTTGAAATTATGACAGCGTTGAATGAAGGGACTTACAACTGGTTCTCAAAATTCCAGCCATTGCAATGTCCTCACAGTCAGATGAACAAAATTTAAATGCTGGGCAACTGGCAATCGCGATTGCCTTTTGCAATCTTTGCTGCCAGCTGCCTGCAAGCAAAGTCAAAATTTGTCAGGGAAAATTGCAAATCGCTTAGGTATGTCTCTCCCCCATAGTCTTTCCTCGCTCATTGTTCTGACCCAGCCTTTGCAATAAATGATAAGCCATTTACTCATGAGTAAAACAAATCCCTTTTTATAGCAGGGCAATAACGGCCTTTTATTCATGTGGATAAACAAAAAATCAAACATAATTAGTCCCAACAAACCTGGGTTTAGCCAAGGAATCCAAATTACTTGCTATATACTGGAAACAAATAGTTGTCTGCAACAACCGGCCACTGCCAAACCCCTCCTATTTATTTCCCAGCCAGGGAGGGGTTAGCTATCATCTATGACTGCCTCTTCCCAAGAGCTGGCTTATTGTTTTCCTTTGCTCTCCTCTCCTTTCCTCCCTATGCATATATGAATCTGGGATGGATGTGCAATAAGCAATCAAGTCATACTAGGAAACAGTAAATATAGATTGTAAGGATACAAGCAACAAAGTTACAGTCATACAGTCACAAGTGGGAGGGGATGGGTGATAAGGAGTGATGAGAAGATTAATAATAATAGTAGTACAGACTTTGTAAATAGTTGGACAGTGTTAAGGGAATTATTTGTTTAGCAGAGTGCTGGCATTCGGGGAAAAGCTGTCCTTGTGTCTAGTTGTTCTGTTGTGTAGTACTCTATAGCGTCATTTTGAGGGAAGGAGTTGAAACAGTTTATGTCAGGAATGTGAGGGGTCTGTAAATATTTTCACAGCCCTCTTTTGGACTCATGCAGTACACAGGTCCTCGATGGAAGGCAGGTTGGTAATAATTGTTTTTTCTGCAGTCCTAATTATCCTCTGAAATCTGTGTCTGTCCTGTTGGGTTGCAGAACCAAACCAGACAGTTACAGTTGCAGATGACAGACTCAATAATTCCTCTGTATAACTGTATCAGCAGCTCCTTGGGAAGTTTGAGCTTTCTGAGTTGGTGCAGAAAGAACATTCTTTGTTGTGCTTTTTTGATGACATTTTTGATGCTAGGTGTCCATTTTAGGTCATGTGATATGATAGAACCTAGAAATTTGAAGGTCTCTACTGTTGATATTGTGTTGTCTAGTATTGTAAGCAGGGGTGGGATTCTACCAGTTCACACCTATTTGCTAGAACCGGTTGTTAACATTCTAAGCAGTTCGGAGAACCGGTTGTTAGAAGAAATTACTGGCCTAATCCTGTAAGGAAGGCAGGAAGGAAACATTCTGGTGTTGCTTACAGAAACTGCCTCTCCGTTACCTTTATTACATTCTTGGCAGGATTAGACTTCCTGTCTCACGAACTTCTCTGGAGTTTTTTCCCCTCCTTTGCTGGTACTTTGCTTGTGTGGAGTGACCATTTAAAGTTACAATGGCACTGAAAAAAGTGACTTATGACCCTTTTTCACACTTATGACTGTTGCAGCATCCCCACAGTCATGACAGGCCAGGTGAGAAGATGCGTGCCTCAATGTGAATGATATTGAGTTGGCCACACCCAGCCAATAACATGACCACCAAGCCATGTCCACCCAGTCACATGACCACCAAGGCACACCCACCACCTAAGCCACACTCACAGAACCAGTTGTTAAAAATTTTGAACTCCACCCCTGGTTGTAAGAGGTGGAAGTATGAGAGGGTTTCTTCTAAAGTCTACCACCATTTCTATGGTTTTGAGTGTGTTCAGGTCCAGATTGTCTGATTACACCTGAGGCAAGTTGTACAATCTCCTGTCTGGATGAGGATTCATCATTGTCTCGAATGAGACCAATCACTTATGCACTGAAAACAAATTCCCTGTGTCTAATCAAACTTGCCCAATAAAGAATATTCATCTGGGTTTAGAACAACCAGGACTCCCTGGATTGCACAGTCACATAATGTTGTGCTTTACAACTGCATCATTTAGCAATGGCAATTCCAGTCCCAATTGCAGTCATAAGTCAAGGACTTCCTATACTGACTCTACTTCTTTTGTAAGTTCTAAGTAAGACCAGATGTATGCTTTCCTGGTTTTGTTGTCGAAGGGTAGAAAATTTTCTAGCAAGAGAGGGATCATAAAACCAACATATGAAATTTTATTTCTACTGATTGAATGTGTTCAAATTTTATATTTATCTATAAAGCATACAAGGGGTGAGATCAAGTAAAAGCCTTTTTTTTTTTTTTTTGAAATATTGCTGGCAACTACCTAATGTGGTTTGCTGGACATTTGCCAGTAGAGCTCCAGAATTCTGCATAAAAATTACAAATTCATCACGTAATGATTAATAGAGCAAGGAGCCAATTGCAAATTAATTAGTGGTTTTGAAGTCCTTCTTAGTCAAAAACTAAATATTGATTACATTTTTAAAGCATCTCTTTTTCTTTCTTAGAGAGAGAGAAAGAGAGAGAGGGAGAGAAAGAATAACAGAATGATAGAGTTATAAAGGACCTTGCTCTGGCAGGAAGTCCTATATCATTTCAGAAAAATGGTTGTCCAATCTCTTCTAAAAAACTTCCAGTGTTGGAGCAAGAAAATATTTCTATTAATTTCATTCCCATGTAAAGTCTTGTACAATTTTAAACATCTGGTCTAAAAAGATCACAAGTACTGGTAACCCGTTGTTGAAATAATCCTTTGAAATGTGCAACACTGACTTGCAGGATTTATACTGATCTGCATCAACTGAGTTGATTTTTATATTATCAATGGAATCAAGTCATCTAAAATCTAGACCAAGGGTCTTCAAACTTAACAGCTTTAAGACTTGTGGATTTCAACTCCCAGAATTCCTGAGCTAATGTGACTAGAGGAGAAATTCTGGGAGTTGAAATCCACAAGTCTTAAAGCTGTCAGGTTTGAAGGCCCATGATCTAGACTGTAAGTAATTAGACTGTAGATTTGTTTATCTTTAATCTGAACTGTAGCAAAAGAAAGGAAGTTTTGTCTCATGAAATACAAAAGGCATATTATCACAGCTGTACTGTTGAGTTGCTAAGAAGATCCATTAGTTCATTAATATTTTCCTCCCCTTCCCCTAGTATACAGAGGAATTAAACTGATTCCATTTCATTAACTCTTAAGCAATACTTGAATGAAGTAGGAAAGGAAGGGATTAACATTTCTGCTACCCACAAGCATTCAACACTTGTGAGCCAAGCACTCCAAAATTATAGGATTTTAAAAATTAATACCATTTTATTAGGTTTTAAAGCCTTTAGGTTGATTCTTTTCCTTTCCCAGGCTTATGTAGATCTGGAGGATGCTAAGCTCAATTTCTGAAAAGAGACTATTCTGAAATGGCCTTCGCAGTTTAGGGACTTGCATCCTGAGCAAATTATTATGCTGGCTTTGTGAGTGAAATGGATAAAATGTTATTTTTTAATATTGTTTTTAATTTGAAACATGTCTTTCTATAACTCAGCCTTCAGAACAATTTGCCATATAAATTAAAACAGTGAGATGGATCTAGATTTAGTCACAAAAGACCAGAGATGGGGCTGTTCCTCACGGTTGTAATTTATTACAATTTATTTCAATAGAAGAGAATATCTGTAGTTCAGGATTGAACTGTGGAATCCTTGGTGCTCTCTGATAAAAATATATATGTAACTCAGGATTCAGTTGTGGAGTCCTTGTTGTCTGATATTAACTAATTGGGAAATAAAATATCTGTAAGGGAATGCCAAGCTCAAAATGTCTATGGAGATTTTCAGTCATCCAATCATAATTGTCCCAAAGATGATTTTCAAAAGGCAACTGGACTTTCTTAGTTTTTTTCCTTGAAGATGTTTCACTTCTCATCCAAAAAGCTTCTTCAGAACTATCACCTTCTTTAGTACCTATCCCTCCCACATCATCCAGTCCCAACTGATGAAGTTTGTTTGATGAGAAACGAAAGCTTCTTCCTCAAAAAACAGTCCTATTATTTTTTGAAAAAGCACTTTTGACACTGCCATGACCTGGATGATTGACAGTCTCCACAGACATTCTTCAGAACTGCTTTTCGAAAAGCACCTTTGGGAGGTGCTCTACATTTTATTTATTACAATATTTATACACCTCCCTCAGTCAAAACTGCAAGATTCTGCTACTGTAATTTTAACAGATGATGCTAGGACTCCAAGTTTGTGCATCTGGACTATATCAAAGTGCCGACATCAACATCATGAAACCTTATCATCTATAGAAAGAGTGATCAGGCCATCTTCTCTAGTATGGGATTTTTTTAAAAAATAAATACATATTATCAAGGAAACACAGCATTAAGAGAGTCACACAGTTGCCTGCCATAGATATATGCTCTCTACATAAATTTCAGTGGTTATATTATACAGTTAGCTGAATCTAAATTAAATTAAGACCATAATAATAATAGGGTTTTACCTTTCAACTCTTTATTTTATATTTCATTGATATATATTTTTTTTCTCCAGATCAACATACTGCATCTGATTTTCTTTTTCTTCTTATGGTATCCCTGTAAGGTAGGCTGAGTTGAGAAACAGTCACAGTAATCCAGAGTTCTCCATGGCTGGGTGGCTGTTTCCTATGTTTCACATATTAAATTGGATAGAGGGAATATGGTCTTGCTAAATCTTCTGGACCTCTCATGGTGTTCAATACCAACACATGTAATACCTTCCTTGTTCCTCTAGTTGGGGAACTGTTTTACAGTATTATGGTCTTTCTTTTGATGAAATTCAGAAGTTGGTTCTGAGGGATAGTTGTATAAGTCAACATGTTATACATTGAACAATCACCCATGTTCAAGAAGAGGTAGGGTAAGCTCCCGTCACTTGCCTCAGCTTCTGCCAATCTAGCAGTTTCAAAGACATTACATGCAAGTAGATAAATAGGTACCACTTTGATGGGAGGAAACAGCACTTTGAGCAGCAATATTAATTCAACCAGCGCCAGACCTGAATGTGATGCCTGAATCTGATGTGACATTGATGGTGGGAAAAGTCCCAGATGCAGCTGCAGAACACTGTTAAGTCTTACAAGCATGGAGCTAGTCCATCCCTCTGTGGTGCACTCTGGATAGCATGCAAGTGTGAACAGAACAGATTGACAATCATTGGCAACCAAACAACCACTTTGTAATAGCACTGTAGTCATCTGGATAATGCAATATTGACCTATAGTAAATAAATAAATAAATAAATAATCCATCTTCAACAACTACATCCTAAAGGGCCTAGAGTTCATTTTAAAATGACTTTAACCAGAACTAAACTATTACCCAATATTTATAGTATACAATTACTTTCTGTACATCATCCGCTATATAATGGCCTAGACAAGATAGTTTTAGAAAATGTATGTTTGTTTTCCTCCAATTTATGTCCATTAACTAGCTTGTATGTGCAAGAGAAAAGGCTCCTTTTTATATCATGGATCAAAAATCCCTTTTCATTCTATAATGCTGGCTTTCAATTAGCTATCAAGTACATATTAATTGGACCCCTAGGATAAATCGCTGAATCAATATATAGAAAAATATAGAAAAAAACACTGGGGGTTGGTAGAGGTGCCTCAGTATTTAAAGGGTCATCTTTTTCAATCACAACGATATAATAGTTGAGGGGGAGACAAATCTGAAATACCTGTTTCAGTGATTTAATTGAAATGAATTGTCTGTGGAAACTCACTTGGTAGATAGTGGAAAACATTTTCGACAACAAGCAATTTACCCTGAGTTTGTTTTGTTTTACTGTGTTTGGGCAATCAATAGAAAGATGCAGTTGTAAGTATAAAATGATGTTAGGTACAAAATCAAATAATCTCTGAGCCCAGTTCTGCTTCTGGTTAGTTTTTAAATACAATCAAACTGTGTTTTGATTTTAAACCAGAATTGATCTTGTTGGGAATAATCAAAGGGAAATATAGGAAAAAGATTAAATATACATATATTGACAGCAACAAGTTAGTATTCGCACAGTGTTGGAAACAAAATAATATGCCCTCGGAGGAATTAGTAATTCAAAAATCTTTAGATTGTGCTGAAATGGATAAACTGACATTAAAATTAAAAGATAAAGAAAAGTTGGAGTATTACAAAATTTGGGACAATTGGTATAAATGGTTGAACAATAGAAACAAGGATAACGGAGATAATAAAATTATAGATAAACATATATGAATGTTTATGAATGTATATAAATGTAAATATTTATATGATATTGGTTTATATAATAATGATGGCACAATACTGTTAACATTTAGGTTAAGATGTGTAAAAGGTGAAAAAGAGCAATAAGGTGAAAGGTGAAAAAGAGCAATAAAAATATTGTACAAACTGTCCAAGCTTGCTTTAATATCCTCCCGTTTTAAGAACAGGAATGAAGAATTATGATTCTTCAGATATTGCTAAAATATAAGCCATCAAGATTTTTTTTAACGGTTCAATATATGAGTGAAACCCAAAATGTTTATTTCAATGATTAAATTAAGCATGTCGCATAGCCTTGGTGGACAATTTCAACATCACAGTATTGAAACCTTGTTTCCAGAGAAGTTCACTTACCACCTCGACTTTGTCATCTTTTCAGATGCATATGGAATGTTTTCTATTATCTTAGATTTAATTTCTATTCTCCCAGAAATAATTTCTGAGAGGGATGTTAAATTACAGCTTTTACACAGTATTTGCTGTGTTGGCCAATAGTCATTTGGCCTGTCGTTCATATAATATATATTTCTTTATGTTCTTGTTAATTAAGATTGGGAATTATTTTCACTGAAGGACGGTCCTTTTTTAATCACATAGTGCAGGCAAGGCCACCTCAAGGCTTTATGGATGGATGGATGGATGGATGGATGGACTGAATGTGGATTAACAGCTGAAACAGAGCGATATGAGTTTGGATTGGCTGAATAATCTCATTTTTGGGAAAAATAGGCAGCCAGACAGCTCTGAAGCCTTTGGCCACTTTTCAGAAATCCGCCATGGGTGATTTCTGATGTCTTTCTGCCTTTCCCCAATTTCTGTATGCTGCAAAAATCTGGGTCATCATGACATGGTAGCAAAGGGTTAGAATTTTCTGTCTTTCTTTGCTGCCATCTAGTGGTCTGAGTATATTTTGCAGCTCTATCTTTCTGTCAACATCCTGCTGCTTACAAGGGATAAAGCGAGTGCTGCAAAGAATAAGAGAGTGGGAGGAACAATGGCTCCACAAAAGGAGATAGAGGGGAAATTTAGAAGAGAGACTGAGTGGCTCACTTCATTACTTGCTTGAGAAATGTACTTTTCTTATAACTGATAACCTTGAGGGAATGTGATCCCTGATTGAAAGTTGAAATAACACAATTCCCTGCAAAAACATAATGCAGAAGAGGAAGGAGTACTTCAGAGAAAGGAGCTGTGGCAGCTCGTTTGTATTTTAAGCATATATAATATTTTCTTTTTCATAGAGCTATGCTGTTTGGATTGGAAAACGCTTTGCACTCTGTAGAAGGCAACAGAGAGGCAGAGAAAAATAATTGGCACCATCTAGTGGCTTTCTGGATAGTTCCAGCTAAGATCTTTGGGACTCCTGAGAACTTGCTGTGTTTAAAGTACCAGTAAATTCTGAAGTTTGCAGAATCATAAAGGATAACTAGAAAACTGGAGGCTAGTTGATAGCAGCCCTGAACTGAAGTATTTCTGCAAAATTCTGAGTATGTACAATATTTTGTTGTCAGTTTTGCCGTCTTTGTTTTGTTTTTTTACAGATTTGAATCTCAGAGTAGGTTTGGAGGTTTGAGATATGCCTATGACTCCCTTCTTTTAACATTTTGTCCTCTTTTCAGCATCTCAGAGTGGTTCAGTATAGAACAATATTTAGGCAAGTCACTCTATCTACCAAATATTTCCAGCTCTAATGACTTCTTTGAATTTTGGCAAGTGTTTTAAGACAAACTTAATCCCAAAATTTATTAGAAAATAGTAACATTGATAATTTCTTTTTTTAAAAATATACCAGTGTCTATTTGTTACACGATAACAATGCTTGTATATTTGATTTACTAGTATCATAAGAAAATAGGAAATAAAGGCAAGACAAACAATAATTATTACTTTAAGATCAGAGGTTTATTGCATCTATTAATTTGGAACATAAAAGTGAATAAAATATATAAAAAATATAATAGCGATAATACACTTACATTAATAAGCCATTGCAATGAGGTCCAATGACATATAGCAGGTCCTACAAGGATTGCTATAAATCAAAGGGCCCTGATCTCATCTTGAGCTACACTTTTTATACTTTTTCTTCTTACTGACATACATGCTTCACAACTTCACTAACCATCACTTTCAGTAAATACTGTTAGGAATGTAAGTCACCTAACAGTTATTTGGGAAATATATAAACCAGGATAGACATTTTAATACTATCTCTTTAAGAAAATGCTAAAACTGTAATTGGGTGTGGTTCCGCAAATGGCCATAAGATGGAGCCAAAAACCTGGGTTGTTTAGTCTTAGTGAGTATCTGTTCCTTCTGTTGGAGAGTGTTGCTGTTCCTCTTAAATGATTGTTACTGATAATTGATGTAAGTTTGTTACTGAACTGTTTTTTGATACTGGACTTTGATATTTGGATTATCCCTGAACTGAACACTGACTGCTTTACCTGTGAATGACTTGGACTGCTTATCTTGGACGTTTATTGGAAGTAAAAACCTACATTTACTGTAGAATGTATCTGTGTGCTGTGTGTGTGTTATTCTTCACTTCTCTCACTACGTCTCCCTGTATGCGTTCATTCTCCTAATGGGGAATTATGTCAACAAACACCTGTGTACATTTGAAGCTCTCAGCCATTTGTTGTTTTCAGTCAGTGGTGGGCTGCAAATTTTTTAACAACTGGTTCTCTGGCTGGGTAGGTGTGGCTGGTTGGTCATGTGACTAGGTGGGTGATGTCACTCATCACACAGAGCCCCACCTCCCGAACACTCACCTCAAAGGAACAAGTAGGATTCAGCCAGTTGGGGGCTAATCCCATCACTGGCTGGCCCCGCCCCAGCCATTTTTTGGCCTTTTTTTGCCTGTTTGGGGGGGATTTTCAGGCCATTTTGTGGCATTTTCAGGCTGTTTCTGGGGCCATTTTCAGGCCAATTTTGGCTGGAAAAACAGTCTGAAACCAGCCTGAAAAACGGCCTGAAAACAGCCCCAAATAAGCTGTTTTTCAGGCTGTTTTCAGGCATTTCAGGCCTTTTTTTCAGCCAAATCATCCTGAAAACAGCCTGAAAACCAGCCTGAAAATGCCCCAGAATAGTCAAAATCATCCTGAAAACAGCCTGAAAAATGGCCTATTTGGGGGACTGTTTTCAGGCCAGTTTTGGGGCCTTTTTAGGCTGTTTTTTGCACAAAAAGCAGCTGAAAACGGCAAAAAAAAGGTGGGGGCAAGGACAGCCAGTTGTCTGATTTGCTGGTTCTCTGAACCACACAGAATCGGAACAAGGGGTTTGGGCAAACCTGTCCAAATCCACAGCAGCCCACCTCTGCTTTCAGTTCCTTATTTCCCACAGTTTCATTCTTCCTGTTCTAAATGTATCCATACAAGTGCATACCTTGCAAAAATATAGCACTCAAGTCAACACATTAAAAATATTTCTAATACATTTTGCAATTATGTTGGTTTAAAACTTTGGTTCATTGAGGCATACAAACAACACCTTGACCTTATTATCTATAGCTTTTAAATGGGATATTTTCCTTTTCTCTCACTAGAATGCAAATATTAGAGTCATTTTACTTTCAAAATTGTTGTGGCATACTTGACTTTTATATATTTATTTTCTTTATGTTTATTTGTTGGGTGGGGGTTGCTTGCATTTCAATATAGCCCATGGCCAATATGAAAATAGTAAACTATATATTTAGCTGTGTAGCCATCCATATTGCCATTAAAAAACCAGTTTGCAATGACATTGGTTGCTTTGAAATGCAGACAATTAAATTAATGTCCTTTATTTTGGACTCTGATTATGTAGCAATTTAAACAAATAAGCAAACATCGTCCAGTTCAGAATGACTTGTAGATTTTTCTCATCTGTCTAAATTAAAAATCACCTAAGCCAAAGTCCTTACCTTTCCAAATCCAATGTCAGCTGAAAAAAGTATTAAATGATTAACTCTCAAAAGTAATTTTAACTTTAGCCAATTTGCCAAGTTAATGTTTCAGTCTCCCCATAAATTCAAGTTTGGCGAATAAACCCACAATTTAGCAGCCAAACAATTTAGGATTTTTACACCCACTATTGTGGGTTGCCAACCTGCTTTCACAACCTTGTAACATCTTCAGAACATGTCCTTGTCAGTCTGGCTTAGATTTTCACAAACTTTGATTCCCTAGGTTAACAGGAAAACATTTTTTTTAGCCAGGAAAAATGAGAGATTCTATCATTATAGCCAATTTGAACAAAAGTAGTTTTTGTTTATTTATATATCAAATTTATATGGCTACTCATCTCACACCAAGTGACTTTAGGGGATGTATAATAAAACCAACCATAAAACAATTTAGAAAACTAGATGAAACTCAAAAACAAAATCACAAGAGAAGAACACATCAAGATGTTACAAATTATGCTATCATCTCACAGGCTACCTATTACCAGGGGATTCCTATCAGCCTAGTTTCTAGGCTGGTCTTCCTAGCGGGATTGACAGTTAATTTAGATGAATGTTTTTTACAATTTGGCAACTTTAAGATTTCATGCTGGCTGTGGAAATCTGGAACTTCACATATCTTAAAGCTGCCAAGTTTGAAAAAACATTGATTTTAAAGAAGCACGCTTGTTTACCTCTTCGTGACTTCTTAAAGAAGTTGTATCTTCTCCTGGTCTCACATAGTAACCACACAAGTCCAGAAAAATAAACATTAGAAATATTAAGGCGTGAGTGGCTATCATTAGCTCAAGTTAAAATAAAGCTCATTTTAACTTAGGGATGTTCGCACTATGCTATTATTGAGTCTGTCATCTGCACCTCTATAACTGTCTGGTTTGGCTCTGCAACTCAACAAGACAGACACAGACTTCAGAGGATAATTAAAACTGTAGAAAAAGCAATTGCTACCAACCTGCCTTCCATTGAGGATCTGTATACAGCACAAGTCAAAAAGAGGGCTGTGAAAATATCTACAGACTCCTCACATCCTGGACATAAAGTATTTCAACCCTAACCCTCAAAACGACACTATAGAGCACTGCACACCAGAACAACTAGACACAAGGACTGTTTTTTCCCAAATGCTAAACAATTCCCACAACACTGTCAAACTACTTGCTATTATTCTTCTCATCCTTCCTATTACCTATCTCTTCCCACTTATGACCATAACCATATTGCTTGTATCTTTACAATTTATATTGTATGATTTGATTGCTTATTAGTAACTTATGACTATCACTAAGTGTTGTATCTTATGATTCTTGATGAATGTATTTTATTTATTTACTTTTTCTTATGTACACTGAGAGCATATACATCAAAGACAAATTTCTTGTATGTCCAATCACACTTGGCCAATAAAGAATTCTCTTCTCTTCTATGCAAAATAGTATCTCCAGAGATTCCCTTGCTAGCATTCTGAATCCTATCAAATGGGAAGTACATTCTGTATGCTGACAAACAATTAAGATGCCTTCAACCCTTTTTAATAATTAAAAACAAATTGCAAAGCAGATAATGAAATTGGTAGTCTTTTGAATGATACAAAGCTGTACTGGGTTTATGTCGCAACAATTGAACAAATCTACACTGCTCAAAAAAATAAAGGGAACACAAAACTAAGACATCCTAGATCTGAATGAATGAAATATTCTTATTAAATACTTTGTTCATTACATAGTTGAATGTGCTGACAACAAAATCACACAAAAATTATCAATGGAAATCAAATTTAGCAACCCATGGAGGTCTGGATTTGGAGTTACACTCAAAATTAAAGTGGAAAAAACACTACAGGCTGATCCAACTTTGATGTAATGTCCTTAAAACAAGTCAAAATGAGGCTCAGTAGTGTGTGTGGCCTCCACGTGCCTATATGACCTCCCCACAACGCCTGGGCATGCTCCTGATGAGGTGGCGGATGGTCTCCTGAGGGATCTCCTCTCACACCTGGACTAAAGCATCCCCCAACTCCTGAACAGTCTGTGGTGCAATGTGGCGTTGGTGGATGGAGCGAGACATGATATCCCAGATGTGCTCATTGGATTCAGGTCTGGGGAATGGGCGGGCCAGTCCACAGCATCAATGCCTTTGTCTTGCAGGAACTGCTGACACACTCCAACCACATGAGGTCTAGCATTGTCGTGCATTAGGGGGAACCCAGGGCCAACCGCACCAGCATATGGTCTCACAAGGGGTCTGAGGATCTCATCTCGGTACCTAATGGCAGTCAGGCTACCTCTGGCGAGCACATGGAGGGCTGTGCGGCCCCCTAAAGAAATGCCACTCCACACCATTACTGACCCACTGCCAAATTGGTCATGCTGGAGGATGTTGCAGGCAGCAGAACATTCCCCACGGCATCTCCAAACTCTGTCACGTCTGTCACATGTGCTCAGTGTGAACCTGCTTTCATCTGTGAAGAGCACAGGGCACCAGTGGTGAATTTGCCAATCTTGGTGTTCTCTGGCAAATGCCAAACCTCCTGCACGGTGTTGGGCTGTAAGCACAACCCCCACCTGTGGATGTCAGGCCCTCATACCACCTTCATGGAGTCTGTTTCTGACCGTTTGAGCAGCCACATGCACATTTGTGGCCAGCTGGAGGTCATTTTGCAGGGCTCTGGCAGTGCTCCTCCTGTCCCTCCTTGCACAAAGGTGGAGGTAGCGGTCCTGATGCTGGGTTGTTTCCCTCCTACGACCTTCTCCACATCTCCTGATGTACTGGCCTGTCTCCTGGTAGTGCCAACATGCTCTGGACACTACGCTGACAGATACAGCAATCCTTCTTGCCACAGCTCGCATTGATGTGCCATCCTGGATGAGCTGCACTACTTGAGCCACTTGTGTGGGTTGTAGATTCCGTCTCATGCTACCATTAGAGTGAAAGCACCTCCAGCATTCAAAAGTGACCAAACCATCAACCAGAAAGCATAGGAACTGAGAAGTGGTCTGTGGTCACCACCTGCAGAACCACTCCTTTATTGGGGATGTCTTGCTAACTGCCTATGCTTTCCACCTGTTGCCTATTCCAATTGCACAACAGCATGTGAAATTGATTGTCAATCAGTGTTGCTACCTAAGTGGACAGTTTGATTTCACAGAAGTGTGATTGACTCAGAGTTACATTGTGTTGTTTAAGTGTTCCCTTTATTTATTTGAGCAGTGTACTTTTCTAGAAACTATTTCAAATGAAAAGGCAAGTAGCATACATCTTTGTAATTTCATTGTGTTGTATGCTCTCACGAGTGCTATACTTTTCCCATCTAGACAATATTTTGCTTTATTTCATCACAGCAGGATGAATGCCACTTTTGAAGGTATATGAAATCCTAAATCAGTTTCTTTCTTTTCTTCTCCTTTTGTCTTTTCCTTTTGTTTTATTTATTTATTGCTTTTAGTCTGTTGCTTTAGCTCCCAAAGTGATGGATTCTAAACTCCATTCTTTCCATAATTGCCCGGAATCTTCTTGTATTTGATTGGCATCGCTTTGTGCTTTATTTGTAAAGACAACTTTGAAATTATCTCTCTCTTGTATTTTTCTTCTGTTCTATACAAAAGAAAATGCCGACGACAACATCAACAACACAAACATCATTGGAGTGTTTGAGACTAACAGCACAATATGCAATAAAGCTTACACAAATTCCCAATTTTCATTCATGATCCCTAAATATTAGATAGACGCACATTAATACATCATTATGTTGAAACTTGAGGCTTGTGAGACTTGATAAAGTTCTTGCCATGAGAAGTAAACTGATCTCTTTGGAAACTAAAGAGGGAATTATAAAAAAGAAGAAAAGGAACAATAAAATAATCCACTTGAACATAATGTATGAATTGACCAATTATGAAAATAGGTTGGCAACAATTCTGCAATCAGTAACATTTTCTCACTGCCATCATCAAACTAGAGTCATTGCCAGCTTTATCCAGAATTAGGTTGTTTGCACTATATAGAAGCTTAACCAATAATGTGAGACTGGTGACTAGCAAATATAACTTTGGCCTCTTTTAATTTCTTTTAAAAAGCCATTTTAAAAAAAAGCTTTAATGCTTATTTTAATGGCTTTTTCTCTAAAAGTACATATTTCTTTGCATACTTTGATATTTATGCATCATAATACTAAGAAAATTCAAGGCAAATGACAACCTTTTATGTGGAAAGCTTTCTGACAGTGAGAACAATCAACCAAGGGAACAGAAGTTGCCCTCGGAAGTTGTGGGAGCACCGTCAGTTGAGGCTTTCAAGAAGAGATTGGACTCCCATCTGTCAGAAATGGTGTAAAGTGGGAGGTTGGACTAGATGACCTACAAGGTCTCTTCCAACTCTGATAATCTGTTATCTGTTAGAAAATCACAAATGATGGATATTTGAGCATCGCAACATAGAACCGTTCACATGGAAAAGAAATTGTTTTTGGCATCAGGCAGAGGCACAATTAGCAAAGGTCCGTTTAAAACACCGGCCACTATGTAAGTACAGATAGTCCTTGAGTTACGACCACAGTTGAGCCCAAAATTTATGTTGCTAAGTGAGACATTTGTCGTGGATTTTGCCCCATTTTACGACCTTCCTTGCCACCATTGTTAAGTGAATAATTGCCATTGTTAAATTAGTCACACTGGTTTCTCCATTGACCTTTGCTGATCAGAAGGTTGAAAAAGCTGATCACATGACCACAGGACACTGCAACCGTCATAAATATAAACCAGTTGCAAAGCATATGAAATTTAATCATTGACTATGGGGGTACTGCAATGGTTGTAAGTGTGAAAAAGGTTATAAGTCTCTTTGTTCAGTGGCGTTGTAACTTTGAATGGTCACCAAATGAATTCTTGCCAATTGAGGATTTACCTGTAATAATCTGAACCTGCTCAAAGTGAAATGACCTTAGAAGACAGTGAATCAATCTTCTTAAGGATCTCCTCTAATACGTGTCATCAGGTCCTAAGGTCACAATATTGCATCATGTGTTTTCACTGGGGAACAGAGAAAGTCAGATAAAAATATTTTTTTAAAAAAATGTAACGTGGGTTTCCAAAATTTAAAACAGCTTTTAAGATTTTAATTTGGATTTTTAGCAATTAGATCAGATTTTACACTTTATTTTTGAAGTTGTTTTGTTAAGAATAAACACATTGTATCTGAAGGATATTATATTTATATTATATTTAATCTCTTTTAATAGTTCTAATTTCACTGTATTCTACTTTCTAAAGTGGAGTGGAGAGATTATTTAACAGACTGGCATATGATTTGCCTGCAAAGGCAGCCAAGAAATAGAGAGTTTGGGCCAGGAAGAAGAACAGGAAAGAAAAATGAAAGTAAGTAAGACACATCGGTTGATGTTCCAAAATTCCGCTGAATAAGCGGGACATTCTTGACATTTATTGAAAGTTGAAGATCTCAGTTTATTAATATTCCATGTTGTAAAGAAGAGAGCCATTATATATTATTCATCTTTAAAGAAGAGTGACAAAAACATTGACCCTATGCATTCATGCATATTGAAACTCAAGCCAAAATAAAAATAAAATAAAATCAACAAGAGTTACTTTTTTGAAGGACAGCATTTTGGAACAACAGCAAAATTTTGACTTAGTGGGCTTTCTTTAAATGGACAACATTTCTATCAGGTCTGGACAAAGCCCTTTAAGAGAATGAACAAAGGCCCACTTAACTTCTTTTATTCTCAGTTATTTATTTCATTTGTGCAATTGGTACCCTGAGATGCTTTGATATCAACCATCAGAAGGAACAGATACAGAATAACAGAATAGCTGAGTTGGAACGCCCTTGAAGGCCTTCTAATTCAATCTCCCGGCCCAAACAGGAAATTCTATACAATTTCAGACAAATGGTTGTCTAATCTCATCTTAAAAAATTCCAGTGTTGTAGCATTCACAACTTCTGAAGGCAAGTCATTCCACTGATTAGTTGTTCTCACTGTCAGGAAGTTTCTCCTTAGTTCTAGGCTGCTTTTCTCCTTGACTAGTTTCCACCCATTGTTTCTTGTCCTGCCTTCAGGTGCTCTGGAGAATAGCTTGACTCCCTCTTCTTTGGGGCAGCCCATCAACGATTGGAATACAGCTGTCCTGTAACATCTACTGGTCCTTCTTTTCACTGAACGAGACATATTACATCTAAGTTTCATTCCATGGTTATGACAGTTCACTATGCAAAATGCCACAGGTAGCACTCAGAGCTGCAGGCAAACTTACCTCACTGCACATGTGTGCACCTCACAGCTGATTTTTGGCCGCTTTGAGGCCTTTTTCGGCCTCCCAAAGGCTTGAGGAAGGCTTCTTCAGGCTTCTATCAGCTTTGTAGGCCAAAATCTAGCCCCGTTTTGTCACTTCTGTTTTTTTCATCATGTATGTTAGTAAAACCTATTATATTATCCATAAGCCCTGGTGGCGCAGTGGTTAGAGTGCAGTACTGCAGGCTACTTCTGCTGATTGCCAGATGCCTGCAATTTGGCAGTTCAAATCTCACCAGGCTTAAAGTTGACTCAGCCTTCCATCCTTCCAAGGTGGGTAAAATTGTTGGGGGCAATATGCTGACCCAAATTGTTGGGGGCAATATGCTGACTCTGTAAACTGCATAGAGAGGGCTGTAAAGTGGAATATAAATCTGCTATTGCTATAACTGCAAACTAAAAAAATAAACTTCCATCAAGTAAAAACAGGCATAAGTAACTTTATAATAAAACCAATGCATCACAACAAAGAACAAAAAAACAAACTCTCTCTGCAGAATGGTTAAGAACACCCATTCCTTCAATTAGGTTCAATTATTTTAACCAGGAGTCTGTTAGCAAATCATATATTGCAGGGAAATTACAAGAAAGAAGGGTGGGGGGAACAATCTA
Organism: Pseudonaja textilis; assembly: GCF_049901715.1. NCBI lineage: Eukaryota > Metazoa > Chordata > Lepidosauria > Squamata > Elapidae > Pseudonaja > Pseudonaja textilis. The sequence goes on from NC_141993.1 coordinate 25,063,672, forward strand.
TAAAGAAAATTATGTTTCTTGAGTTTTAGTGAGCGAACCAATATTCACAATGCTTTTATTCTAAGTGCTTCAATGTCAACAGAAGAATGGAATGAAAAAATAGTTTCATCAAAAACATTGAAGCAATCTATACAATTATGTTATTTGAGCAGTTTGTAAATGCTGATGAAGTGGTGAAACTATAATACCCTAGTAAGACTGAGTGATTTGGGGTGAGTGGAGCTTCAGGCTCTGGGGACATTAAGATATTTAGTTCTAGGTGGGGTTGCACTGTCCCAGACAGACCCAGTGTCTGGGGGGAGGTGTTCTCCTGGTCCTGCGACTCCTGCTCAAAGAAGAGGTAGCTATTGAGACTAGGAGAGCCATTGTGCAACCATGGGTTGTGCACCAGTTGCTCAATAAGTAGTCCTTAATGGGTCTAAGTCTGCATGGAGGGAAGTAAGCAGTGGGGTGCCACAAGGTTCCATCTTAGGCCCAGTACTCTTCAATATCTTCATGAACAACTTAGATGAGGGAATAGAAGGTGAATTTACCAAATTTGCAGGTGATACTAAGCTGGCAGGAATAGCTAACACCCAAGAAGATAGGCTCAAGATCCAGATGGATCTTGGCAGACTTTAATACTGGGCCCTACCTAACAAAATGAAATTCAATGTAGAGAAAAGTAAAGTCCTACACTTAGGCAAGAAAAACCAAAAGTACCCATGTAGACTGGGTGAAACCAGGCTCAACAGCAGTAACTGTGAGAGGGATCTTGGAGTCTTAGTGGACAACCAGCTAAATATGAGCCAGCAGTGTGCAGCCGCCGCCAAAAAAACCCTAATGCAATCCTAAATTGCAGTAACAGCGGGATACAATCAAGATTAAGTGAGGTACTAATAATACGCTATAAAGCCTTAGTAAGAACACACCTAAGTACTGCATCCAGTTTTGGTCACCCTACTATAAAAAAGATGTTGAGACTCTAGAAAAAATGCAGAGAAGAGCAACCAGGATGATTAGGGGACTGGAGACTAAGGCTTATGAAGAACGGTTAAAGGAACTAGGCTTGTCTAGTCTAGTGAAGAGAAGGACTAGGAGAGACTTGATAGCAGTCTTCCAATATTTGAGGGGTTGCCACAGAGGAAGGGGTCAAGCTATTTTCTAAAGCACCTGTAAACCAGACAAGGAATAATGGATGAAAACTGAAGAAGGAGAGATTTAACCTGGAAATAAGGAGAAACTTTCTGGCAGTGAGAACCAGGGGTGGGATTCAAAATTTTTAACAACTGGTTCTGTGGGCGTGGTTTAGGTGGTGGGCATGGCTTGGTGGTCATGTTATTGGCTGGGCATGCCCAACTCAATATCACTCACATCGAGGCACACATCTCCTCGCCTGGCCCCTCATGACCAGGGAACAGTCGTAAGTGTGAAAAATGGTCATAAGTCACTTTTTTCAGTGCCATTGTAACTGTGAATGGTCACTCCATCAAAGCAAAGTACCAGCAATGGAAGGGGAAAAAAACTCCAGAAACATTCCTGAGACAGGAAGTCTAGTCCTGCCAAGAATGTAATAAGGATTAGCAGAGAGGCAGTTTCTATAAGCAACACCAGAATGTTTCCTTCCTACCTTCCTTACAGGACTAGGCCGGTAATTTCTTCTAACAACCAGTTCTCCAAACTGTTAGAATGTTAACAACCGGTTCTAGTGAAGAGGTGCGAACTGGTAGAATCCCACTCCTGGTGAGAACAATCAACCAATGGAAGAGCTTGCCTTCGGAAGTTGTGGAAGTGCCATCACTTGAGACCTTCAAGGAGAGATTGGACTGCCATTTGTCAGAAATGGTGTAGAGTCTCCCACTTGGGCAAGGGGTTGGACTAAATGACCTACAAGGTCCCTTCCAACTCTGATTATCTGTTATCTGCTCCCTATCCTGGATCATGAGTCCCTGCATTCAGTCACACAAGCCCTGATCATCTCTCACATCTGGACAATTACAACATGCTCTACATGGGCTACCCTTGAAGAGTATTCAAAAGCTACAGCTGATGCAGAATGCAACTATGTGGACAGTTCTTTGGGTTCCTATGATGGCTCCATGTTACACCACTTTTTCTCCAACTACAGTGGTTGCCATTTTGCTCCCAGGTCCAATTTAAGGTACTAGGTATCACCTTTAAAAACCTTCATGGCATTGATTCAAGCTATCTGAGGAACCATCTCACTCCAGCGGGGTTGGCCTGCGGACCCTGTCAGCCAAGGGTTTCCAGGTGGCAGGTTAGGGTTAAAGGGCTTTGTCTGCTGTGGCTCCAGTCCTTTGCAACATCATGCCTTCCAAAGTGAGACCTGTAACCACACTTTTGGCCTTCCGAAAGGGCCTGAAGATCTGGCTCTGCCAATTGGCCTGGAGCCCCAATAGGTCGTTCTGGGGATTGTCAATGGATTAAAATAAGATCCCACCTCCTCCCCATGTGCATCTTACTCTCTTCCTTCCCATCTTGCTAATTTAAACCGATTTTAGTTTTATTTATTATATTAAAATTGTAAGGTTCTAGTTTGTTTACATTTTTGTAAGATAGATAGATAGATAGAATACTTTACTGGCCAAGTGTGTTTGGACACACAAGGAATTTGTCTTGGTGTAAATACTCTTGGTATACATAAAGAAATGATACATTCGTCAAGAGTCGAGAATCATAACGTACAACACTTAATGATAGTCATAGGGTACAATCAACAATCAAATCATACTAGGAAACAGTCAAGTGGGAGGGGATGGGTGATAAGGAGTGGTGGTAAGATTAACAGTAATAGTAGTGTAAATAGTTGAACAGTGTTGAGGGAATTATTTGTTTAGCAGAGTGATGGCTTTTGGGAAAAAACTGTTCTTGTATCTAGTTGTTCTGGTGTGCAGTGCTCTATAGCATCGTTTTGAGGGAAGGAGTTGAAACAGTTTGTGTCCAGGATGTGAGGGGTCTGTAAATATTTTAACAGCCCTCTTTTTGACTCGCGCAATATACAGGTCCTCAATTGAAGGCAGGTGGGTAGTAATTGCTTTTTCTGTAGTCCTAATCATCCTCTGAAGTCTGTGTGTGTCCTGTTGGGTTGCAGAACCAAACCAGACAATTATAGAGGTGCAGATGACAGACTCAGTAATTCCTCTGTAGAACTGAATCAGCAGCTCCTTGGGCAGTTTGAGTTTTCTGAGTTGGTGCAGAAAGAACATTCTTTGTTGTGCTTTTTTGATGACATTTTTGATGTTAGGTGTCCATTTTAGGTCATGTGATATAGTAGGACCTAGAAATTTGAAGGTCTCTACTATTGATACTGTGTTGTCTAGTATTGTAAGAGGTGGCCACCGAGAGTCACCTCTAGGCAAAATGGTCAGCACGTAAGTGTAATATATACATTCATACTACACATATACATATATACATACAGTATTTCTCAGACTTGGCAACTTTGAGTCATGTGGACTTCAATTATCAGAATTCTCTAAGATGTTGGTTGGCGAATTCTGAGCACTGAAGCTCACATGTCCTAAAGTTGCGAAATTTGCAAAACACTGCTATAATAAATTGCTAAAGTAATTCCAAATGTCTAACACGCAAGTTTGCAACCGAGATGAGAAGGTATATAAAAATCATTATTTCAGTTGTACACCAACATAAGATGGTGTATAATAGTACAAACAGCACTACAACCATCTCCGCAGCAATCGAAACTTGGTATTACTAACGTAACACTGTAACATTTTATATCGGTAAGTTGTAGTGCTAATGCCAAGCAAAGAAATAAAATAGCAGTAAGATACAATAGAAACATAATAAATGGTATGTTTATTTCAGTATTAATTTGGCTCAAAGTTATAAAATGTAAATGTTCGTATAATGTTATCTCGGAATTTACCAAGTTTGGCAACTTTTGTTCTCAGCTAATTCCTGGTTGAGCTTTACGAGCTGCAACAGAAAAACAAACAGCTTTCCATATAGCTTATGATTATAATCCAGCAATGGCATTTGCAAGTATACTGGATCAGTGTATTCCAGCAGTTTTATAAAGATCGAAGAAACCACTCCATAATCTCGTTTTTGTCCAGTCTCAGAAGGACACAGGCTACAACCTATGGGGGATCTTCTTACAGTTGTTCTCTGGGAATGTAGAAGAGAAAGCATTCAAATGCATTAATGTAAAAGCCGTTCTGAACTTAGGGTCTTCTGATTGCATGAGGTGCGCCACATGACTGCCTAGTACCTCCAGTTGTAAGGAGACCATACAGATATTCCTCGACTTACAATCAGGGACAGTTTGAAATTGCAACAGATCTTTTGAAAAAGTACTTAGGACCAGGGGTGGGATCCGACAGGGTTAACTACCAGTTCGGTCATTTACGATGTTCGATGATTTACGATGTGCTTCCCTGCATTCTGCCGGCATGCGCCTGTAAATCATCAACAGTATGCCGCGTGCAGAGAAGCAGCCTTTCAAAAAGCCCTTTTTTTCCTGCTTTTAAAACTGCAGCAGGAAATAAAGATCAGGTAAGAGCTCAGGTGGGCAGGTGGGCAAAAACATCAGCAGACATAGAACCGGTTCTATGTCTGCTGCTCTTCAGAGCTACCAATTCTACAGAGGTGGACAGAACCGGTAGAAACCCAGCCCTGCTTAGGACCCAGATTCAAAGTTATGATGGCTGCTCACATACCCCAATGGTCACATGATCGTATTTTGGGTACTTAGCAACTAGTCTGGATTGGTGGCCATTTGTAGAATGCTGAAGTCATGTGACTGCAATTTACACTACTTTACTGTTTATTTCAGGTTTTCAGCAAAAAAGTGCCCATTGCAGATAATGGGTTTTCTTAATGACCATGGATTTGCTTAATGACCTTTGTGATTCACTTGATGGCCAACACAAAAATATATCATAAAATTGGGTTAGTCTCCTGACTTAACAGCCAGTATGTCTTATGACAGTAATTACGGGCTCAATGACAGCCATAAGTTAAGGACGATGCTGGATGCAAGTCTTTTTTTTTTAATCTCCAAGAATAATGATTAAACAAGGACAGCACTAAATGTGCCAGTTTCAGCAGAAATGTAGATTGGATTTGGTAGGTTGGAAAAGCATCCAGGATTTGGGTAATCCTATAAGAGAAAAGGACATCTTTTAGCTCTCATTACTCTATCCTCCAAGAGCTGTTGGGGTTTTTGGTTAAGACACCAGGATAGAAACCAGGAGACTGTGAGTTCTAGTCCTGTGTTAAGGTCAAAGCCAGCTGGGTGACTTTGGGCCAGTTATTCTCTCTCAACCTTAAGAAGAAAGACCACTTCCAAAAATCTTGCCAAGAAAATGGCAAAGTCTTGTTCAGGCCATTGCTAGAAATCAGATCTGACACAAAACCCCTCTATTTTCTGGTCTCACTAAATTTGACCTAAGGAGTAGGGCCAGATTATTTTGGGACCTGGAGTATTGACTTTAAAAATGTAACCTAAAGTTGCTCTAGAGGTATGGAGCCAAAGCTTCTATGCCAGCATTTGCACTAACTCCAGCATCTATACTAATTGGCTTGACATAGCTACACAGCAGTTGACATATGAAGTATCACCTTTAAATCTTGGAAATATAACTGTTGCAGTTTCAATTCTCAAGATATTTGGGGCAAAATATAAGGTATAAATAAGCCTTTTTACATCCAGAATAATGGAATGCCTCTCTGCGTATTTAATGTGTGTTTCCCGCTCAGTTAGTGTCCACCTATATGTCTTAGCTCTCCTGGTGAAATTCATAATTTTTGCAGTTTTCTGCAGTCATTAACATTCAACTTCTTGTAAATCTACGTAACAGATTCTAGGGTTCTTTTAGAAACAACGGGGATTCCGGGGGGTGGGGGAATGTCCTCAGCATCTGTATATACTAAATATCAACGAATCTTTTCTTTATCTTAGCGGGATGGAAGTCCAAAGGATTTTAATAGCTAATCAAATCAAGATAGCAGTTTGAATAAGAAGACAACCTGAGTGCAGCAGTAGTTGGTGATCATGGACTGCATGATTACCATATGGACTGTGGACTGCATTTAACGTTTGACTACATTATTTTCCCATAATTTAGTTTGCATAAAAAATAGCAGGCTTTAATCAGTCATCAAAGTCTTCAGCTTTTCCCCAGGAAGTAATGGGCAAATTAGTTCAAATGAGTCCTTGGCATCAATTCAGTAAGCTGATGGATGGAGTAGGACATTTTTCTTAGGTACAGCAGGACTAATAAAGTTTGAGGACAAATTCATATTAACAGTATTCAATTAACAAGCTGCATGTAATTTTTGAAAAACGTTAGGATTAGTGTTTGAAGTGCTCCAGAATTGAAGTGTTCCATATAGAAACAGTATTACTTTCTTTGGAATAATTCATTCAAAACTGAGGAGCAATTTGGTAACTGAAATTGCAGGAAGATACAAATGAAGACTTAAGTTTATTACTCTTCCAGTGATGGATAAATGGAGCTTACTCAGGTTGAAAATGTCATTATTATGATTTGTCACATAGACAACCAGATGTTTAGACTGGATTTGACATTTTTTATCCATTTATTAAGTCTTCCAAAGGACCTGGAATAAGCAGGTGTTGTATTTATTTATTTTTATTTTTATTATTTATTTATATTTATTATTATTATTATTATTATTATTATTATTATTATTATTATTATCATCATCATCATTATTATCATTGGTTAATCTTTAGTGAGATTCACAGCCTTTGGGGCTGGTTGGTAGCTCAACAGCTCGAGTCCTAACCAGGGACCTAGGAACTGTTAAGGTAGCATCGGAGGATATAAGCTGTTCCAAGTAGGGTGGTTTTTTTTTTTTTTGTAAAATCAGGGTATTTAAGTCTGATAAATTCAGGATTTCCAAATAGCAAGGCAGCCCTTTAGTTATTGCTCCAAGGGCTTCAATTACAATTGGGATAACACATGATTTCTTTTTCCAAAGTCGCTCAACTTCAATTTGTAAGTCCTGATACTTTGTGATTTTTTTCTTGCTTATTATCATTATTATTATTAACCACCATTTATAAATAATTTAAAAATACACCTTCTTTAAAAAATAAAAAATAAAGAAAGCAACTGGAATGAAGAATATGAAAAGAAGATGATGGTTGAACTCCATAGCAAAAATAACTTGGAGCTAGTGCAATTCCTAATCATTCATTGCTGTATAACTCCTTACATGATCTTAACAACACTTCCATTTGTTAAATGAACATAAATCTGAGGTGGAAAAACACTAAATAATTACTTTCTAGGCACTACTCATTCCTAATCACAATAACTTGTTTATTTTGTTTTTGAAATAGTTATCTGCTGACTCCAGATAACTCTTGGTGATTTGCATTAAAAATATTAAAACAATGAAAAAAAAACAGTTTATAAGCACCCAGAAGACAAACTTTGTATAAGAACAAAATATCCTACAGGGACTCAACTACCACACGTTTCCAACTCTCTGGTGACTTTCTGAAAATTATTCGGGAGGAGCCCTGTAGGGCAGAGGGGGTTGTTATTCCCGAAGGCAGGGGCTGTGACAAAGAAGACGGCCTTCCTAATTCTTGATAGATGTTTTATGGAAGGCACCCGAAGCCTTCTCACTAACTTGATCTCACTGGACAAACATAAATAGAAATAAACGATGACCAATCATGCAGTCATGCATCGTAGCATCGCAACACCTTTCTACTTGCATTGCAACATTGTATGAGTGAAACAGTACATATTTTATTACTTGTCCTTTGCTTCTCATAAGGGTACTTTCTAAAAATGAACTCTCTCCTCTGAGCTCAAAAACTATATAGTTTATACCAAACAAGAGTATGGCTCCTTTACAGGCATGTAGGTACAAAAAAATGTGCATGGCATCTTGCCTATTTTTGAATGCCACTGACCTTTACTAGAAATGATTTAAAAAATGCATTGCAAAATAAAGAAATAAACAGAACTGTTTGTTAAATTAACTTTTTCCTTCTGCTGTAAATTATAACCGTTGAGACTAAACTCAGCCTGGAAATCTTATTCCGGAGGTTTTTGTGAATCTCTTTGAGGATCCTTTTGATGTTGTTAAGTTTTCAGGATTATCCCCCAAATGGTTATGAGGCAAATGACAAGAAGGCAAATGGGGCAAATGACAAGAAGGCAAATCATTGCCTTAAGAATTCATTTGCTTTCATTCATCATCTTCATTTAATGACCCCCATAATCCCTGGGCAACTGAATGGAGCTAGCAAGCTGTTCTAATGGCCGGATGCCCTTCCTGTCACCAGTGTGAAGTTTTGTTCAGCAGATATGTTCTCAGTGTGCCCAGAGAGAGAAATATCTGCCTCTACCTAGGATCAAAGTCACACCCTCCTGATTGTGAGGTGAGAACTTCACCTCTAGGCCACCACACCACTCCTAATTCATTTGCTTTTAGTCATGTAATCAAAATGCTCTGAACAGAGACTCTAATGGACTGACAATTTTAATTAATGCTTCTCAATAATTTATCGGCTGGGTTTCAACTTCTGATCCCTCTGCCTGATGTCTTCTTCTTGACTAGCTCCACTCTTGTCTTATTATAAATGCCAAATAAAAAATCCTTCTATTTCTTGGCAGCTTCTTTCTGTGTGGCTGTTCCACCTGATCCACAAACCAATATCTGACATAGATGCATTGTACAGAGCTCTGCTGAATATATAAGCTGCTCTATAGTCCAACTTGTGATTTTTTGAACTCAGCTTGGATATCAGATGGAGCTAGGATAGTTATGGGACATCAGGAATAAAACCAGGAATGCAGAGCTAATATCACTGCTATACACGAATTCTATAAATTATATAATTTCTACAAAGTCTAATTAACATAGCATTCTTATTTTCCCTAAAGAAATCTTTGTGCTGGTCAGAATTAGATGTAAAGACTAATCTATGTGAGAAGAGAAAGAATATACAATTTAATGAGCGACGGGGCATTCAGGATCTAATATTGTCAATTCAAAGCAAAACTTTATCAGACAATATTCATAGTATCAATTATTTTGACCAAGGTGGTAACTCACGTTTTTTAAAATGGAAAAAGATCTTATTGTCAAGGAACAATTAACCGCTGCGTAATGTATTGGATTTTATATGAAATTTTGATGTTTGTGAAAATGCCAACTTTCTAGCTTTGGCTGACATTTTTGATTCTCGTGGCTTGCCTTTCTTCATCACCCCTTGACTTTGTGGATGCAATTACTCATAGTGTACGAGGATTTATGTCCAAGCACAGTTTGCTTTAAATAACTTGGCAATGGCATTACTTTAACACTATGTCTCATGAAAGGGGAAAAAAAAAATCATTTCCCCATCTGCCATCTCAAATCAAAAGCTCCACTCCAGATAATTGAAGGAGAGAAATCTGGATAAACTATCTTGGATACTGAGAATGGGACAATAGCTTTTCCCTCAAGTTCCGGTGGATTAGGTAGAACTATAGTTAACACCCGACATACTGCTATCCAGTAAAAAAGAAATAATGTGCTTGGAATAAATGATAAAACTTGAGTTGGTTTCTAAACAGATGGGCAGTAAGTTCACAAACTTGGAAAGTAGTTTATCACAAGTCCATGAAAATATTAAGGTTATTCAAGTTCAAGCTCTCAGGTTTGAAATATGGAAGCACTGAGAAAAATAATAGTAGTAGTAGTAGTACTACTACTACTAGTAGTAGTAGTAGTTGTTGTTATTTCTCACAAAACCAGAATTATGATCTTGGAAGAAAAAGAACCAGCTCATGATAAACTCATTGCAAATTTACAAACTGAGCTATTTAAAGTACATCAAGTCCTCAGAAGTAATTTAAAAATTAATTGTGGTGGAATGTACTCCAGAATCAACTTGTTCCCAAGGAGTAGATATCACATAGCCTGTAATCTGTGATATGCAGAAAAAGGGCAAAGATGATAAGAGCTTTAGTGTGGCAAGATTTCTGTCTTATAGGTAAGCAGCAGTAAAGAAACTATTCTGAAGTAACTCTTCATGTCACTTTTGGATCGTTGGGCCTCACATGAACTTACCTTTGGCTGCTGAACAGCAGAATAAATTTATTATAATAAATTATCATAATAAATCCATTAATTTACATGGAATCAGGAAATCTCATTGCCATTTGTTTTTAAAATTGAGATAATGGATGCCTACAGATTATGACCAAGAGAATTATTCTTGAAGGCCATTTCAATAGAGATTCTCAGTCATTCAGGTCATGGTTGTCCCAAAGGTGCTTTTTCAGTGGGATTCAAAAATTTTTTACTACTGGTTCTGTGGGCGTGGCTTGGTGAGTGTGGCATGCCTTGGTGGGTATGGCTTTGCGTGGCAGGGGAAGGATATTGTAAAATCTCCATTCTCTCCCACCCCACTAACCTGCTTTCCAGCTCCTTTCTCCTGTGCAGGGCAACAAAAGAAGACCCAGCCAATCAGCTGGGACTCGGGAGGCAGAGAATAGATGGGGGCGGGGCCAGTCAGAGGTGGTATTGGCCGATTCTCCGAACTACTCAAAATTTCCACTATCGGTTCTCCGAACTACTCATAATTTCCGCTGCTGGTTCTCCAGAACTGGTCAGAACCTGCTGAATACCACCTCTGTGCTTTTTCAAAAGGCAACTGGACTTTGTTTTTCTTCTTCTGTCAGAACTGAAGAAGGTTTTTGGATGAGAAGTGAAATGTCTTTCAAGGAAAAACAAAGAAAGAAGTCCAGTTGCCTTTTAAAAAGCACTTTTGGGACTTGAATCCCCATGTTTCTCAATCTATTAAGTCCTTTGCTTCAGGCCTTTTAATCTTCTGTCTGGTTCTTGAACTTTGGCTACTTTTATCCTAAGAGGTCTCAGGTGATTAAGGATATGGTGGTATTGATGCTGAGTATAAATTGCCCTTACACAATGACAATGTTACGGCAATTCAGTAGAAATATGCCATGTCATTACCAGAGCTAACTGAAGTTGTACAGCAATTTGGTTTATACTCTGATTATACAATTACGGTAGTTAGAATAAATCTAATTTGCTGTCTTTAGATATTTGTAGACCGTCGCATGAAATTAGGATTTACAATTGGTACAGACTCTAAATCATTTCGGCTTATGGAGTTCTTGAAAAATACCTGTAATACAATGTTGGATTTTAAATGTCTAAATCTATATATGCAATTTAAGTAGATATAACCCTATAGTTAAAACATCCTGTAAGTTTCTGGGGTAAGATTAATATTATTACATGAATATTAATTCAAAACTAATTCCTATTATAGGATAAATTCCAATGTTCATCCCCATTGAATATTTTACCGAGAATGTGTATAAGAAAATTTAACTGGCTGGCTAAACTTTTTGAACTTTTTTGATCAGTCTGAGTTTATCTACGATGAAGGAGCTTTATCCTTCCAGAATTTTAACAGTATCATTGGGGTTTTATTTTAATATTAATATTTTTTTGGAATGATAAATATTTCCCTCTCTGGGCCTACTTGGGAATAAGTGTATAGCATCTTGGATAGGTCATTTTAGGGTCCATGTACACTGAATAGGCTCTTTGTTTCAACTTTTGGAAGCTGCCAGATATATTTAGTTAATAATAGGTAAATGGCTGCATTTTTATCCGATATCACATGAAAACATTGATGCTATGCAATAACCCTACTTTGAAAATAGAGGAACGATTTTCTTGGAATGTTTGGGACAAGTAAAGGATTAACCTTAATTCAGTTGATTTCTAATTGTTCTTTCAAAGGCTTCAAGAAACTTTTTTTTTTTAGCACAATTTACCTAAATATTCTCTTGGCAGTATTTTCAACTGTACTAACTAAATATGGCCCAGTTACTTTAATGGCTTTTGAAGCAACTATCATTTTAAGAATCTAAAAGAGGCAGATCCTGGAGAAGAAACTGTCTATGTGGTGAAATGTGGTTACTTTATAACACATAACAAAAAAAAAGATGGTCAATGCTTGAATGAAACCAATTCAATTTTCTAAAAAATTAAACATAAAAATCAATGTTAATTATCGGTCTGAATCTTGGAATGAAGAACCGGATTATCCGATTTTGGAGAAGATATACTTATGATTTAATAATGAAATGAATTCATCAGAAAATACTATTTTGTATTTATTGGACTCCTCAAATGATGTTTTAAAAGGATGCATATCTTAACTCATATGATCTGTTCTTGTCCAGCTATGGCTTCATTTTGCTTTCCGATTGTTACATATGTTAATACAATTCTGGAAAAGATATTACAAATCTCAATGTGATTTTGAATAATATACCTAAAATGTGGAAACTGTAACCTCATGAAAAACTGTGGCTCTACCGCAGGGGTGTCAAACTTGCAATGTCATGGCAATGTCACATGATGTATTGGGACTTATTCCCCCTTTGCTAAACCAGGTGGAGGCGGGGCCAACATGTGGCACATCCAGCCCGCAGGCCGCAGGTTTGACACCCGTGCTCTACCAGCATAAATTTAATTTTTTTTAAATCACATTTTTATTATTTTTATCAAAATATAAGACACAAAGGGAAATAAAAAGTAATGGAAAACTGGGGGAAGGGGGGAAAAAAGAAAATGTGGGGTAGGAAAGAAAAAAGAAAAAAAAGGTGTTGACTTCAACTCTCTTTGGCACAGATCATAATATTACAGTGTCAATTTTTTTATTTTTAAACAATAGTATATACTAGCCATTTCTATAACAAACCTACCTAATCAACAAAATTAATCAACATAAATTTAATGTAACTGGAAAGACATTTATCTTTTTGATGTTAAGGAAGGTTCTAAATAGTCACTTGTCACCAGTTTTTGAATAATCTTTGTGCTCCAAAAATTAAAAGGGGATCAGATCTGTTTCTAAATGAGTTGGATGCAACGACAGGCTTAAAATTAAACCTATAGTGTTAATTTTATACCAACACCAATAGATATTATATGGGTCATTTTCATTAGTCTATTTCCCCCCTCTTTGTTAGCAGGTCAGAATTTCTTTTGTTTAATCATTATCATAATGTAGCTAGCTTTTTTCCTCACTGTAGGATACTGTGTTTGTTATTATTTTATTATTCTTTGGGGTTGAACTTTTGTTTTATTTAATAAAAAGAAATCCCAGTTATAGTTAATGCGTAGAGGGACTGACATAATGAGGCTGTTGAGAAACTATAGTATAAAGGACCAACTGATGAACCCCATGGCAATATTACAATTCTTAGAATTGTCTCCAAACCAAATAGCAGCCATAAAGGATATAAACGTGATATGCAGTAAGTTTCTCTAAAAATATATGAAGCGTTGGAAATCCAAATAACTAATTACTCAACTGAAACAGGAGAGTGCTTTAAAAATTTACACGTTACCCCTCTTCCTGATGTTTAAATGTCTTTTTTGCTTCGTGTCTTTTCTAAAAGTCTGTAGAGATTCTCAAGTCATCCAACTCCTGAAAAAGCACCTGTTGTGGTTTGCCAGCAGCAGGTGTGGACAGCTGAGGTCTCAAAGAGCGAGGACTTAGATGAAGGGCCTGCGTGTGATACAGAGATGGGACCAGGACCATCAGGGAGTGGAATGCTGCCTCTGGAGATTGTGGAGGCTGGCAGCAGTGATGAAGAGGTGCCCAAGGAGCCTGTGCCCAGTGCAAAGAGCAGTTGCAGTAGCACAGGCGACTCGGGAGTAAGGCTGCAAGGTAATGACCTCTCCCTCAAGTGATAAAACCAGCTGAGAAACCGGAGTTCTTTGCAGGAAGCAAATAAGTTTTTGCACTCAAGCCTTGTGGACATTCGGAATATCTTGGTTGGTGTTTGGAGACTCTTTGTGTTTGAAATATTTCTTAGTAACTTCACCTTGGGTTCTTGTCAGCCTTGCACAACCTTGGCAAGGCTCGCTTTTATCAGAGACAATTAGTTTCAAACAGCCTTTTAACTGGGAAGGAACAGAATTCATAAAGAATCATTAAAAGGTTTTGCTGTTAACCTCTGTTTCGTGTTTGTTTCCTTGGAACAAGGTTTGGGTCAGAACAGCACCTGAGTCTACATTTCTAGCTCCCAAACATGGACTATAATGATCTGGAGTAACTTGCACTGATTTAAGATAATTTCTGAAATGATCAACAAAAGATACTACTATTGTAAATATACAGAAGACCTTTTAACACCCCCCCCCAAAAAAAAACCCCACTGAAGAACTATAAAGCACACATAGACTGCACCTCAATTTTCTCCATTTTCCCACACCCATAAACCAGAGCAGATCAAAGCCATATTTTGCATCTTTTTCCCCAATTTGAAAAAAAAAAATTCCAGTTGTCAACAGAATCCATGAAAGTCTCTCCTTCAGACAATGAATTTTCATCTCTTCAAGACGTTTATAAATACAGTAAGCTTTTATGTTGGAACACTGAACTTTATTTAAAATGGTCAACACCGACACATTCTGTAACAACAGTTACAGGAGAGACAACTTGGTGCAGAGGAACCCGTGTTTGGATAATAATTGCATTGACTGACCTTTCGGGCAGATTTGTCTTAAAGGGCCATGTTTGATTTCATATGAACAGTTTTATTTCATATAAACTAGATTAACTTTCTTAGCTTCCCACAAAGCATCCTGAGCATATGATCAGGTGGGTAATCTGAAGATTTAGAGGACTCAAAACTCTCGTGTACATCTTTTCCTAGGATTTAAATCAACAATGATAGTTAAACCTTGTACAGGAAGTCCTCGACTTTCAACAGTTCATTTAGTGACCGAAAGTTATAATGGCACTGAAAACAGTGACTTATGATCCAGGAGCCTCTTTGGCGCAGTGGTTAGTGCAGTACTGCAAGCTACTTCTGCAGCCAGCTGCCTACAATTTGGCAGTTCAAATCCCACCAGGTTGACTCAGCCTTCCATCCTTCCGAGGTCGGTAAAACTAGGACCTAGATTGTTGGGGGCAATTTGCTGACTCTGTAAACCACTTAGAGAGGGGTATATAAGTCTAAGTGCTGTTGTTATTTTTCCCCCCTTATGAGCAGTGCAGCATCCTCATGGTCCTGCGATTTATATTCAGATGCTTGGCCACTGGTTCATACTTATAACGGTTGCAGTGCCCTGTAACCATCTTTTGCGACTCCTGACAAGAAAAGTCAAGGGGGAAGCCAGGTTCACCAAACAACTGTGTTACTAATTTAACAACTGCAGTGATTCACTCAACCAATGTGACGAGAAAAGTCGTAAAATGGGACAAAATGCACTTAACCAATTTCTCCCTTAGCAACCTAAATCCTGGGCTCGGCTGTGGTTGGTTGTAAGTCGAGGACCGCTTGTAAAACCAGGAGCACAAATATACATACCTTTGAGTAGATGACCCTGAGGAATGGAATGGAGGCATAGCACTTATGTCATGGAATCCAAATATGCAGACTGGGCCTTAAGACAAAATCCACCACTTTAGGATCAGATACACTTCAGCATCCTCTTCCAGGTTTACTCTATACTCTGTACTTGCGACCCATAAATAGGGCATTTATTGAGCCTATGCTAACTAGTAGTCTCGATGTGCTGATTGGTCAGATCTTTTTTTTATCAAACAACACTCATATTTAAAATACTCCTAATTACTGCCTGAAGGTGTTTTTTAGTTATCTGTTGACATTTAATCTTGAGCAAATTTCCCATGAGAAAACATTTGAAGTATCTGCATATGTGTGTGTGTGTATGGGGGGTGGGGAGATCAAAGAAGCCAAAATGGGGCTTGCAACTTCTTGAAACCCTGCCCTTTTTTAAAAAACATTCAAGACATCTTAAAAGGGGCGGGCTTAGGAATATGGCTTTTATCTTGATTTTTTGACTCCTTTCCCATGAATATCACTGGAACTCTTAACAAAACTTGAATAACTAACTGCATTAAAATGCACGTATTAACGTGCTGAATATATCTTTTTTTCTGAATTAACCATAGCTCTACAATTTCTAAAACATTTGTGACACTTGGCCCCTTTTGGTACTTATCAAAATGGCTAAATGTTTATTTCCATTTCACACTTGGAAATGTGTTCCTTGAAAATGTATGCAATATAAATCTAACATGTGACTGCAATTCTCATTCAGCCCCTCGACCAAAGGAAGAAATTTAGAAAGAAAGTGAACAATAGAAGAGCTAAAAAAAAAGAAGTGGACCAAAACTATGAAACCAAACTAAAACTGTATTATTCTTTGCCCATCTGGCTTCCTTGAAAGAAACAAATGTGGATAGGTTGATATTGATGACAATTTATTCCATTTGCCCGGCATATAATTCAATCATTTTTTCCTATAAAGGAAATGTTGACAATTTAGAAGTTACTTAGCTATCGCTCACTGAAATATTATAAAATTATCCTAGTGGTGATTTCCACAAGCTCCTTGGGGCTTTTCCTTTGATGCTGTTTTGACACACATGGAAAAGCATCACACTGGGATGATGCTTTCGTCAAAACTGATCCCTTGCCCCACCTTTCCAGTAGACACTGCTGGATCTGAGGACAATATACACAAGGACCTTTGTTAAAGTCAAAAGACTGATGGAACAAAGTTGGACGTTCCTCAGAGGAAGTCAAAGACCTCATCGTCTGCCATTCCCCCTATGGGCTAAACTACTTATTGCTGATGTTATTTGCTTTACGAAACAAATATAAAGGGGCTTATTTATGCACAGGTAGCATTTGTTCTGCTAAGAGACACAAAACAGGGAAAATGAGAAAAAGAAAAATGTCACTGGATTGGCAGGATTACATTTAATACTGTTATACCAAGTTTGTAAACTTCCTTTACAGCATTTCCTCACAAAGTCGATTAGCAGCATTTTATTCACCCTACAAGGTTTTCTTCAACGCCTCGATTTGTAGCTATTTCCACCGATTCACAGCCCCTTGTCCCATCAGCATTCAATCATAAGTCGTGGCTCTTCCTTCTTGAGTAATCAGAGTTCCTCCTGTTTCGTTAAAAAAAAAAATCACAAACATTCAGACTCTATATAAGTTCAACTGCTCAACTATCACCCAAAATGGTGGATTCCCCCTTACATATTTTCAGTTCAGGGTGGCTGAACCTTGCCTGATGCCCAGCAAAACTTCCCATGCCAGATGGGATCAGGTGACATGGATGTCTACAGAGGCCACCAGAGGAAAGAAATAACACAATGATTCAAATGATGTGAATAATTGCATAACGACATCATTTGCACGATGACATTGCGATGCAAGTGTCAAGAGGTTGATGTTCTCTTGGCTTCTTCTGGATGAAGCTAGAACTGAATCATGACATCATTTCTCCATTCAGAGGGCAGCTGTGTTTTACTGTCAAGGCCTGTGAGACTGGCAAACTTAGGAAAGAATAATTGGACTACTGTAAAGAACTTTATTGGGGGTGGGGCAATGTAATAGCATTTTGAAAGTCTGCCAAAGCAGCTCCCCAGATAAATTTATGCCTAGTTTAATTGAGACAGAGTTATTCCTTCTCAGACTTATTTCCTGCCCTACGCTGAGGTGTCTCTTTTATAATGGCCATTTCTTTCTCCATGTGTCTAGATCGCCTGCTATATGTGCCATCATATAATCAGCCACTAGGTTGGTCTTCATGCTGTACTTGGGGGAAAGGTACACTTCAGCTACCTCCATTACCCCAAATGGAAAAAAAAAAAAGCTGATGGAACCAAAGAAGTAGACAGGATGTTAATCCATGATCAGGATAAAAGGAAGGATACCCTTAGATACTTCCTAATTACGGAAATTGCAAGAATCCTGCATTCACCAAGAAGTTCACCAACACGTTCAATTAAAAAAAAAAGACATAGAATTTATAAAGGATATATTTCAAACTGGAGAAGAATAATTTGGGCGGGGCGGTGGGGGAGAGAGAAGCCAGCTTAGTCAAAAAGAAGTTTTCCCATTAAAAGTTTTGTACCTGTTCTTAGGAAATGGTGACCTCACTGGCTTTTGCAGGAGGGCTCATTAAAATCAAGATTGCAGTCATGCAAGCAAAGCCCTTTGCCCATGTCTGCGCTGATACACGTATCAAAAAAATGGGACTTCACTTGGTTGTAACTGTTATCTTGACTTTTATTTTTACGCATCTCTCCCCTGCTGGGACACATCTTAAGGCAAACTCAATATCCCCTTACTTACAGAAGGGGAGGGTTTAAAAAAAAAAGAGCAATGCGAGCTGTTCAGCTTTCATGATAGTGTTGTGTTTGAAATATTACATTAATCAAAATACCCAATATTTTGATCGTAAAATGTCAAATTCCAGGACAGTGATTTCCAGATCAAAGCGTTTCTGTAATGATCAGAACCATCTGTTTTTAACTTGAAACGTTTAAAATGCAAGACAAGTTGCCTCCCTCTATCCAGTATTATAATCATCTTTCTATTACAAATTGTATTTAAAAGATAATAGAAATTAGAGTAGTAAAAATAATAAAAAATATACTTTTCCTTTGGCTTAACAAGAGCATTGACAACCAGTTGGTGCAGTGGTTAAGGCATCGGGTTAGATGCTTTAACCACCAGGAGACCATGCATTCTTGTCCCATCTTAGGCACAAACCCAGCTGGATGACCTTGGGCTGGTCACTTTCTCTTGGCCTTGGAAGGAGGCAACGGCAAACCACTTTTGAATAACATTGCCAAGAAACTGCAGGGACTTGTCCAGACTGTCTCTGAGAATTGGACGCAATTGAGCTGAAGGGAAGAAGTTTGTCTACAAATTAAGGTTAATATGAAACACTAAAATGGTTTCCTTAAACTATGGTATAGGGATTTTTTAAATACAAACTATGGTTGCATGAGTAGAGGAGAGATCATAAGCTTGATGTTTGCTCTTACGTGTTCTTTTTGCACTAATGTGACTTAGCACAGCCATTCCAATCAAGATGCTATTTAGAAAGGTAGACTTCAGTTACCTAAATTCCCAAACCAACAGAGTCGTTGATGAGAATTATGAAAGCTGGAAGTCTACAAAACTAGAAAGCACCCACAATAGGAAGCACGGTTGAGCATCTTTGTGCTCAATGGAAAGGACAACACTGATAAATCTTCAAGAGGGAAAGATATTCCATTATCTCTTAACAAAAAAAAAAAAAGTTTCATTCATTAGAACACTAATAAAACTGAGTGACCTTTTGGGTATTTTAATGATACTTTAAATAAATACAAAGATCGGCGAAACACCTGCTTTTTAAAAGTTTCGATGTTTTTCAACCAGTTCAGATAATGTTATTAGAAGGTCCTCCACATAAGTAAAATGCAGATTTATAAACTCTTCCTGCACATTTCCCCTCCAATGCATTTTCAACCTACATTTTCCCACATCATCTTCACCATCTGCAGATTCTCAAATGCATTTAGCACTGAACTGGAGCTCCTGGGAAGCCAATCATGACTTTGTCTAAGCTAACTAATATTGCCGTGGGTGAAGCACACGGTCTTTCAACTCTTGTTGTGGTTTGCCGGCAACAGGTGCAGACGCTTGAGGTCTTGGGAGAGCGAGGACTCAGATGAGAGGCCTGCCCGTGATGCTCGTAGAAAAGAGCAGCTGCAGCAGCACAGGTGACTAAGGAGTAAGGCTGCAAGGTAACGGCCCCTCCCTTAAGAGACAAAAGCCAGCCTGAGAGATCGGAGTTCTTTGCGGGAAGCAAAGAAGTTCTTGCACTTCAAGCCTTGTGGAAGTTCGGACTATCTTGGTTTGTGTTTTTGTTTGGAATATTTCTTGGCAACTTAATCTAGTGCTTTTGGCAACCTTGCACAACCTTGGCAAGGCTCGTTCTTATCAGAGACAATTAGTTTTAATAGCCTTTTAACCGTGAAATAACAGGATTCGCGGAGAAGCATTAAAAGGTTTTGCTTGTATCTCTGCTCGGTGTTTGTTGACTTGGAACAAAGTTGAGTCAGAACAACTCTGCCGGTTGTACAGTTGGATTGCCTCTCCCCACCAAATTCCCACCGCTCCACAAAACCAAAAGAAGAAACAGTCTTCAGTTTGTGGTGGTGCTTCCTAGCAAGCCCAGTGAAGGGTTCTATTGCAGGAGATCCTGAAAATATAGTTAATGCCATTAATTCTCTCTTGGAACCGTTTCTCCACACTGAGGTTTTAGGATGAGGCAGGTTGCCCAAGGAGAAAGCAAACACAGCACTCACAAACACCGGATTTCTTTCTGGGAATGCATAGCTGAAGCAAGAGAAGATTCAAAAAAATATATTTCCAAATGGTAGCCAAGAAATTGAATGCTTAGGATTTTGCACCTTTTACTGCTGGTTTGGTGTTGGGAGTAGATTGGGGTGAGATGGACTAACAAACATCTTCAGTCAATGTCCTTTTCAGCTCCTCCATTTATTCATGATATTGTCTACTTTTTTGCCTTCTTTATAACTTTCGCTTGATTTTTCCCTACCTCAGTGAGGAAGAAAGAAGAGCCTTCTTTATTTAAGAAAAATAATTGTGTAAAAGAAGCTCAATGATCAACTTTCCCACAAAATTATCCAAGAAAGATCACCCAAGAAGTTATCAAACAAATATCAGAATAGGTCTCAAAAACTTTTTTTTCTGCACCAATAGTGGAAAAGAATTTATTCCTGAGCCAAGCTCAGTCAAACCCTATTCACGATAAAGCTCCCAGGGTGAGAGGATATATCACAAAACGAGGACCAGAAACCCTGAAAAAAGTAGGGAAAGTGGGATAGTTTTTGTATTTGTCAAGACTTCTTTGGAAGCACAAACCACAAAGCTAATCTTATCACTTCGCCATCCCTCCAGTGACTCCAAATTAAAGAATACCATGACTCATTACTCTTGTGTGGTTTTACTCTTCTTTTTGTTTATGTATTGGTGCTAAGGCATAATGTGCCTTGGGCTCCAGTGTTATACTTGAACCTAACCTCTGTGGATTGTAAACTATAATTTATAAGTGAAGTTAAGTTCAAGAATTATGGCTTTGTGTGAGGTGTGAATGCCATCTTAATTTGCTATCTGAGAAGGAGGCATGGTTCCTGCTAAATCAGAAGTTATGTTTGCAGCCCTGGGAATTCCTAAAGCTGTTAATTCTAATAAAGATTCTAGCCCAAATCTTTGAGAACAGTCCCAAATAAATAATGGAGGGCCTTTATTTGGAAGTTGGAATTTGCAAAATGATGTTTTTGTCTGGAAGTCTTTCTGTTTTCTGAATATATGTCAAGCTTGACTTCTGCAGATTAAAATAGTCCAAGAAAATGAATTAAAGGAGAGAAAAAAACCCACTTATTTTAACAGATCATTCACTATCGTCTGGCTGTTTGAAATCTGGGAAATGTAGGAAATCAGTAAAAAAAATTAATTAACCATGACATATACAGTGAAACGATGTTTTACATTGCGTAACTTGATTATTGTTTATTTATTTTTACTCAAGCTTTCTCACAAATGTTTTTTTGAAAGGGTTTCCAAAACATGAAGCTGATTAAAACATTATTAAACAGATAGCATCAATCCAACTCAGCAGCCAACCAGCCTATATATTGAATAAATGATTTTATTTTTTTTTGGCATGTCAGCAGAAAGAGAATGTAAGAGAACAAGGACTGAAAGTTGCCAGCATGAAGGCCAATTCTCCATTCATACAAGACCTTCTGTGGCGGTGCCAGAATTAAGAGAGGGACCTTCCTTAAACTCTCACATCTCCCAAGTCTGAAGGGTTTTATGTAGTACAATCAGCACTTTGAATTGTGTCTGGAAAAAGCACAAATTATTTTAAAGCCATTTAAATCAAAAAGTCTTATGCTTTACGTTAAGACCCTGCAAGGCTCTGGATCTGAAGGGGAAAAGTTCTCCAGAACATTTGCAAGCCAATGGCAACTCTTTAGTTGTTTTCCTGGATATTGAAGCCATTATGGATGGCAAATCCACAATCCTCTGATAAACCACACTTGATTTTAGGAGTAGCTATGAGTGTTCAATATTCTCTAAAGCAGGGGTATCAAACTCAATTTCATTGAGGGCCACATCAGGGTTGTGTTTGACCTGGGGAGGGGCAGGGGGGGCATGGCCATCTCGACATCACTTGTGTTGGGGACACCTGTGGTGGCCCAGGAGGGGCTGAGAGGATCCACTTTTGCTAGTACTCTGCCAGTGAACATGGAGCTCGTGGGGCTGTGCATAGCCCTCCCAAGTTCTGTTTTCACTGGTAGAGGGCAGCAGGAGGCCGTCGCAGCCAAAAATGGAGCCTGGGAGGCCTCCTGAGCTCTGTTTTTGCTGGCAGAGGCACCACAAACTAGTCCTTTGCTATTTCCAGGGTGGCTCCGCGGGCCTGATCTAAGCACCCCGTGAGCCTTGAGTTTGGCCCTCCTGCTCTAATGCATCTTTTCTCCTTCAAATCCCAAAAGTGATTCATTATGATTACTCCCAATCAGCAATCTGCCTGTAACATTCATAAGACATGTGATACTTACGATAAACAGAATGAGGGGAAAATTGAAACCCTAAGAACACAATAGGTCAACGATTTCCCAGAATCACAGGAACCATTATCCCTCCAAAGGGATATAAAAGAATCTCAGGCAAGTTAACAAAATAGTCATCATACATGAGAACACAAGAGAACAAGGAATTCCAGGGCTTGAAGGCGCTGGCAAAAGTGGAATATTGGAAACCGGACAGAAATTATGAAAAATCAGTGGGGATTTGAAAGGAGACTTCTTCCCTTGTAATGAAATCTTGGCACTATCTCTTTGAATGTGAAGGAAATCACAGGATGTTACCCAGAAGAATGTACTAATATCTGTTCCTACTCAGCCGATCTTATAACCACTTTTACAAGCCAGGAAGAGCAAGAATGAAGCTTTTACCACCTCAATATAAACTTTAGAGTCCGGTTTAGCCTGAATTCAAGCAATTTGATCTATTAAGTATTTTATGAATTGATTATACTAGACTGCTGGAGTAGTTTATGTCTTCCTCTGGGAGTCCAGAATTCAATCGGCTTTTGAACATTGTTGGACAATTCAGTGCAGACAACATAGTGCCTAGAAAAAAATGATGCATTCACTACGATCAGTGCAACAGCTAGGACCTTAAAACAGGTTCTACACCACATTCAGTCTGGTTCCGTTTTTCACTAATGTTGCTGTCATTATCCCATTGCTTTTCATTGTTGGTTCTACTGACAGAAGAGGGCACCTAGAAGAGCTCCTGTCCAACGAGATCATTATCTGATTTCAGAGTTCAGCCATTACACCTCTGTTTGTCCACCCTCCAAGTTTTGTTTGGTGCTACAAGTGTTCAAAGGTGAACAGGTCTACCTTTACCCATGCAATCTCTTTCAGTCAGCTTTATCAAATAAAAGCCATATCAATAATTTTGGAAACTAAATATCTATTTGCTAATGCATTAGTGTTCCACAACAGTATCCCCTCGGGGACAGCCACGGCACCATAGGCAGGAAATTAACTCCGTATTAAGGCTAGAATGAAGCTTATTGCAAGCTTTAATCTTGCAAGTCTTGATTTTTTTTTTCTCCCCTCATTCTGATATCCCAGTGAGTTAAGGAGGAGCCAGCCTCACTCTTTTTCTAGCACTTTCCTTTCCCAGGACTCAAGCAATACTTCTATCCTTTTTGTTTTTGTAATGACTTCTATTTCTTCAAGGCCATCTCCACGGCTCTCTGCACTGAGGCCACCTGAGCCATCTGAATACTGTCTGGGAGCATTCAACAGTCTGTTGTGCTCATATTTTGTACTCTAATTTGTCTCTGCTGATAGTACTCCCTAGTACACAAAGTAATCTGGATGTTACAGGTATGCAGTAGCCGAGTAACCTAGGTTTTTACTTTCTTACTCATTTTCATAAATAGGATGTCCTTCACTTTTTGTCAACTTTCCCCGTAACGTCTCCAAACATAAGGCCCTTTTTGGTGTCTCCATGACTCAGTGGTCCCATAAATAAAGAAATGTCTAGCAACCTATTTGCAGATTGTTTGATCTAGGCTTGGTTTTATTTGGGACAGAAAGTCTATACGGGAACTTGAAAGTAAGTGTAAATAAAAGGGAAATGACCTTACAGAACAAACTCTGGTTTTTCAGCAAGCTTCAGGGCCTCATGCATGCCTGCAGCCGAGAGTTTACGGTTGATGTTCCTATATCTACATTGCAGCAGATTGCGGTAGGTGGTCCTCAGGTCCCGATTGAAGAAGGCATATATAAATGGGTTAATCAAAGAGTTGGCATAACCCAACCAGAGAAATGTCCTCTCAACCCACAAAGGGATGCAACTGCAAGAGGTCCCACAGATGAAGGGTCTAGCAGTAGAAAGGATGAAAAAGGGCAGCCAGCATACAGTAAAGGCCCCTACAATTATTCCGAGGGTAGTGGCTGCTTTTTGCTCCCTTTTGAAAATAGAAATGTTCTTCCGTTCATGTTTCAGCAGGCGTGAAAAATTGGCACACTCTTCGGATTCCTTGTGCAGTTTCACGACGCCGTTGGCTGAAACCATCCCTTCACGTTCGTTGGGCCTTGGGAAACCAGCAAATTTGTGTTTGGCTGCACTTTTCTTGGCAGCTTTGTAGATCTGATAGTACATGAACAGCATCACTGACATGGGGATGTAAAATGCAACAGCAGTTGAATAAATTGTGTAGCCGAAATCTTGGCTGATTAAACAAACTTTGTTGTCATTAATATTCTGAGCCCATCCAAACAGTGGAGGCAAAGTGATGGAAGCAGACAGCAGCCACACGCAAAGAATCATTTTAGCCATACACTTTCCATTTTGTCTTACGGGATAGGTGAGAGGTCTAGTTATGCCAAGATACCTAGAGAGATAAAAACAAACACCAAGAGTTAGTCTGTTCTGACCCAGGCTTCGTTAAACGTACTGAAACACAAACTTGTTTGAAAAGCAAAACCTATTTTAATGCAAAGCTGGGAATTACTTTCATTTCTAGCCAGAACTCATTATAAACAGTTCCCCAAGATAAGCCCACATTCCTCAGTGCTGAGGAATGCTGCAAAAAACAGAAGTCTCCAAAATAATCATAACAGAACACCCACCCACCCCCCGAAGTATCAGAAAAAAATGACCAGAGTACGCAGAGCTTCAAGAAGGACTTGGAATCTAATTGAATTGCTTTGCTTCCTGCAAAGCTTTCATCGAGGTCTGACTTTTATCCCTTATGGGAGGGGTAATCACCTCCCAGCCTTACTCCTGAGTTGCCCCGTCTGCTCCAGCTGCTCTCGCCTTCTAGCAGCTCTGCGCACACACGCACTGGGTCCTCTGCTGAAAATCAGCTGTGAGGCCTGGTTTAGGCCTTTTTGGTCCTCCCAAGGGCTTGAAAAAAAGCCTCTGCAGGCCAAATAGGCCCATTTCATCACTTCCGGTATTACAGGAAGTGATGAAACGGTCTATTTGGCCTGCAGAGGCTTTTTTCAAGCCCCTGAAAGCCTGAAAAAGGCCTCAAACCAGTCAAAAATCAGCTGTGAGGCGCAGTGCAGGTAAGGGGGGAGGGGCGAGGGGATTGTGCGCACATGCACAGGGGGTGGGCGCATTGCCTTCTGGGTGCTGGCATGCAAGTGCATGAGCGGCAGCATACGTACAATTTTTGGCACAGGAGCCCAAAAAGGTTAGCAGTCTATGTTCACTGTCAGTTTGTGGACTGGAACTATTTATGCCCCATATGGGGAGATGTACAAATAATAATTTGATCAATTGATAAACCTGTCCCATGCATGCAGGGACGCACATCTTTCTTCGAAATTAGCACACTTCTTTAAACACACAATTTCTAAATTATCAGACTACAGAGAACAAACTGCCGAACAGGAATTCTATCTATCCTTCAGTCTGATGTTCCCCAAATACAAATTGAGTGCTCCACAGAGTGCTCCACAGAGAGTGCTAAATTAGGCTATGGTCAGCATGGATTCAAAGCTCTATCAATATTTCTGGAGTAAGAAATTTGGACCGCACTAGACACCCTTTTCAGGACTGTTTCTTAAAAGATCAAAGCTGGTTTAAAAAAAATATTTACAGGAATGCTCACACTGGCCGCAAACAATCGCTAGAAATTAAAAGGGGGAAGTGGCTGCAGCTCTGTGCCTTGTTTGAAAATAGCAATAGCACTTAGAAATATATACTGCTTCGTGGTGCTTTATAGACCTCTGTAAGTGGTATGGACAGTTGGCATATTGCCCCCAACAATCAGGCTCCTCGTTTTACCAACCATGGAAAGAGGGAAGGCTAGGTCAACCTTGAGCCGGTGAGAATCAAACTGCTAGCAGTCGTCAGAAGTAGCTTGCAATACTGCCTTCTAACCAGTGCGCCACCACAACTCATAATAGAACACATCTCTAGAAATTAAAAATGGAGAATGGCTACAGCTCTGTGCCTTTTTTTGAAAGTATCGCTTCACAGTGCTGGGCCTACCTCTTCCCCTCCTACCACAAAGGAAAAGGAAAAAGAAAAGGAAAGAAAAAAGAAAAGATTGTAGTGAGCATTCCAAGGAGCTGTAGGAAGAAGAGCAATCTCTCCTGCCCCAGTTTGCCTTCTGGTAAATGGAGGTTGGTGCTTTTTCGTGCCCATCATGGAAAGCATTTTATGAGGGTGACCGGAACATGCTCTTAAAAACTCCTATTTTCTCCCCAATCTGCATCTGATTGTGTTATCTTCTTTCAACTTATGAACGGCTTTTGGCTTCCTTCCATAGCCAATACAAATACTGCAATGGCAGTATTTCAATAGTAGAAAACTGGTTCTGCAAGTAACAAGTCCAATTTTCTTTTTCTTCTTCCCTAATAAATTGGAAAATTCCTATGGAGATCCTGGATAGTCCCAATCATTATCAAAGCTGTGGTGGATGGAACAGAGATTGATAGTCATAAGAAGGCGTTAGGTCCTATTGCTGGGGAATTCTGGCATTGTCTCTATTTCCTTAAAATAGCTATGAACTGCTTACACCAAGTTGCTTGTAGGGAAATAAAATGTAATGGCTATTTCCCAATCACAATACAATATATTTATTTGCCATTCTCTGACAAACATGGTACACGTTTTTAGTCCTTTGCAATTATCGTAACAGTAATAATAATATTCCACAATGAAGATTTTCTACAGTATGAAAAGAAAGTACTGTACGGAAATGTAGAAAGTACTGTAAAAATACTGTACATAGATTGCTTAACAGTTCATAACTCTGTAACATACGCAAGGCTGATCAAAGGATACATTTAAGACTTAAATGTTAAGTCCTCAACCCATTATGAAATGATCCCATCCTGGACTGAAATTAGCATCTATTCTGATGTCAGGAAAACAATGTCAGCAGAAGAGTAGGAAGTAGAAACAGGGGCTACTATCACTCTATCCAGAGCCAAGAATGAGTGGGTGCATCGATGTCAACTCCAGACTAGGAAATCAAAATCTAGAATAGAATAGAATAGAATAGAATAGAATTCCACCAATATTGGTCACCACTTCCACTACCACTACGTAATCATGACAGAATAAATAAACACAAAATTATGCATATGCCCACATATATTGTGTGACATGGAGAAACAACACAGTCTAGTTCAGATGTAAACATGCACATGGCAAGAAAAATGAATCTTCTGAGTTTACCAGATGGATGGCATGGGGAACAAAGCTGTTATAGAATCTGGTAATCCTGCTAGAAATACTTCAAAACCTCCTCCCAGAGAGGAGCAACAGAGACAGACTGTGAAGTGCGTGTGTGTGGTCTCTAACAATGCTTTGTGTACTAAGCGATTATATATAGCAATTATAAGACATATCCTGAATGACAAGAAGTGAGCTTCCTATAATCTTCTCTGCTGTCCTTATCAGTCGCTGTATGGACTTTCTCTCTGAGGCACTGCAGCCACCAAATCAAACTGATGCACTTTGTTAAAACGCTCTGTGCTGTCCTCATCCAATGCAGGAAATGCAGATGCTGGTTTGCACGCTTCACTAAGGATGATGTGCAGGGGTGGGATTCAAATTTTTTAACAACTGGTTCTGTGGGCGTGGCTTAGTTGGTGGGCGTGGCTTGGTGGTCATGTGACCGAGTGGATGTGGCTTGGTGGTCATGTTATTGGCTGGGCTGGCCAACTCAATATCACTCACATCGAGGCATTCATTTCCTCGCCTGGGCCTCTCATGACTGTGGGAATGCTGCAACAGTTGTAAGTGTGAAAAATGGTCATAAGTCACTTTTTTCAGTGCCATTGTAACTTTGAATGGTCACTCCACACAAGCAAAGTACCAGCAAAGGAAGGGAAAAAAACACCAGAGAAGTTCGTGAGACAGGAAGTCAAGTCCTGCCAAGAACTAGGGTTAACTAATAAGGGTTAATGGAGAGGCAGTTTCTGTAAGCAACACCAGAATGTTTCCTTCCTGCCTTCCTTACAGGATTGGGCCAGTGTGATTCTTCTAACAACCAGTTCTCCAAACTGCTTAGAATGTTAACAACCGGATCTAGCGAATAGGTGCGAACTGGTAGAATCCCACCCCTGATGATGTGTGGAGAGACCAGTTCAGATTGTTAGTTATCTGCATCCCCAGATACTTAATACTGTTGACCATGTCTACAACTGCATAATACTATGAAATAATACTATGGTATGCTTATTATAAGGTAACAGTAACAGACTCTTGCAAGTCTGGATGGACTTTCCTCATCTTTCCCTTTATCTTTCTGACAACTAGAGAAGGTTTTGTCTGAGATATTTTCTCATATTACATTTCTGCCCCAGACTCAGATTTCTTTTGTGTGATTGTTGTCTTGATCTTTCTCCTGAACCTCAAGGTCATTCATTCTTCTCATTACAAGTTATCATGAGATAGCACTCAGTGTTCTGTGACTTCCTTGCCAATCATGAATTTTGGTCATCTTTTCTTGCTACCTACAGATTTCTTCCAAATGTTTTCCATTTTGCTATGTATCTCAATATGATAGCACTTAGATTTATATATCACTTTAGATTTATATACTGCTTCATAGTGCTTTACAATCCCCTCTGAGCAGTTTACAGAGTCAGCATATTGCCTCCAACAATCTGGGTCCTCATTTTACTGACCATGGAAGGATGGAAGACTGAGTCAACGCTGAGCCAATTAGGATCAAAATGCTGACAGTT
The DNA here is from genome assembly GCF_049901715.1 of Pseudonaja textilis. NCBI lineage: Eukaryota > Metazoa > Chordata > Lepidosauria > Squamata > Elapidae > Pseudonaja > Pseudonaja textilis. Next base: position 25,092,818 of record NC_141993.1, read on the forward strand.
GGCAGAGTTAGTCTGCAATATTGCATTGTAACCACTGTGCCACCAGTTCATCCAATTCTGGCGCAAAGAGGATCCCAATTCAGCAGAGATTTGAACCAAAGATTTCAGTAATTAAACTTAATGTCTCATTCTAAAACTAGTACTAATCTAGATTCAACCCACATCCAACTTTCTGTCCTGGACTTTAGAAATTAAACTTTTATTGGTCTTGGTCAGGCATAGATTTAACCTATTTTTGTATTCTTTCATCCCTCTCCAAAATAAACATAAATTCAGATTAGAGCATTTTCCCAAGACCAAAGCAGGGGATAAGAGCTTATTTGTTTTATTCTTAATAATCTCAATACTTATCTGATCAGTATACTATTAATGCTCTTTAGATTACAAAGGCTCAACATATTGAATGCCGTGTACTATGGTACTCAAGTACATTGAAATACAAACTTTAAACAGGAAATATTACCTAACACTTGAAAAAAGCAATGTGCAAGAACCATGAGAAACTTGCTGTTATGTGCACATTATTTATTTCTGATTGGAGTTCTTGAGAATGCAGAGTCAACAACCACTTAATGCTGACTCAGTAGTTAGAATTATCACTGTTGGTTTTGTTAATCTCAATACACCTCAGGAAATAACTCCTTTGTTTGTATTGATTTGTAAATCTTTCAGCTTTTTCTTCAAAATGTTTCATCCACTGCTTTCAAATGAGAATAGGAAAGCTGAGGTCCTCCAGATGCTAGATGTCCAGTGTCCAGATTTCATAGGAAATTCAGATTTCACCCAAAACAGTTTGGATGCCGTTCCTTTCAGCTCTGTGCATTTAATGATTGATTAATGATTTTATATCTCACATTTCTGTTTATTGCAACTGTCAAACTGGCTTAATTAAATAGATTAATCTTTGAAAATATTCACCTTTGATATTTAAAATATCAATCTGAAATGCAGTTAAACATTTTAATTTTGTTTAAATGAATATAATGGTGGGGTTTTTTTTTGGCATTTTCAAACCACATTTCTTTCATGGCTTGGTTAATGCAATTTTTTAAAAAAGGACCGTGTCATGTGGCTTTTATGTGTTAGATAAAATGCACTACAAATATTTTAAATCATTGTTCTCCTACCAAGAGAGAAACATAGGTATTAGTTCCGATATTAAATGCTCCTTAGGAGCAAGTAACTTTTATAATGGTCTAAGAATAAAATTAATATGAAGAAAATTACATGGAAACAGTTATCAGAAGTCAAAGTCAGCTCAAGGGCATCCTTATGTGTGTGTGTTTTTTAATTGCATCAGAAGTAAACCCAGTCTTTTGTGGAAATACTACTATTCTAAAGACCATTCCAATAATTAAACAGTTACATATCTTAATAAGGTTTTCACAGAAGTAGCTGAGTTTCTTCTTGCTGCCAAAAACCATCCAACCACCTTAAACTCTCAACAATTTTTTTATTCTGCCTCTAGCGCTGTTGCTTCAATCTTGCACAATGACAATTGCTACAATTTTCACATTCCCCTCAGGCCCTTTTTTGATTGCTTTAGAGTTTAGAAAAACTCCCATCCAACAAGACTTTCCCTTTGTAATCATGTTTTCTCACTTTCACTGTTGGTTAAGAGATGAAAAATGATAAACGCCAACAGGTACAAAGCATGAGCCAGCCCCTCTCTAGTCTTCTTTTAAAGTCTCTGTAGATATTATTGTAATATCGCTACTTGTCTCTTGTAACAGCTGTCTGGGTTTTCTTTTTCTTTTTCTTTGGTTCCTTCTCTGAGGGATCTTTGTTTTTCTTGATGTTTTTCTCATCCTTTTGTCTTCCATTATTTGTTGTGACATCCAATTTGCTTTCTTCTGTTTTTTGGTCTCTTTTCACATTCATCCTTTAACTTACCTGATTTTATTCTACAGTTCCTCTGGTGTCTATCAATGAAGTTCAGAACTTCAAAGGGATGCCCTATGTTTGCCTTGAAGACGGTACATATTGTTGTGGACCGTCGGCTGCCAGCAGAGCTAGCAGCAAAGTCAGATGAAGGGGAAGGGGATCCTGGACCGGAACTTCGGAGTCTTTGGAAGGCTCTGATGAGGAAGCAGAATCAGAGGCAGATGCAGAGCCCGGGCCTTCGGGACACCCCCAGATGGAGAGGCGGCTGTCTTCGGAGCCTGAGCTGAGTAAGGGGGAGGAACAGATGGGGCCCATTCCAGATGTGCGTATGCATAGAGGAGAGCAACAGAAGGCAATAAGCCGGCTCTCAGGGAAAAGAAGTCGTAGATGCTCCCCTCCCTGGCTAGGAAATAAATAGTAGGGGTTTGGGAATGGCCTATTGTCACAGACAAGCATTCATTTTCCAGTGAACATTAATCACGTTAGATTCCTTTGCCAGAACAAGGTTTGTTGGGACTAATGTATTTAAGGGGCTAACTGAGTCTCCCTGTTGGGAAACAATAGGTAGTGCATTTGCCTCTGCTTCGGGTAATCATTGAAGGGCTTTTTTATCTTGAGTTCTCATGTGAACAGAGACTGTTCATGCCCCGTTTCATAAGGGGGAAAGACTTTCAATTGTGACTAATTATTTTTGGTTTTGTCTATCCAATATGAATAAAGACTGAATAAAGACTGTTCGTGCCCTGTTGTGAGAAAAAAAGGAGTTTGTTTTACTTGTAAGTGGTTTGTCATTGCTTGCGAAGGCTGTGTTAGAACACATATATATGCTCTAGACCACGGGTGTCAAACTTGCTGTGTCACATTGCTATCACGTGACCAGGGGTATGCAACCGATGTAATAACTGGTTTGGTGAGCTCGTGCTTTGCATAGACGCATTTATAACTCACCTTCTGCTGCAAGCCCTGTGTGTAAAACAGCTGAAGTGCGGCAGCTGAACTGGAAAACCTGGAAATAAAGCACAGACTAGAGCCGGGGTGGGTGGGTGGGCCCAATAGCTGATTGCTGGAGCAAATTGGTTCTCTCCCAGCTGTTTTTCGGAGCTACCGGTTCAGGACAACCGGGCCAAACCAGTAGAATCCTACCCCTGCATGTGACGAATTGTGACATTTTTTCCCTTCACAAACTGGGGTGGGTGTGGCCTGCACACGAGGCAGCCCATTCCCATGTCCATCCTCCCCCCTCCCATCCAGTCACTGCACGTCTCATTAGCCACCTTCTTGTGTCTGGGGCCAAGGCATGCCGGCAGTTCCTGGCCAATTTGAATCCGCACCAGTCAATTTGGATCCGTTCCATTAGCTGCAAGTCACGCCCATCAGCTGTTGCTCGCAGGACGCTCTGGTGCCGTTGGCTGTGCATTGCTGGGCTCCCCCCTCTCCCTCTCTCTCCATTCGCCTGTGGTAAGCTACCTCCGCATCTCCCCCCTTGTAATGGCGAGCCCCAAACCAGGCTCGACAGACAGTGTTAGTAATGGATTTTAAAAAATGGTGGAGGGTGAAGACCCTGATAAGTTGTTCTCTGCTTAATTTTGGTTTCTTACACAATACAGTCTAACTATAACATTTCCTGTCTTACTAATTCCAATTTAGGCGTTACAGTCTCCAATCACAAGTAGCACTTCTTCCCTGCCCTTCTTTCACCTCTGACTGAATTCCACCATAAAAGTAATCAACGTCCTCTTCTTTGGCCTTAGTGGCTGGAGCATAAATTTGGGAAACGGTCATATTAAATGGCATTCCTTCCTGCTCCTAATTTCCCAACAACAACTCTTGTGTGGTTGGTTGGACTGAGAGAGAGGATATGGCCCAAGGTCATCCAGCTGGCTTTCATGGCTAAGGAGGGTCAAGAATTCACAGTCTTCCACTTTCAAGCCTGGTGTCTTAATCACTGTGGTCTACTGACTTATTGTTTGAGCATTGACTGCATAGTATCAAGTACTGTCTTTGCTACATCTTTTCTGATGATGAAAACAATAGACTGGAATTGGATACTTTCACTCAGAAGATCATTTCTTCCTTTTTGTCTTAAGTAAAAGTATCCTTCCAGTCTATTTGAAATTTTTGGTGCCTAAGATGTCAATGCATAATTGATTCATTTTCATCTTATTCCTTCATTTCATCTTTTACTGTGCTGGGCTTTCCCATGTTCATGTTTCTTACTTATCACCTCCCTGTTGTGATTCTGTCTTTGCATGTCATAACCATCACAAGGTTCCGTCTTAGGCCCAGTACTCTTCAATATCTTCATTAACGACTTAGATGAGGGAATAGAAGGGGAACTTACCAAATTTGCAGATGATACTAAGCTGGCAGGAATAGCTAATATCCTAGACGATAGGCTCAAGTTCCAGATAGATCTTGACAGACTAGAAGATATTGAAAAGTACTGGCCGTATCTAATAAAATGTAATAAATGTAGAGAAAAGTAATGTCCTATACTTAGGCAAGAAAAACCAGGGCCTCCTTGGCCAATAGGGTGCCAGGAGGAGGAGCTCCGCACGTTCCTCCAACATCTTCCGAATTACTGCCGGAATGATGGGAAGTGGGGGAAAGGTGTAGAGGAGACCCTTGGGCCATCTGCACCAAAGAGCATTGGTCACCTCCACTCCCTGGCAAGGAAACCTGGTGAAGAATCTGGTGACTTGGGCGTTTTGAGGAGTGGAGAAAAGATCCACGTCCGGTGTTCCGAATCTGAGGGAAAGATCCCTGAATAGAGACAGAGGAATGGACCATTCTGCCTGGTCAACTAGACTCCTGATGACCCAGTCAGCCTGGGAGTTGTCGAACCCAGAGATGTGGTCCGCCGAGATTGATAAGAGGTGTTTCTCTGCCCATAACCCCAGCCGTAGAGCCTCTCTCATGAGGCCTTTGGACCTCGTCCCCCCTTGCCGGTTGACATGAGCCTTTGCGGCCATATTGTCCGTAAGGACTAGAACACGAGAGCCGGTCACTGATTGCCTGAATTGCTTGAGAGCCAGAAAAATGGCTCTGAGCTCTAGCCAATTTATGGGAAGGGTCTGTTCCGATCTGGGCCAAACGCCCTGAGCTATCTGGCCCTGCATATGGGAACCCCAACCCAGGAGGCTGGCATTGGTGGTTATCACTAGCCTGTCTGGGTCCCTGAACAGGAGTCCCCTCCAGATAGATGGGGAATGCCACCAATTGAGAGATTTCCCGATTTGTGGCGGGAGTGGGACCTTGATGGATGAGTGGCTGGTTCCTGCTCATTGGTAGGGAAGCAGGAACCATTGGAGGGCTCGGGAGTGGAGCCGAGTCCACGGGACGATGCCAATACAGGAAACCATCTTCCCCAGAAGTTTGGACAGCAGCGACAGGAGGCACAATTTGATGTTGCTGGATCTGGCTGATGATCTCTGCAAGGCTCTTTCCACGAGCTGGGGACAGGAAAACCTGGCACGACGTGGTATCAATGACTGCTCCCAAGTGTTGCAATTTGGTTGTAGGAGAGAGCTGGCTCTTTTTGGTGTTGATGGAAAATCCATGGCTCTGAAGACATGACAGGGTAATTTTCAGATCCCGATGGGCCGCAAGGATGGAAGAGGAAAGAATCAAAATGTTGTCCAAGTAGCATTGGATCCTCACTGGAACAGAATGCAGAGATGCCACCAACCTTTGTGAAGACCCTTGGAGCCAATGAGAGGCCGAAGGAAAGTGCTCGATACTGGTAATGGGTATTCTGATAACAGAAACGGAGAAACTCGCGATGGTGAGGGTAAATTTGGGATGTGGAGGTAAGCCTCCGTGAGATCAATGGAAGAGAGGAGGTCGCCCTCCCAAACACTCTCTAAAATAGAATGCAGAGTCTGCATTTTAAATTGCCTGTATTTTACAAATTGGTTGAGAAATTTTAGATCAAGGATGGCTCGCCACCCCCGAGGCTTTGGGAATGATGAAAAGGCGAGAGTAAAGCCCACGTCCCCGTTGAGATGGGGGGGGGAGAGAGAGAGAGAGAGAGAGAGAGAGAGAGAGAGAGAGAGAGAGAGAGAGAGAGAGAGCCCTGTTCTCCTGGAAGAACAGCTGCCCAGATCCCTGGGAGCTGCTTGAAGAGAGGAAAAAAGTATTGAAGATCGCTGGTGATTGCTATCTAACAGAACGCTTTCAGAGACACAGCTACTGACTGAAAGGAGCTGAGTAAAAAGCTGGGGTCTCTCCCGGGGGTTGGCTTTTATATTTTTGTACAGACTCAGCTATGACGTCATAGGAAGGAGCCAACCCATCCTGGGTTCTCGATGCAGCATGGAGGAGAACAATCAACCAATGGAACAGCTTGCCCTCGGAAGTTGTGGAAGCGCCATCACTTGAGATCTTCAAGGAGAGATTGGACTGCCATTTGTCAGAAATGGTGTAGGGTTTCCCACTTGGGCGGGGGGTTGGACTAGATGACCTACAAGGTCCCTTCCAACTCTGATTATCTGTTATCATGAACATTTTGAAAGATCCTCAGGTTTCCACAGCATGTTAAGGGGTTCCTCCTTCAGCACTATATTTACTATCCTTGTTGTATTCTTGATAATATACATGAATGGTTTGCTGTTGACTTCTCCTGGGCAGTGCAAAATTATGCCTTTGCCATTGTCATTAAAGTGATCATTCACCCATATTTTCTACAGCCTGATGTTAACTCCCTGCTTGCTATAGGCAGGCAGCTGAGATCATCTTTACAACTTGGGTGAAGATGCTGAGAGTATATTTTCTTGGCACATCTTCTTGACACTCCTTGTTCATCTTTTCCAAATACACACACACACACACAGAGAGAGAGAGAGAGAGAGAGAGAGAGAGAGACTATGAAACAGCACAACCTGACCTGGGGAGGGGAGGGGTCTCTTGCTTTGCAGAGCTGCAATTATCACTTGCTTTCCCCAATCCAATGTTGGTTGAATTTTAGATCTCCTACATCCCAGCCAGCATCAAGGTCCCTGGAATGCACCGAGTTGTGGAAGGCTGATTTAGTGTGATATAGAGTTCTATCCCAAGAACTGATGTTAATGAATAATTGTAACAAACCCTTTCTTCCCAACAGTTTTTTTTTTTAAAAAAATATTTTAAGTAAGCCTAATAATAAAGCTTGGGAGCTAAATGCATTCTAACGTTAAGGTCAGGGTTGCATATAGTAATTTCTACAGTCCTTAGCACTGCAAGTTAATGCATTCAAATGTGAATTTTTTAAAAAAATGCAACACTACTGACATAATAAAAAATATATCACTGTAAAAGTTTTATGAAATGTAATGCCTACAATTCAAGTACAGTAATCTGTATAAAAATGTGTTTTTCATGCCAATAAGTCCATTTCAGTGGCGGACAATCTCTAAAAACTAAACAGACATTTATGAAGTGGTTTTCAAACTACTGCCTTCACTATATGTGCAGAAACTCATTTCTTTTCACTTAAAATGTAAGATTTTTCTTCTAATTGTTGAGTTTCTTCTGCTGGAAGCGTACAGAAGAAGAAACACATTAATCAGCCATTTTGTCATGTATGGGATAAAAAAAATGAGTCTTTCAACAGAATTATTTTCCCTGCAAATAATGGCAAAGGATAGCAATGCTTTATTTTAATCTGCAGTCTGTAATGTTCTATATTTCATTGCCACCAAGACTGGCAAGTACATCTGGAAGTAGGGGAAAACATCTGCAAAAAAGAATGGATAGGCACAGCGTCTACCACTACTGCCACTTTCTGAAAGCTAATAAAGACTAAAGCTAACTAGTGCACTATCCAGCTACCACTGTCCATCTACCCTTCAAATGACTAATAGGCAACTGCGGAGAATAGTATTTAATCCATGACCTATCTCCATCGATATTTATGTTATCCTTGTGCTTGTTTGTGATTCCACCACCCCCCATCCCCAAATTCTGAGTAGTGGCTACAAGGGGGAGTTGCAAATCCACAAAAGCATCTTTCTTTAGCTGCCAGTGATGGCTGTTAACCTTCTCTAAACAAGGAGAGGTTGGCATGAGCTTCATAGCTGAAGAGCAGCTGAAGTAAGAGTTTTGTCCTGCCCTCAAGTTCTTCCACATTTCAGTATTTCTAAGGAAAAAACAGAAACTGTTTTGAATGTGATTTGTCATATACAACAGGATGCTGCAGAGAATCTGAAAATAAATCTATCTGTCAGCGTTCCAGGAAACCACAACTCTAACAAATAACTCTGAGACAGATATCTTCTGAAAGGTTCCTTTTATTAGAGTAGTAAGCTGGTACATCTGAGAAATCCCGAATCTGAAAGTTCTGGGTTTCCCTTCAATTAGTAAAAAATTACAAATCCACCCCCTGCACCCCTCATTGCATCACATGCCCCAATCTCCATCCATCCCATCTTGAGATGTCCCCTCAACCACTCCTCAGCCAGGTGCAGAAATAACATGACCTTGACTTAGAAGAATGCTGTTATGTCTAACCACATACCCTCCAAGAAATTCCCCCCTCCCATTTTCCCAGGCTCAAGAATGTGGTAGTGTGGAAGTATGACTTCCAAAGCTGACACTATCCATCTATGTCTGTCTGTCTGTCCATCCATCCATCTACAGTATTTAATTTAGAAAGTGCCCATCTCACTTAAACTCAGCTGAGCTGCTGGACCCAGAGAGATGGAAAGACTACCGTACTTTATGTGTAGAGGTGATTCGAGACAACCACCTCGCTATTATGTAACAATAACAAATTGTCAGTTCATTTAATCAGTACATCTTTTGACTTCAAGGGGAGATAGCATAAGGTTTGTGGGATCTCCCATCTCACATGACAAATTCCTTAGTAGGCTCTAAGTACATGACACAACATTACTTCAGGGCAGAACTGTTATTCACTGTAGTGCAAAATGTTTTGGGTTGTTTACATTGTTCCTCTGCTCCTGGAGACTTTATCTTGTCAACCGTGACATTCTGAATTGTAGAACAAAACATACAAAAACCTGAACAAAAGCATTAGGGATTTACCTTAGAAGTAAATACTCGTTTCAGAAGAGGGATTTGCCTCAATACTTGTCAGCCTTGCAAGATAGACATGGAAACATGGCTTCAATGCATTCACAGAGTATTCAGAGCTCCTTCACTTTTGTTCATTTTGTTATGCTGCAGCCTGATTCTACAGTTGCTGAAATTTATTTATTTATTTATTAATCCTCACTCAGTGTCCCACAATGACATAATGAAAACAGAATTTTAGAAATGCCTGTAATTTATTAAACAGAAAAAACTGAAATATCCCATTGGCATAAGTATTCAGGCCCTTCACTCAGTACTTCGTTGAAGCACCTTTGGCAGCAATTACAGCCTCAAGTTTTTGGAGGTATGACACAACAAGCTGTGCACACCTGGACTGGGGGATTGATGCCATTCTTCCTTGCAAATCCTCTCAAGCTCAGTCAGGTTGGATGACAGTTGTCGGTGGGTAGCCATTTTCAGGTCCCTCCAGAGATGTACAATAGGGTTCAAGTCAGGGCTCTGGCTGGGCCACTCTAGGACAGTCACAGTGTTGCCCCTAAGCCACTCCTGTGTTGCTTTGGCTCTGTGCTTAGGATCGTTGTCCTGTTGGAAAGTGAACCTTCGGCGCAGTCTGAGGTCCTGAGAGGTGTGGAACAGGTTTTCATTAGGGACGTCCCTGTACTTTGCTCCTTTCACAGCTTTCCTTCAACCCTGACCTGTCTCCCAGTCCCTCCTGCTCAAAGAACACCCCCACAGCATGATGCTGCCACCTCCACGCTTCATGTTTGGGGTGATATTGGACAGGTGATGAACGGTGCCTGGTTTTCCCCAGACATAATGTCCAGAATTGAGGCCAAACAGTTCGATCTTGGTTTCATCAGATCAGAAAATCTTGTTCCTCATAGTCTGAGTCCTTCGGTTGCTTTTTTGCAAACTCCAAACAGGCTTTCCTGTGTTTTGCACTGAGGAGAGGCTTCCGTCTCACCACTCTGCCATAAAGCCCAGATCGGCGGAGGGCTGCAGTGACGGCTGAATACTTTCTGAATGCACTGTAAATAAGCTAGTTCTGCTTTATTGTAAGGTTACATGAAAACAAATCTTGCAAATCTGGAGGTGTATCTCTCCCCCTGCCTCTAGGGAAGGTATCTCCTGAGACTCTTGCCCCATCCACATTCAAGTTTCAGACTTAAGCTGACTTTTATCTGACCTTTCCCTTGGCTGGCTGCCTCTTTTTGCCCTATCTCTCAAGTAACTCCCACCTTCTATTACAATACACCAGGAGAGGAGGTAGTTCAGTTACTCCTCCAGCATCTGTTGCCAGCCTCTCTCCTAGCTGATACCATTTGCATATTTAAAAAAAAAAATCCAGTTACATGAAAAGAGGCATTTAGCATCATAAGCAACTTGGCCAAAATGCCTCTGAAAGGCCTCTTTACAAACTTATTGGATTGATTGGTTTTCTACATAATGCTTCATTATGTCAGTGGGATAGGGGACATATATAGGAAAAAACACAAACATATCAAATAAAGACCATGGCAGATCCATCTTGGTCAATGCCTCAGCCTTCAAGCTACCAAGGTTTTGGGGGTACTATAGCCAGAAACGGGGTTCCAGAGAACCTTTGGCTGGTGAGGAAGATCCCAACCTCACAGCTGAAGGAAAGACTTGAACACAGATGTTGTGTTGTTTTTCTCTTGCTGCAATGCTACAGTACTTAATTTCCTGAAAGCACAAATTACAGTCTGAGGAACCCCTGTGAAATTTTTGCAACGTGGGTTGATTGAGGACATGTTAAATTGTACATATCTGCCTACATGCCTGCTCGTCCCATCCAAGGCTAACTGTTCTATGCCACCCAGATGTGGCCACAAAGAACAGATTTAAGGCTCAACAGGTTTTCTACCTCTATCCTCATCGCAACCGAGTGATGCACATTTATTTTGAACAGCACATTTACTTAATGGACCCATAAAAGATGCAAGTTGGATCAAATGCTCTGAAATACACACGAGAAATGTAAATCTTACTAGAATCTTTCTTTGCTTCTTATTCAGAAAATGGCCGGTAAAAGATGGGATGGAACTCCTCCAGATTCTTGAATTTTAAAGCTTTATAATGCTCTTATAAATATTACATGGGGCACACAGTTTTCTCAAAATTTCACTTTTAGTATCACTTCAGTACTTAAAATCTCCTCCCCTTAATTACTGCCATTTACATTTACGCCTTTGTATGGAACTTCCTGGATTCTTCTTAATTATTTATATAATACTTTAGAATTCATTTCAATGCTTTGGATAACGGATTTTTAAAAGCATTCTTGGCATTTATATATTTCCTCCATTAAAGACCTGGGGTGGGATTTTTTTTTATTCCTTTCCCTCCCATTCATATTTTTCTCCTTTTTTTTGTCATGCTCACAGATCCCTTCCTTCCTTCCTCTTCCCTCCTTCGGCATATCATACATGGATTTGCAATATATATTAACATTTCCCCAAGAGTAAAAAGAACAATAAAAGATTTAAAATATTCAGATCCTGTCTAGGCCATCTAACCATTGAAGTGCAACATCGTTTACATGAAAAAAAAAAGATCTATACTGGATACTGGATCAGTATATGCCCTCATCTTACAGCCGCTCATGGTGTGATCTACAATTTGACATGGGACCCAACAGTCACACTGAGGGGAGGATCCTAAGCCCCATTTAAACAGCGAGTCCCGGCAGATGCATGTGTGATGCAAATCCTATTCAGGATTATCCACTGCTGGCGTGGTAGTTCAAAGCTTGGCACCCTTTTCGTGGAGTAACTGGTATGTCTTCTTATAAAGACATAGCCCTCCTTTCATCTCTGCATGACTCTTCTTTTCTACCATTTCATCCCTTTCAAGAGCCGCCTTCTTTTAGCTCTCATTTCAAAGTTTGTTATAATTTCCATCAGAAGATAGAATGGCTTGTTCAGTAGCCTTGTCTTTTTTGCCCTTTTTCTCTCTGGGGAGTGAGGATGAAATGATGTGCAGTTTTAACTCCCAAGAGCGGTGTGCTGCCCTCCCACATTTTCATCTCTGCCTCCCCACCCAGTTGCGATGCTCCCGGTGGCTTCTTTCTCTGTGATTGCTAAAATCATAAACGCGTGTATATCTGCACACATCTGCCTGTGTTTTTACTCTTCACTGCCGATTATACAGAACACTTCCCTTTAGATAACACAAGAGGGAACACAAAATTGCTGATTATGCCATGTGACAATCAGAGGTCGAACAGGATGGATGGTAGCCCAAGTGAGATAACATGCTGCTGCCAAGAAAAACATCCAACATTACAAAACACATTCTTAGAACATTCGGCTATTTGAACAGCTGCTTTTATTAAGAGATTGTCTCAGTGCAATGCTATTGTGAAACAGATGTGTACTGTCTCCCACAGCAGCTAACCAGGATTACAACGGTGTTGTATATTTTGCCAAAAAGTTAATGAAGAGGCTCTCAGCCAGCTTAGACCACTGTCATCTACCAGAACTGATGCAGTTTGAAAGCAATGTAAGGAATGAATTTTCCTGAAATTAATGGCAGGAAGGAATGTTTACAATGAGATTTGCCCCATGTAACAACATCTTTGGGAACCTGCCCTGGCATTTGGGATGCAATGCCCCAAAAGAGCACTCAGTCTTCAAATATGTTCACATTATTTCATTTGTCCAAGCTAATAGAAAGAAGAAGTTTCTTGCATGGTGATCCTCATTTAGGAAGTTTCGAGCTGGACTGCAAATGGATTGAAGTACATCCTACTGCTAAATTAGAACAAGAAATTCAGTGAAATCTTCTCAGCTTCCCTTCTTTATTGCTTGGATGATAAAACAAAAATGTTTTTTGTTTTCAGAAAACCGTACAGGTAGTCCTCAACCTACAACAGTTCATTTAGTGACCCTTCAAAGTTACAACGGCACTGTCATGCCCCTGTCGGAATCTGACTTGGAGGGGGAAGCTGAACAGCTGACAGGGAGCAGGAGTGTGGCTCCGTTGGCTGTGGAAGAAACTGGGGAAGGGCAAAGTCCGGATGGGCAGAGCAGAAGAAAGGTAGAACAAAGGAGAGGGAGTTCAGAGGAAGACCCAGGCCCACCCCCTCCTCATCCTAGGGCATGCAGGGAGAAATGGAGAAAGGAGCAATGTGAGTTGCATGGCTTATGGGGGAGGAAAGGGCCCTGATTCCCTTCATTAACTGCAGCTGGGAACACAGTGTATAAAAGAGGAAGCTGCGCACAGCAAGTTGTTGGGAGCAAACATGAATTTATCTGGTATCATCATGGCTTATCTGTGCTCCTGGCGTTTTCCCAACTGTGTGAGTTTTGCTGTGCCTTCAATTCTGAAATTCCTTCTCCTGCCCTGTCATGTTAATCAGCTTGGTTTGTTCGGATTTTTAGTTACAGTTTGTATGTACCTTGTTTTGGACTGAATTTTCTACAGTTAAAGGCTGTTGCTGGGAGAGTTTTTCTCCAGCCAAAGGTAACCTGGATATTGGGGGCAAAGCTGGAGAAAATAAAGGGACTCTTATTGCTTATTTGACTGTGTTGCCTTTGTGCCACGCCCCGGGCCATCACACGCACTGAAAAAAGTGGCTTACGTTTTTCACACTTATGACTACTGCAGCATCCCCATAGTCACATGATGAAAATTCAGATGCTTGACAACTGGCTCATATTTATGACAGTTGCCGTGTCCCAGGGTTGCACGATCATCTTTTGAGACCTTCTGACAAGCAAAGTCAATGGAGAAGCCAGATTCACTTAACAACTGGGTTACTGACTGAACCACTGCAGTGATTCACTTAACAACTGTGGCAGGAAAGGTCACAAAATGGGGCAAAGCTCACTTAACAAATGTCTCCCTTAGCAACATAAACTTTGGGCTCAATTGTGGTCATAAGTAGAGGACTACCTGCTAATTTATACATTCATTGCCTTTCTCTTCTCCGGAAGACAAAAAGTCTCTTTTGAATCAAATTTGATATTTCCATGTAATTATCCCAGCAACGGAAGTCAGTTGACATTTCCTTCTCCTGGATTTCTTTTTAAAATTCCTAATCTAGCTTGCAGCCCTAGCATTCCTTTGTGATCTTGCATCCAGTAGCTAATCAGATCCAATCTTATTTAGTTTATGTGTTGGCTAAGTGAGCAAGCACATTAAATTATAAAATCCTGGCTCAGGCTTGCAATTTAATAATAAAGAAGTCCAGTAAAATAAAAATGGTTTTAGAGGATTCTACTGCAGTCTGGTCCCAATAAATAACCATTAAGCCCTGAAAGGCTAATATAGAGGCTAGTATAGAGAACCATTAAGCCCCGAAAGGCTATTATAGAAATTAGACCACATCAAATTTTTGTAATATTACGTCTCTTTTCTAAAAGGTTCAACTCTTGCAAACCATTTTAGGGCATTCTTCAGCAAAGTTGGCTTGTTAAACATCAGCCAGGATGCCCCCTTTCCTTCAAATATGAAAAAGCAACCTGAAGCAAGGATATCAAAGCACCCTCTATGCTATATAGATTAAAAATGAAGCTTGAGTACGCATTTCCACTTGCATCCATTCCACTAAAAACAGTTCATAAAATTTGAGAGAGAATCCATCTTCAGCCACTAAGTGCTGGTTTTAAGGTATGGAAAATCTACATTCCAAAATCCACTGTCACTTTGCAATGAAAGATTCCCACCTTAATTACAGCTATATACAAAACACGATGGCACCAATTATTTCCAAAGCAGAAAAGTCCAGCTGTTAAAACCCGAGTGAAGAGGAACACTCATCCTCATCTGGTTTTTTCTTTCCGACAACCTTAGCACGAGAAGCATTCCGAGACATTAACTTTTTAAGCCACTATCACCCCAACAGCATTGACATCGACCGAAAAAGAAGGTACCAACCAAGATATATATTAAAACAAGTAATTCAATGCTACATGATATCCAGACAATATAAGCTTAATTAATTTCAAATTGTTATATCTCAGCTACAATCTAATTGGACAAATGATTGATTGTGAAAAGACAGAAATTTATATTGTATGCCAATATCAAACAATTGTGTTGACAGAATATGTGTGTGTGTGAGAGAGAGAGAGAGAGAGAGAGAGAGAAATACCACTCATGCATCATCACAAAATCTCCAGAACCATAAAGCCTACAAACTTGAAAATTTGGCACGTACGTTTCTCTTGGCTTCTGGTGTTAAGAAAGGATTTTTCAAAATGACCATCTGAGTATTTCCTATATTATTATTATTAACGCACTCTGATGTTAAGGAGTTCTACTTCCCCTCCCCACCTGAAAAGAAGTCTGTTCCAAATGCAAAACACAAGCAGAGTTTCAGTTTTACTTTCACAGCACCAAGCAGCTTTAGAACACAACAGTTGAGCTAAGCCACTCCCAGGCTCCTTGCTGTCTCCTTCTTATTCGCACAGCAAATACTGCTTCAGTTTCCAAACAGCCCTCAACTCTCTCTGACACAGACAAAATGCTAGCCAGATGAATACTGATGGATGCTGGTAGGCAGAGGCAGAATTTTTTCCCCATTATTTCTCCCCCCCAAAACTAAGCAGATCAGTTTTTTAGGGGCAAATAGAAAGCAGGAACATTATCTGCACTGTCTTGAGTTATAGAAAAATATTTTTGAGGTAATAGATCCCTGATCCCTGATCAATTGCCACATTGGTTGAACTTGCAAGAGCCTTTTTCCCCCCCAATAATTTTTTTATTTTTATATTTTAAAAAACGTATCTTTTGGTATATAATGTGGTTCCAGGTTTTTACATTTCAATACAAACATGACCATAATTACATATTCATATTTTGTATTCAATTTCATATCATATTATTACTTATTCCATTTTCCTTTATATACGCTCAAATATTCTTATATTCATTACATTTATTTTATCCAATTCCAATTCATACCATAACTTATTTGATTTTTCTTTAAATATTCTCGTATCTTGTTTTACAATATTATCTAAAATTCTTATTTCGTTTTTATATTCATTACACATATTTACTTTTATCTGTCATATTTTGCAATTTTATCACATACTATTAGTCCATTCATTGTTCAATAGATTCTATCCTAATTCTAATAATCCCAAAGTTGTCCCTTTTAATTGTCAATTCAAGTTTGCCATCCCTTTGCCTTATACATTCCCTCAATTTATTTTCTTTAATTCCTTATAAAGATTTACCTTAATATAGTCATTTTTTAATTATCACATTCTACATTAATAACAATAATCTCCTAATTACTAAATATCACATACGCATATACATATTTGAGTCAGATTCCGCATGGTATTCTTTTTCTTAATTACATTCTAAATCATTTATTTATTTCAAAAATATTACTTTATTCAATTAATTTTAGAAACTGATAATAGTCTTTCCATTACAATAGTTCATTTTAGCTTTATTCATCGCTTTATTAAATGTCAATTAATGTATGTATAATAAATTCCCATTTCCATATCTATTTCAATTAAATCTATATCTAATTTAACGATAATCCTTAGTTCCATTCTTTTGTTTTTAAATCTATATTTTTATATATCACCACACGTTACCTTGCAGAATCCCCTTTCCTGTTCTTCTTCTAGCCATTGTCTCTCATCCTCCTGACTATATCATTTCTTTTCATTTTTGTTTGCTTTCTGCTTCCCTTTATTTTCTGGACCTTTCTCTTAATTCCCTTTTTTTCCTTTACTATTTCCCTCCATTTCTTATTCCAATTATTGATAATTCTCCCATATTGTAGACTTCTTCTTTTTTCTCTCCCCTTTCTTTAGTATTTATGTCCAATCCAATTGTCCAGTAGTTTATTGCAACCAGTGTCTTTTATATTTAATTTCAACAGTAAGTGTCCATAAATCTTTGTTTCCAGGTTCCTTCTGTTAATTTCTTTTCCAACTTTTTCCCAAAGTCACCAAATAATCCCAGGGCAATTTCTTCACATATCTTTTTTTCCTTGTAATATTCTAATATTTAACTTTTCAGGCTTTTCATTTTGTTGTAATGGAATTCCTTTTATTTCCTTTCCAATTCCAATTTTAAAAAGACCAACCACTTTTCAAAGAGTCACTGAAAATTTTCCTTTACCATTAGGTGCCACTCTCAGTTCTGTTTCCACATTCCACTCTTTCTTTTCACTTTTTCCTTTTTTAAAGCCACTGTTAATTTCACTAATTACAATTATTAGCTATTACTTATTTTAACACATTCAATTCCAGCATTTAATCATTCCTATTTAGTACCAAAATCCAAATAATTATCCAGTTTAAATTCCAAGTCTTTTATAATCAATATTTCCTCTGAATTTTCCACCTCTAAATTAATTCTTTTCAAAGTCCAAAGCCAATTCCACAAGTTTCCAATTTTCTTCATTCTCTCTCTGATAGCCGCTTCTACAATCTTTCATAAAAAATTATTTGTTTCTTAATTCCGGGGTACCTTAATTTCCATGTATTTTGCCTGATTCACACACCGCTCACAGCTTCACCACTACAGCACAGTCTTAGTTTTCCAGACTGCCTCCCGTCTTCATGGTGGCCATTTCTGACCACTCTTACAACTTGTCTTTGGAGGGGGTTTACCTTGTCAGAGAGGGGAAATGCGGCTCCCCTCAACCCTCCAGGTGGTTCCCCCCTTTCTTCACCACCCCTCCAGGGTGGTTCTGATCCCAATTGGGACCCTCCAACAAGTGAGCACAGAGTGAAAATGTGCATAATTGTGGATTCTGCTCCGACGCGATGGAAGCACAACCGGACGTCCAAACTTGCAAGAGCCTTTTATGTTCACCTTTCCTGAAGTAAAACACAATTTTACTGAGCACAGCATCTTCTCCACAAACTTTTGAAGTACACCATTTCTGAAGTAATAATGTACCTGTTTTGAAATAATAATACCACCATACATATACCTTTCTTGAAGTAATGATGCTATCAGCATATCATTGAATATACCATCTTCTCCAAGCGTATGCATTAGAAAATCATATTATTTAAAAGTTAAAAAAACAGGCCAGAAATAAAACTTTACCTAGAGCACCTTAGCTTTAGATTACCTTCATGAGAATAGTAAGCAACAATCATGCTTACTAAGATGTCCTGTTATGTTCAGTGGAGTTTATGTCTGGATAAATGTCTTTCAGATTGCAGTTACAACTATTTTACATCCCAAACTGGAGAGTGTAAAAGACTGTGGAATCCACAGTTTGCCTTGCAGCCAGGGGTGGGATCAGGGGTGGGATCCAACAGGGTTAACTACCGGTTTGGTGATTTACAAGGTTCAGTGATTTACGATGTGCTTCCCTGCACACTGTGCGCGTGCCTATAAATCGTCATCAGCATGCTGCATGCAGAGAAGCAGCCTTTGAAAAAGCCCTTTTTTCCTGCTTTTTTAACTGCAGCTGTGCCTTGCACGGCAGCTGAAGTTGAAAAAGCAGTCAATAAAGGTCAGGTAAGAGCCCAGGCGGGTGGGTGGGCACAAACATCAGCTGGCATAGAACTGGTTCTATGTCTGCTGCTCTTCAGAGCTACCGGTTCTACAGAGGTGGACAGAACCAGTAGAAACCCACCCCTGGGTAGGATTCTACTGGTTTGAACCAGTTCAGGTGAACCCCTTGCTCCGAATCAGCTGGCAGTCCTGTGCTTTATTTCCTTTTTTTAAGAGCACAGCTGATTCGCGCAGCACAGCGGTTTGCTGCACCTCAGTTGTTTTATTCACAGGGCCTGCAGTAGAAGGTTAAGTATTAGAGCTTTTTTAAACGTGAAGCGCACGATCACCGAACCGGTTGTTATACCGGTGGAATCCTACCCCTACTTGCAGCCTCTACTGACCTAGATAAATGATCGCTATGACATTTAATTTCAGCCAATTTGGCAGTTGATCAGGAACTATGAAACATCTAATCAAGCAAAACTCAAGTTACCTTTTCTCCTTGCTCTTGCTCTGTATCACACACAGGAAGACTTAGGGGGCCAATTACAGAACAACAGAATAACAATCCTGTGTTGGAGAATTCACAACTTCTGGAGGCAAGTTGTTCCACTGGTTACTTGTTCTAACTCTCAGGAAATTTCTCCTTAGTTCTAGGTTGGATCTTTCCTTAATTAGTTCCCACCCATTGCTTGTCCTGCCTTCAGGTGCTTTGGAGAATAGGTTGACTATTCTCCAATGAATTAAAATCAGGGTTGCATCAGTTCTTCTAAAACTATGTAAGAGAAGGGTAGTTAGGTTATTTCTTGACCACAATGCAATTCAGAGCTGAGTAAGGCCCAGATTTATTAGTTTGTTTCCTGTGTATCATATTACATTTTGCAGGATTTTTTTTTTATTGGAGGTGAAACACATTCTTAACATAAAGTGGTTGCAGCAGCAGCAACAATAAACATTAAATTAAAAGCTAAAATTAACTCAGAAGTACTTGTTCACTAATTAGGAATATACAGCAGCCAGAATTACCAATTGAGATGAAATTTTTGTAAAAGGAATCATTTATTTAAAGAGAGAGAGAGAGAGAGAGAGAGAGAGAGAGAGAGAGAGAGAGAGAGAGAGAGAGAAGAGGAGGAAAGGAATGGTATTTTTGGAAGTGGTTGCTATATCTGCAGTTTTAAAGCATAATATTTTCCAAGTGCCAATTATTGCCATACGTTCTCATTAAAAAGCAATGACACACTAGCACTATCATAAGTAAACAATATAGGAATGGTTATTAGGGAGAATGGTGTGTGTGTGTGTGTGTGTGAGAGAGAGAGAGAGAGAGAGAGAGCAGGAAGGAGGAGGAAAGGAGGGAGGGAGGTATATTTCTGGAATACATTCAGTAGGGAGGAAGAAGGGGAGAAGTATGTGGGACTCCTACAATTCCAAATAATTGAGTGAAATCCAAAGAACACGAAGCCTACTTTGTATCTCATGCTGGGACTAACCTCAGAAACTGTGTGGAAACCATGTGAAACCGTGCACTAAAGCCAGGTCTAGAAAATGCAAGGGAGCTGAACATTTGCTCAACCTGCAGGAAAGCATCAATCTTCCAATATTTCCTTAGACGGATGCTATCGTTTTTAAGAAGTGGAGAAACTTCTTAAAAACTATCTTAAACTATCAGAAAGCACATGAACTAAATGGGTTCCTGGGCCTTCTTTCATTCTTGTCCCCCTGGGTGTTTTTTGTGAATATAGTTGAATTACAAGAAAATTTAAATGTATTTATATACCCTGGGGATGTATACACTATACAGTCCATTAAACTGGCTTGTTCACTAAACTATCATTTACAAGCTATCCTGGGTATAACAGAACATATCGAGGCAACATCAATCAAACCATATAGGAGCACAACACAATGTGTGAATATTTTTACACCCTCCATTTCCCTTAGGTTTAACTTTTTTCACAATTGCATCTGTAAGTGAAATTGAATTTGGATAAGCATGTCTACAGAGAAACATATGGCACCTAAATCCACTTGAATTAAATGGATTAATTGTTGATCATAATTGCTAATTCCTTAACCATCAGCTCAAGGAGAAACTTGGTTCTCAGCCATTACCTGCATTCATATCTACTTCATGAAACTCTTCATCTGGTTTCTCCAATCAGGGCTCAGCAGTCAATCTCCTAACCCTTCATGGCTTAAACATCTCGGCTATGCTTGGCAGTATATTCACAGACTGTAGAAAGTAAGGGAAATAACCTTGATAGATAGTCCAGATCTGTTCTCCAAGTGTCAAGGGCAAAAAAGAAATCCGAAACAAGACGAAGGTATATACACTGGTGGACTGCTACCGGTTTAGACTGGTTCTAGCGAACCGGTAGTTCTGACCATCAGCTGCCCCCGCCCTATCCTGTCGTATGTTTCCTTCTTTCTGGAGAAGCACACACTCACAGAACTGGTTTGTAAACTGGTTGCAGCCCACCACTGGGTATATACAAGTGATTCAGGCAGATACCACTCTAATTTGCAATTATTGGGGTGGGGGATAAAGCAGTAAGGCTTGCCAGATTCTGTTACTATCATCAATATAAGGTGTAAAGTGGTTTTAGCGTTCTTGTGAAGGGATTTCTTGATTTTATTTGAATAGTGGGTTTGACAGAGGCACAACTTCACTAGATTAGAATTTTTACGGTACGCAAGAATGAAGCCATAGCCATTAAAAACAGCAGAGTGGCCAATACAGGGGGAGAAAATGAAAACAACTTAAAAAAAAAAATCTCAGAGATTAGTCAGGACTTTTTCCTCCCATCTTTCTGAATTAAAAAAATGGCACAGATGCTAATTCTGAGGGGTTTTTACACACACACACACACACACACACACACACCCCTCTTCATGTCACAGCCTTGAATGGGGAATGAGTCAAAATGGACTGCTTCTGATAAGGGAATAAGCATTATGCATTGCGTGCATCAACTCTCTTTCATTGCAAATATGAGTGGGAGGTTCTTTGGAATGCATAACAGTCTACTATTTTTCCCCTTTAGCCTTAGAAAAGCAAATAAGGATATATAAATGGAGAGATTATGACTTGTCTAATAAATGACTTGGAGAATTGTTATATATTTATGGCTGAGTAGCTGTTAAATATTTATGCGATGGCCTCACACTGGAAAAGAAAACAGAATCAAAAGCATCCTAAAGAAAATAATAAAATTACCATCCTACTCAGGTTGTATGCTTCTCTTTCTTCTTTCCCCTGTTATTTGGTTGACAATGGCAAAAGGCAGAGATAAACATACATATATACAGATACAGATACATGCACACACACACTCACACACACACACACACACACACACACACACTTAATGTTTATCGTTATTTTACTGACTAAAGAAAAAGAAACAGCTAATTACCAGTTTGCAGGAGGGATACGTGAACGAGACAGTAAAAAAAAAAAAAGTACAATTGAGAAATTATGGTCTTTAAAGAATAATAAAAGCCTGAAATGTGGGTGTTGTGAAAAGAAAAACTGAAAAAGAAAATAATAATTTAGAAACAACGTACCAAGGAAATTTTTCAGTTGGTTGGACACCGTGAGAAGAGGCTGCTGGATGGATGGGCTAGGGGTCCAATTCAGCAAGACAATCCATATTTTCTTAACATTATGAAAATATGAGTAACAGAGGAATAAAAAGGAGGAAGATGGGGAAAAATGAATTGGTTACAAGTCCAATCACACAGAATTGCTCAGGGTAAATATCAAAAAGTATATATGTTCCTTTCCACCTCCCCTCATCTGAAGAAAAGTTAAGATTACTGTATCCAGAAATCCTCTCTTCCATCCCCAGTATCTTACCAAAAGAACAAAACAAAAACCCACCAATGTTTAATTCCCTCTCGTTTGCAAGATGCGTATATGTGCCTGCACACACATGTACGTGTGCCTGTTACTATAGCACAGTGGTGATTGACCTTTTCGGCACCGAGTGCCAAAACAGGAGCGTGCGGGTGCTGAAAAGGCACCAAGTGCCAAAACGCACATGCTCATGTGCACCCCGGAAACTGGAAGAGCAGCTCCCAGCGTTCCCATGCGCACTGGCCACCTGGTTTATAATGCACATGCATGCCTTCTGGTTTCTAGTGCGCATGAATGCATGAAGTTCAGTGGCTGGCCAGTTTCTAATGAGCACACGCACTGGCCAGCTGGTCTTTGCGCGTGCATGCCCGCTGGAAACTGGAAGACCAGGTACCTGGCTAGCGCGCGCCGAAACCCGGAAGAGCAAGAGGAGAAGGCTGGCGTACCCAGAGAGATGGCTCTCAATGCCACTTCCGGCACACATGCCATAGATTCACCATCACAACTATAGCACAACCATTTGCAGCAAAGCAGAGCTCCCAACTTACCAGAGGTAGATTTTCATGGAATATTGGGAACTGGGGCAGGGTAGGTTAAATGACCACCTTGCTAGCTTCAAAGGAATTAAACTATAAGTTCCTCCACTCTTCACCTGGTTTAAGCTTTGCCCCATTTCACAACTTCTGTATCCAACATGTTAGGTGACAACATGATTCTGGGCTTACACCTTGCTCTCCTTAAAGTCATGCTCACTGAATATATTTCATCCTAAGAAAGTCAACTGGAAACCGCCCTATCTAGATATCACAGTGCATAATCCAAAGAAAGTAATTGTGCAGCCCTCTTGAAGTTGTGAAAGCCTACGCCCAGCCCATTATCATTAATCCATATCATTAAAAACTGTTAAAAGCTCCAACTTTCAACAAGAGAAGACTGTACATCATCCTGTCTACCAAAGAGAAATTGATGTCTTAGAGATTTTTTAAAAAACTTTTTTGATCAGAAAAAGCCTAGATATAGACCCTGGACTGCAGAACATTTTTATGGAATGGCTTTATCTGGAATGGCTAGAAAAGGTTCTGCCTTTAAAAAAGCAAAAGAAACATGAAAATTTAGCACTTGGCTACAAAGTCAACGACTCCATGCTGAGCATAACTCCTAGTAATTTCAGGGAAACCTCCGTGTAGGTTTTTTTGGCAGCAATACATGATCTGGTTAACCATTACCTTCTTTCAGGATGCTTTCCCACAAATCAGAAATAACATACAAAGGGTTATTAAGTAATGTAAATATTATTTAAAAGAATTATGATCTGGGAAAAAGAGAAATAATTCTTGTCATGGAGGTATATGTATATATTTTCAGAAGACAAACATACTGTATATATAGAGAAGCAAAATTGGGAAGATTTATTATCAGACTGTCCAAAAGAGATTAGACACATTATATAAGGAATCTAGCTGACCAACTCTCAAGAAAAGTTGCCAAAGTACTATTTGTAATTAATTATCACATTTTTGAACCACTCATCTCTCTCACGGTGGATCTTCAGTTAGAATGATTAAAACATATCCAAATATAACCATGTATGTTAAAGATGTAGAGAAGATGTATTCATACACATTTGACAAAATAGACTTTTTTTAAAGCAATTATTCAGATATTGTACACTAAAGACCTAACGTAACATATATAATTCCACTAAATCTCAACAATGTTTTTGGGAGCAATGGATAATTAATTAGAAATAAGATTTTGTGAAACACATGTTAGTAACATGTATTTATTTCCGGTAAAATAATTTAATTCAATTTAATTTAATGAGGCTGCCAAACTCTAAAAAGACTGTAGGTAACTTAAAATATTTAAAATACAAAATTGAGGGAAAAAAAACATGATTGCTCAAACAAAATTGTGTCAATAACATTCCCAAATATTTGACAGGGGCTCCACAAGCACCAGGGGCTCCAACAAGACAACCAGATCTCGAGGAACTTCAAGAAGACTTAAGACAGTGGGAGCCACATCTACCTCTAATTCCAGAGGACGGAAACCACAACAAAGAATCCATCTTCCATCCCCAATGTTAGCCTACAGGGAATTAGGTGAATGATAATGATAAATCGTGTAAGAAATTAGCCAGCAAAGCCATTTCAAGAAAACTATTTGTGTGCTTGGAATCACCAAACAACTGGCCGCTGTGTGTTTTACCAGGGCAAGAGATCCATTCCATTGTGTGGATTCTATATTCTACAGCAGTGGTTCTCAACCTGTGGTCTATGGGCCCGGGGGGGGGGGGGAAGAGTCTACAAAGGCTTGGGGGAAAAAAATGTTTTATGATTTAAATCTTGAATTAAGCCTTGGGGGTCTGTGGCCATGCTCCGAGGTCACAAAAGGTATTTAAAGGAGGTTCGTGGTGAAAAAAAGGTTGAGAAACATTGTTCTACAGTATTTTGGATCCTTTTCTGATTGTAGCTTCCCATTTTAGGAAGAGGGAAGGGGTGTGAGATTTAATGGGGTTGCTTTTTTAGCAGCACTGATCCTTTGGAATGTTTGCCCAATAACTATGTAGCTGGCTCCCACCCTGTCTTCCACAAGCAACTCAAAACAGAATTCTCCTTAGATGTTTGGAGCCCTGATCCCCTATTGACTAGATTCCAATGTCTGTCTGTCTGTCTGTCTGTCTGTCTGTCTATCTATCTATCTATCTATCTATCTATCTATCTATCTATCTATCTATCTATCTATCATCTATCAATCTATCAATCTATCTATCTATCTGCGAAATACCACTCATGCATCATCACAAAATCTCCAGAACCGTAAGGCTTACAAACTTGAAATTTGGAACATATGTGCTTCTAGGTGCTAAGAAAGGATTTTTTTGAAATGATCATCAGAACATTAGTATTTCATGTATTATTATTAACACGCTCTGATGCTAAGGAGTTCTACTCCCCCTCCCCACCTGAAAAGAAATCTGTTCCAAATGCAAAACACAGGCAGAGGAGTTTCAGTTTCAGAGCAGCAACCAGCTTTAGTACAGAATAGTTTGAGCTAAGCAATGCCCAGGCTCCTTGCTGTCTCCTTCTTACTCACATAGCAAATACTGTTGCAGTTTCCATGTTTCAGTTTCCAAACAGCCCTCAACTCTCTCACACACTTACAGGACGCTAGCCAGAAGAATACCGATGGGCAGAGGCACAATTTTTCCCTCTTATTTTCCTCCCCAAAAACTAAGCCCGATCACATAGTTTTGTAGCAAAACATGGGTATAGAGCTAATATATTACCGTGTTTCTCACAAAATAAGGCCGGGCCTTTTTTTTTTTTCAGCCCCGAAAAAACGGCTAGGACGTCTTTTTGGGGGTGAATTAATTTCTTACCCCCTGCCGCGCACCAGCACCGTCTCCAACAACAGCGTCTGAGTCATCCCGCTTTTCCCCCGTTCCCGTAACAACAGGAAAAAAAATAGATTTTGAGGTACCTGGGAGCGCCGCGCACTGTGTTTTGGTTTAATCCTGAACAGCTGGGTAGGCGTGAGAAGAGCCGAGCGAGAGTCTCTACTGCTACCCTTGGTGTTCCAGCCTCGGGCTCTGACAGTTTGCAAAAGTCCTGGTGCGCAGCCCGTTCCTGTATTCCAAGCACCCAGGCCGAGATGCAGCTGTCCCTCTCTCGCCAGCGCTGTCTCCAATAACAGCGGCAGCAGCAGCGGGAACTGTGGAAGTTACAGAGGCGGCTCTCCCATCCGAGAAGCGGTTGAAATGCTTCCATGGTTCCCGCTGCTGCTGCCGCTGTTATTGGAGACGGCGCTGGCAAGAGATGGACAACTGCAGCTAGGCCTGGGCTCTTGGAATGCAGGAATGGGCTGCACACCTGGACTTTTGCAAACTTGCGGAGCCCAAGGCTGGAGCACCAAGGGTAGCAGCAGCAGAGACACTCGCTCAGCTCTTCTCACGCCCACCCAGCCGCTCAGGATTAAACCAAAACGCAGCGCACGGCGCTCCCAGGTACCTCAAAATGTTTTTTTTTTCTGTTGTTATGGGGATGGGGAAAAAGCAGGAGCGACTCAGACGCTGTTGTTGGAGACGGTGCTGGTGAGAGAGGCGCCAGCACCAGTGGGAACCGTGGAAGCTACGGAGGCCTGAGAAGCGGCTGAAACGCTGCCGGACATCCATGCCGACGCAGCCTGCCTGCTGACCCGGGTAAGGGAGGAGTAAGGGAGATAATAATAATAATAATAATAATAATAATAATAATAATAATAATAATAATAATAAAGTACAATACAGACTGCT
The DNA here is from genome assembly GCF_049901715.1 of Pseudonaja textilis. Classification (NCBI taxonomy): domain Eukaryota; kingdom Metazoa; phylum Chordata; class Lepidosauria; order Squamata; family Elapidae; genus Pseudonaja; species Pseudonaja textilis. Next base: position 25,119,343 of record NC_141993.1, read on the forward strand.
GGCAATTGCTACTGGTGGCAGTTCCATTTAAACCTAGGTGCAAACCTAGATTGGAAATAGTGAAGAGAAAGCCCTCAAATGGGCCACTTTTCCTTTCTTTTCTTCAAATGTCTTATAGAGATCAATGGGTCTGCCCAAGATGTATAACTTCCTAGACCTAGAGAATATCCAAAAAAAACTTGATAAAAACTTTACACTCCACCCTACTCCAAGTGTTTTAACTGAACGGGAAGAGTGATCAAGATAAGGGCAGGGAAAGAGAGAGAGAGAGAGAAATGGCCAATTAGCCAAGGAATCATGGAGCACTTCTCCCAAATTCTCTTGCCCAAGGCTACCCTGGTAGCTATGCTTTTCCTGGGACCAGCCAGTTCAATCTTCTGAAGCCAGAACTCTGTCCCAGACTGGCTTACCTATAGGAATATTCAACTAAGTGTGGAGCCTAAGGTGAAGCCCAAGCCTCTTGAGTTGCTTCCATCAATTCAGTAAAGGTGAGGGTTAGCTGAGAAAGCTTTCCGTGATAGTATCCAATTTATCAACTATCAACCCAAGAGTAGCTTGGGGTTATTTTATCAAGGCAAACTGAAACTCTTTTCATTCTCTTAACTGGTGTATCAAGAAAATCATTTTAAATCTTGGCCTCCTTTATTTTTCCTTCTGAGTTGACTTTTGGTTTATTATATGCTGCCTGCATTCTAGTGCCCATTGTTATTTTATAAGTTGTGTTGTTTTATTATCCCTCTTTTCTTATGGTTTTATACTTTATATATACTTTATAAACTTTATACAAAGTTATAAGGCTGCCAAATAACAATTATTCTGGACAAGTTAAATAATTATTCTGAACAAGTTAAAAACAGAACCATCCACAAAACATATGGTCTCAATTCTTTCTGAAAGACTTTTATTTATACCAGGGAGGGACAAAGTGGGGTTTCTTGGATTCACAACTCCAAGTACATCTCAATCATTGGTAAGGCATCTGAGGTAGAAGGAAGCTGGAGATAATGATTTTACTCCTCTGATCTACATAATCCACAATATACTGAACACAATATTAATTTTATTTATTTTTCTAAAATAGATGGGGCGTTGGTTCTTACCTGATACGCTTCTTTTCGTAGAGCTGTTGAGAGTGTCCAGGTTGGGAGGAGCTCCAGTCTCGGCTCTTCCAGGCTGAGCTTGAAAATTGAGGAACGCCCCCTCACCGTCACATGGTCCTCGGGCACTCCCCAGGTTTTTGCACAGACGAGAAGGAAAGTCCTGTTCTCATCACACTCAGGAAAAAAATATATTAGATTGCTCGGTCGAACAGCCAGGTTTCCCATCAGACGGCCTACGGTGGGGCTGGACACTCTCAACAGCTCTACGAAAAGAAGCGTATCAGGTAAGAACCAACGCCCTTTTCCATAGAGCTGTCTCGAGTGTCCAGGTTGGGACATACCAAAGCTTGGCTAGTCCTGCGGGTGGGGCCCCGTCTGGTATAGAATCTCTCCTGGAACCCTGATGACCCGCTGGAAGGCATGCCCAACAGGAGAAAACCCCTGGATATTGGGATGTCTCAACAAGTGGCCTAGAGAGGAGGCGGAGCTATCCGGGAGGCAGTCCCGCCAAAGAGGCCAACAGGTGTGCGCTGGGACCGGGATTCAAGAAACTGGGAAGACCGACCCGTGTGGGGAATTCCCCTGGGAGAACTCTGGGACAGAGAGAAGGAGGGGAGGTGCAGAGATCTGTGTGAGGCCCGGGAGCGCAAGAAGGGACCCCGGCTAGCATTGAATGGGGGTAGATGTGTTGCCGACCAGGCGCCCAGGGCAGGGTGAGGAGGACAAGAGTGCTCCTGGGGTAGGAGCCTGTTGCAAGCAGGGGTTAAAGATCGGAGTAGAGGTAGGCCTTCTCGCACTCCTTCCTCTTTTTTTTTTTTTTTTTTTTTTTAAAGGACAAGCGCCTGAGGGCGACTGCATTATCGAGAACGACGGAACGAACCTCTCCCGGATCCCCGGGAGGGCTTCCTGGAAGAAGTACCTCCGGACCCATCCGCCCGCCGGTAGGGAGATCTATAGGGAGAGGATCGGTAGTATCTGGCAAAGGAGGAGGAGTGAGAAGAACCCTGGCGAGGAGAGGGGGAGCCTCTGAAGTCGGACCTCCTAGAGAGGGAAGGGAGGTACTTGCGCTTGTTCCGGGTCTCGGCCAGGAATGGGTCGAGAACCGGTCCAAATAACTTCCCCCAGAGATGGGGGCTGTTGCTAGCTTAGTCTTGTTTTTAACGTCCGCTTGCCAGTGGCGGAGCCAGAGTAGACGGCGGGCGGTAACCTGGGACGAAATGGCCCTGGTGGAGAACTTTGCCGCCTGGAAGGTGGCGTCTGCCAAAACTCGGCCGCGGCCAGGATCTTGGCAATGTCCTGGTGCGCCCTGAGATTGGCTGTGGGGACATGCTGCTTGAGCTGCTGGAGCCACTTGATGGAAGACCTGGTGAAAACGACGCGGCAGTGGAAGCCCTGACTGCCCAAGCGTCAGAGAGGTGAGCGCGGCACAGGGCCAGTTCAGCTCGCTTGTCCTCGGGCTGGAGAGCATCGAGTGAGTCGCTGGGAGTAGAGCGGGAAACCAGGCCCACCACGGGCTCGCCCACGGGAGGGGGTCGAGCAAGGTGGAGAACTGCGGTTCCAGGTTAAAAAACCGCTTGTCCTGGGCGTTGGGGGAGGGGGCCCCGAGGAGGCCAGCTGCCTAGAAACCATGTCTGAGAATATGGGCGGGACAGGGATCACCTCAGTTTCCGCCACGGGCTGAGAGAAGAGAGAGTCGGGAGGAACCCCTGCCGCCGCTGGGTTGGGTGGGGAGGGGGTTCAGGCCCGAGGTGGTCCTGGCTTTGAACAGGAGGGACCTAAATAGGTGCGGTTTAAAGAGCCCTAGAAACGCGGCTGACCTGGAGGGAGGCCCTCGCCCTCCGACATGTCCCCTTCTAGGGACCTGTTCCCGAAAAGAGTTCACTGCCTATGAGGGACCTCATGTCAAGGTCCTGCTCGTCCCCAAAGAGGGAAGGGTCCCGGGTTCTTGGGCCTCCATTCCCTCCAACTCCAAAGGTAAGGTTAAGTCCTCTTGGGGAGTTGCCTGACCATGCGAGGCCGCTGATCCTAGAGCCTCGGGGCCGCGGGCCGAGGAGCCAGACCGGCCAGCTGCTGCATCTGTTGCGCTACCCTTTGCCGGATGGCCAGCTCCATAGCCTGCATTAGGTTTTCGGGTATTTCCGCCATGGGGAGAGACTCCTCCGGGCGCAGTTCTACAGCAGTGGTGGGCAAGGTGACCTCAGGAGCCTGTCCAGGCTGTGGGGGAGAAGCAGAAGCAGGAGGGGAGGGGAGAGGAGGATGGGTGGAGGTTGATGGAACGGAAGGGTCCCGGGACACAGAGCTTGACTCCTGAGAGCGCCTGTCAATTTCCCTTCGAGGGCCCTGTGTCGCCTGAGGGCATCCCTTTGGGAAGCTTTGGATGGTTCCTGTGCCTGTTTGCGCAGGTGGTGGGATTTGGCCTTGGCCTTCAGAGAAGTGCCACGAGAGGTATTGTCGTCTGCCATCTGGAGAGGAGAGAAAAAGGAAAAAAATTTTCTGGTTAATGCGAGGCGGTTAACGGGTCTGGGTACAGCCTAAGCAGAGGCTGGAACTCCCAGTGCTCGTGTTGCACCCCCTTTTTTGTCAAGGCCACAGAATTGTTCTGTAACGTGTTGGGAAGTAGGGCTCTAGCCTGGGGGCCAATCAGCCAGAATGAACGCTAAGCTGTCCCTGCCGGGCGAACCGGGAAGGGACATGGCAAGCAAATAACTCCTTAGTTGGGGGAGACTTAGGCAGAATTGCAAGGTATTTGAGCAGTCCCAGGATCTGCCCAGGAGTCAGGGAAGCAATGCGGCCTACTGGTAGGCCTCTGAAAAAAAAACCAATGACCCTGGGGCCGCAGGCAGAAGGGAATAATGTAAGCTGAAACCAGGTCTGGATGCGGCCTACGGGAGGCCGGGAATCCCAACGCACGTTCCACGCCCCCCTTTTAGTAAAAAAAAAAATTTTTCTGTTTAAAATAGAGGTTTGGTACGAACCAGGGCCTAGCCCAGAGACCAATCAGCCAGAAAGGTGAACGCCAGGCAGCTACCCCTGCCGGACGGACCGGGGAAGGGGTGAGGGGGGGCAGAGCTGCTACTTCGCCTGCTGGGGAAAAAGGCTGCAGGGCCAACAGACCCTATTTCTGCAGGAGGCCTGTTGGTAGAATAAAAGACAGGCTGAGACAAGGGAATCCCAGGCTGCCTAATAGTCAGTTAAGGCTGCGGCCTGTAAAAGGGCCTCTAGTAATGGCGGACGGCCATGCGGCCACTCCCAAGATGGAGGCCGTTCCAGGACACACCCAAGATGGCGTCCATTCCAGGGCACACCCAAGATGGCGGCCGTTCCAGGGCACACCCAAGATGGCGGCCGTTCCAGGACACACCCAAGATGGCGGCCGTTCCAGGGCACACCCAAGATGGCGGATGCCACAGGGGGCCCAAGATGGAGGCCGCAAGTAACGGAGGCAGCCCCAGCGGCGGTAAACTCCCAGGGAAGATTAGAGCCCTTGGGAGAACCAGGGAAGCGTACCCTGGGCTAGAAGGCGTTCGCGGGGGGGGAACGGCGGCTAAGGCGAGGAGAGGCAGGCAGAAACGGCGGCTGCGCACATGGAGCGATTAGGGCGGCAAACGGCTGGGGGAGCGCTCGGCGCCTGCTTTTCTCCCCTTAAAGAAACGGCTCGGATATTAAAAACACTCCCTGGGGAGTTCAAACCTGAGTTCCTGCGCTGCCTGCCGGTGATCCACGTGAAAAGCGATGAGAGAAGAGGCCTAGAATGTTGAACGACCGGAGCAAGGGAAAAACAGCCTGTTAGCCACGAGGCTGAGCAAAAAACTGGGGAGTGCCCGAGGACCATGTGACGGTGAGGGGGCGTTCCTCAATTTTCAAGCTCAGCCTGGAAGAGCCGAGACTGGAGCTCCTCCCAACCTGGACACTCGAGACAGCTCTATGGAAAACATGTTTTCCATCCATCACAGAGTTAAGCATGTTATCACTGTTTTCAGGAAACTTAAGCATGATTAACTGTGCTGAATTATGGTTCATATTTGTCCAGATATAAGGAATGCAATAAAAGGTAATCCTTGTAAAGATAAATGAGGCTAGAACACATCATTATATAAATATGTCTAAGCCACCCGACCAGCAAGCAGAACCAGTAACTATCTGTTAACTTGTAAAGTAGAAGAAAAAAAAACTTAAGAATATAAACTTCAGATAATAGATGAAGATATTGAATTTATTTTTGCCTGCCACAAAGATTCTACTCTAGCCAAGTCTTGTTTTGAGAGTCTTCTACGGGGTTCATCTATTCCCAAATAAGCATTTGTCCAAGCATCGGGAGAACTGAGATTTACTGCTGAGTCCTGGAATAACACAATATTAATTATTCATTTCCAGAATATTCTAATGCAGCCATGTAATCAGAGTAACTAAAACTTGAACATGATAAATATTTTCCTTTGAGGACCTCTTCCAGCCATTGGGAATTGAAAGACATTTTAAATTTATTTATTCACTTCTCAGAAGTATTTTGAAAGAAGATAAACAATATTTATAAGACAGAGGGAATTTTGCTCACTTGCGGTGATTCTATAGTCCATTCTACCCTATTCTACAATTTCAGTCACACTGGGATAGCTTCAAAGCAAAAGTGACCACAAAGGACAAAGACTGAAAAATATCACAACCTTTCAGAGAGATAAGTGAAACCATGAAGGAACATTTTTATCATGTTTGGTAGACATGTAAAAAAAAGGCTAAGGAAAAAAATGGACTCAAATACATACTTTGATACAGAGGATTTTAAGGGTCAATATTCACTTGAAGTAAGGAATTCTTCTTTTAGGATTAATGAATTAATAGTTAGAAAAAAACCATGCAAGATTTTTTTGTGGCAAGATTATTATATGCACTGAGATGGAAAGATTCAACACTACCCACTACATAGTTTGTAGGTTTGTGATGTGGACAAATTTTGCTCAAATAGATAAATTGACATATTTGATCAGAGAGAAAAAATTATCTACATTTGTTGGTGACTGGAAGCCTCTTATGGACTTTTTGTGTAAAAGTGAACAAAAAAACTTGTGATCTATGGCTTTAAGGAATAGACAGGACAGATTATAGAAAGGAGAGTAATATGATGCAAGTTTGGAGAGAGATATAAAATATATTTGTACTTATAATTTTAATTTGTACTTATACTTGTACATAGTATAAGATATATTTGTACTTTAATATACTAATACAATACAATATAAATAAAATATAATAATAAGAATACTTTATTTTTTATATTTATAAAAGGAGAGGGGAAACCTTAGCATCCGCTGATTGGATACTATAAAGCAGGAGTGTCACCTGGCAGTCCACGGGCCAGATGCGTCATGCACAGGCCACGCCCATCCCAGCTCCACAAAGGGGAAAAACATTGTGAAACATCACATGACAGCAATGTGATACAGAGAGTTTGACCCCCATGCTATAAAGGATGACACTGGGATGATCAGGGTGGATCTGAAGGAGACAGTGAGAGACAGAGGGGCATGAAGAGTGTTGATCCAAGGGTCAGTCATGACTGAATGTCTGACAATGATGAATATTGAAAGTCACTTCTCTATATCTTTTCTATCTTATTCTATTTTTCTTCAATGTTTCTTCTTTTCTGGCACTTTTTGCTTTTTCTCTGGTCTTTCTTTTTTCCCCTTCTCCTATTAGCTTGTGTTAGCCCTTTTCGTCTTTAAAAAAAATAATAACAATGATGTACAGAAAGATGTGCAACCATAGGTTGCAGCCTGTCCTAGCGAACTTATCATCAGTTTATTAAGTTATATAGCCTGTGAGGGTAAAAGAATGAGTATGTAAAGGAAAGGGAAGGTGATATTGTTGTGGATCACTTGCTCAATGTAAATTTGAAAGCTTTTCAAAAGTGTCATCATCACCCCAACAATGGAAAACCTAAACCATTATGCAAGGATATGTCTGCAGTATATGCTATTTTAATAAAAAGTTACAATATTACATGTGATCCTTCCCCAGCTATTCTCACTTCCACCCTGTGGACGCTTATTTTTGGAATATCCAGTAAAACTATGCAGATAATCTGCAATTCCACTGAAATTTGCTTCCAAAGTAATGTCTTGTAGATCAGGGAATGCACTTAATAAAATATCCTTTATATCTATTTATGGGGGAGGAAGGAAAGTAGGCTATAAACTATCGGAATCCACATCTATATATAAAAAATGAGTATTCCAAATCCCATGTCACCAGGAGAGAATAACATCTCTTTAAATTTAAAATTATTTAAAACTGGATAGTGACAAATGCGACTTGCTGTCACATTCCCCTTGGGTTTTAGGGTAATGTCATATTTTTTCCAAGTCTACCTGTTTGTGATAAAAGGTAAAACATTAAGCATTTCCCAAGGTTACTTTGTCCAAGTAGCTGCAGCTTATTCAACTAGATCTTTGGTGGCAGACCAGCTTTGAGATGGTTTGAATAGAGGAGAGTAATCCCAAAGAAAAAGGTTTATGTAAAGAAGAATCAGACATAATGCCTGAATCCCATTCTGAATACCTTTGGAGAAAAAAACTACTATATAAACAGATTGTCTGCATTAAAGATTCCCATCAGGCCTTCACGCCTGGATTTCATTCCTCTATGCCCAACACTACCTTAAAATCTGCATCTTATATGGAACAACATGAATAATTGTATGAATTCAGCTAACAGATGTGTTCTTTATTAAATAAATAGTAGCAGTGGGAAAGCCTGAACACTTACAAAATCAGGATGTTGAAGGAAGAGGTTTTCATTCTTTCCCACCGTAAGATCCCCAAAGCAAATTGCTTCTCTAAATCTATTTGCATTTTAACCAAAGACTGATAGCAAAATAATTAAATTTCTCCTCCTCGCCTCCACTTATCCCCTCTCCACCTGCTCTTCAACAAAAGAATTTAAAAATTAGCTACACATATTAATTGTAATCATGTAATGAACACTAAATTTAATTTGTGGTGGCTTCTTGCATTCTCAAGATTATAAAGTAACTCAATAGTTAAGAATGAAACCAGAGAAACAATAGATCTTAGTCTTCTGAGTACTGATGAATAAGATCCAGAGGATTCAAAAAACTCTGATAGTTATAGAACTATGAAAAAGTTGCAAGATCCAATCTGGGTCGGTCACCAGGACCAGAGGTTGAGTCTTCTGAGTTTTTGGACTCATTCTACTTCTACCAGAATGTGTGCTTTGGGCTATTCTATGCATCAAAATTATGTGGTGTGCCTTCCTATTGCTTAATTGGTGTGTTGACGGCTGGTGACTGGCTGTTGTTTCCTTGAGTTGTCAAGTCCTCAGCTCCCAAGTACCTAAGAAGCTGGCGGTAAATCAGCATTCCTGTTGACTGACAAGGGGCCACTCAGCAACAGAGTGGTCAATGCCTGGAATGCACTACCCGACTCTGTTATTACATCCTCTAACCCCCCACTCCTTTAAGCTCAAACTATCCACTATTGACCTCACCCCATTCCTAAAAGGTCTGTAAGGGGCGTGCATAAGTGCACCATCGTGCCTACTGTCCCTGTCCTTTTGTCCTCATTTATTTGTACCTATTTCCTGTATTCTTACTTAAGTTTATACTTATACCTATTATCTTGTAAGTGATTGACAAATCAAATAAATAAATTTCCCAAGTCGCCATCATTTCCCCCTGGCTACCATTGTACCTGCATGGCCAACAATCTTAGTACCTGTGAAATTGAATGTATGTTGTTGTTCATTGCAACATGAGGCTACTAATGAGTTGAAAAAGTATGAAAAGGTGTTTAGAAGAAAGGAACTCTTAAGACTGCGAGAATCCAGAGAGCGTTCAATGAGCACACCCATCAGACGTATAATACAGATTGATAACTGCGGAGGGAAATGCCAACTTCTGAAAGAAGGATATGGAAAGTTGAACTGAAAAACTGCCAACAGCCACACTTGGCTATTTGTCAATTCTAACCTTTTTCAGGAAGAACATTCAATACGGCATTTTTCTTTCCATACAACATGATAGAAACCATTCATATAATGATTTATAACAGATACCACTACAAGGCATAGAAATTATTCCCTGGATTCTACTACTGAGTTTGGTAAAGAAAAATGATGGTAAAATAAGCAGGCTAGGGTAAAGTTAAGATCACAGGTAGTCCTTGAGTTACAAAAATATTTTTTAGTGACAGTTACAACAGCACTGAAAAAGGTGACCTATGACCGGTTTTGACACCCATTGTAGCATCCCCATGATCACGTGACCAAAGTTCAGATGCTTGGCAACTGGCTTGTATTTATGACAGTTGCGGTGTCCCAGGGTTGTGGGATCACCTTTTGCCACCTTCTGACAAGCAAAATCATTGAGGAAGCCAGATTCACTTAATGTCATGCCCTTGGTAGAATCAGACTCAGAGGGAGGAGGAACAGCCAACGGGGAGTGGAGGTGTGGCTCTGGAGGTTGTGGAGGAGGCTGGGGAAGGGCAGAGGCCGGCTGGGCAGCCAGAGGAAGAACCAGGCCCATCTCCTCTGCATCCCAGGACATGCAGGGAGGAAAGCAGAAGGAAACAACTTAGCTTACAAGAGAGGAAGCAGCCATGATCCTCCTCATTGGTTGCAGCTGGGGAGACTAGTATATAAGAGAAACGATTACAACACAGCGTTGCCAGAAGTAAAGCGTGTGTTAATTTGGGCTGAAGTTATCTTGGTTGGCATCCTTCCAACAGACTGTGCCTTGATATCTCCTTGAATTTGGTAATTACTTATTCTGGTCCATTGTGGAAATTCCTTCATTGTAGTTCGTTTTAATTTTTCATTTCATCTCTGTCTGCTCGTTAAGTTCAGATTGTATTGCTTTCTTTTGGAGACTACTTTTGAGTACGTTTTATCTCCAACTGAGAATTATTGAACAGTGGGGCCAAGTTGGAGGCATTAAAGGACATTTATTTAAGTTTTGGATTTTGTTACGTTTGTGTTACACTCTGGGTCATCACACTTAAATAACCGTATTACTAACGTAACAACTGCAGCAATTCACTTAACAACTGTAGCAAGCAAGGTCATAAAATAGGACACAACTCACTTAACAACTGTCCCACTTAGCAACAGAAATGTTGGGCTCAATCACTATAATTTGAGGACTACCTGTACATCACATACCAAGTCCTGGTCTATCACACAGCAATGTTCAGCTCTAAAACCTCTGTATCCTCAGGTCTTTGAACTCTGGTACTTATTTTGCAGATGCCTGCCTGGAGCAGCAATTCTCATTTTGTCTCTCATTCACATATTCACACCTCTTCTGATATTAGAAGAAAATACAATTAACCTTTTAATAATCTTCTTCTGCTTAGTCAGCAGCTAACAAAGAGGACTGTACAAGCTCACGGATATTTTCGATGACAACCTCTCATTAGCCAAGCTGATTATAAAACCAACCCTGCACCAGGGCCATTTTGGGGATAAGACACTTTTCCTCATTCCCAAAGGCTAACTGATTACTTAACTTCTTTGCATCACCTCTAGTATCATTCTTGGCTGGCTCACTGTTTAATATTATGTCTCCTCTGCGATCCATTTATGGCTCAATTGAAATGAAAAGACAAAACTAAAGCTAAAACTCCAAACTACTATATGAATTGGCATACTTCAAAAAAGAGTCTTTCTTTTCAAATTGAGGAGGGACGTAACAACAACGAAGATATCCGAAAAGGGGTAAATTCATAACTAAAGATGTAGTGAGGATCCTTCCACTATCTCTAACATCTTTTTAATTGGCTGATAATCAGACAAAAGAATTTCACCATGCATATCTGTTCCAAGCAAGTTGAAAAAAAGGAATGTACTCCCATCTAAATGGAGGGGGTTAGTCAAAACAAATCAGAAATACCGCAAAATTTCTTAAACAGAAAGAAAACCTTATAATCTGCAGCACTGAACCATCGTGCTTGTCCTGCACACTTCGTCACAAAGTCAGCAAGATTAATTTCCAGGAACTGAAATTTCCAATATCCCTTCTTTGCTATGAACTTAGATGGCACACTGAGTGAAATAAAATGCATTATTTAAACCCAAAATTGTGGTTTATAAGCCACAACGGTGGGCTCACACAAGCCACCAATCTAAAACCAAGGAAATCCAGGATACGGTGTTGGGACTACAAGTAGGGAGTTCCTCCGTTAAAGCTGAAGAAGCCCACTAGTTGACTTTGAGCCAACGACTTTGTTTTAGCCCAACTCATGTCACAAGGTTGGTGTTGTGGGAAAAAGCACCCTTCTTACATTCCTGAATATAACTGGATATTTATGATAGATATAACTTTAAGAAGTCTAAATAAAGTAATAAATAAGCAAGCATAAGCCCAGCTACTCTGTAAGTTTTGGGCATGCAAATCTGTCCAGGTCATCTATAATCATAATTATTGCAAGATAAAGAAACAAGACTAAAAAAGCTATCAAGTTTTGGTAATAAAATTTTCTCCAAATCAAGAAAAAGCTGTATTTTCCCCTCAGTGCAAGTCAGACAAGACTAAAAGAAGATGACGACTTCTCAAAGCCCCCAAAACAGGCTTGGTAAAGTTCCCAGAGACTTCAAATAATATAATTGGCAATTTAAATGTTCTGACTAGCTGACAGTCACCGAATGACAAAATTTTGATTCAGCAGTCACATTTCCTTCCAATTTAAATCTTGTACTCTTTTCCCCCCAGCATTTCCCTCACTGTGAACAAATTTCCTGCCTTCCATTTCTCATGCTTAGTTGTTGGTGATAACAATAGCTGCATATTTACACAATGCACTTTTTGCCCTGAAGATTTCTCACCACAAAAGGAAATCTGACATGAATTTTTCAATTCATACAAACAAACAAAAAAAGTTAACCTTGGATTTCATTCCCAAACTGATAAACCATGTAAGTTTATCAGTGCTTGGGGGGGGGGGGGATTTACCTGCTCGGGCAAGGGACGTTTTTGTATATTTTATAGATACTAGCAAGGTTATCTTGTGAGATAGAAACTAGATTCAGTATTCAAGGCATTGCTGGCTTCCAAAGGGCAAATGGTTCTGAAAACATAGGATTCTGCCTCATGTGACATACAAAGAGCACAGTGATACAACAAGCAAAAACTGCTCTCTTGCAGAGACACTGGTGCTCAATGCTGAACATGTACAGGAGCCTACCTCATCTGAGCAATCATCTCGGGGCAAGGCTGAAGTTTGACATGGGGAAGGTTCCAGTTTTGAAAGCCTGAAAGGGATTGGGGGGGAAAAGTGAAGACTATGGGGGCCTAATCACAAATTACAAGTGCCAAGTGAGGACTATGCAAACCCCCAGTTGGCCACAGAAAGGCTTGAAAAACAACAGACACGCTAACATCCATTTTTAATGCATTAGGCGTTAAGGCCATGAAGCAATGCCTTTTATAGAAATTCATCCTTTGTCTTGACTAAGGAAACACAATGTTCTGGACAGAAGCAAACATCTGTATGCCAAACAAGCAGTCTGCATCCAGCTGAATGGGTAGAAACCAAACCACCCAACTAGCATAATTTAAGGGTTTACTTAATTTTTGTTCAGTTGTCATCCTTTCAGCTTCAAAACAAATTCATTTGATTACACAGTGGACTGGGTTCTAACTGGGACCACCTCTCATTTCCAGGATTCAAGAGAAGATCAGCCAGCCTGGCTAATTATAGAACGAGGACAATAATTTGTCCCTTTTCTTTTGAAATTCTGAAGTTTTTTGTCTGGGAATAAGAGGAACAGAAATACTCTATGTTGAATGTCAGTATTATTAGGACTCAGAACGGCTACTATTACCATAACTAACAGATATCAGCAAGGAGCAAGAGGATAGACTTATGGAGGCCTAAAAAATGATGCTGAATATATTTGGACAGAGAGATAATTCCAGCATCTGAACCAACTTGCATCTGGATGGCTGACCACCTTATTATTAGAAGCAGCTGCAACAGATAACAGATCTAAACAGGAGAGGTGCTCCAATTTGTTAAAGGGTGACTGCTACTCCTCTTGCTTATGGTAGCTTATGAAATATGTTGCACTAAACAAGGATCTCTGCTCCACACAGCTGAGACACTATGGCAATTAAGGGCTCCTTTCTTGATACAGGAGGATCTACTGGGAGCTCCAGTTCTTCCAGGCTTTCACTACAGTGGTGGTATTCAGGGGCGGGGGCAACTTAAAAGGGTTTGCAAACTGCAATATAGTCCCTTGAACTATGACCTAAGGAGTTTTTCACTCCTTTATTCCATGTTTTGGGGGATATTGGGTGCGTTAAAGAACGATAAAGGGAGTTTGAGGTTTCTGGACCTCATTGGGACCAATTATGGGGATTTGTGGGGATTTGGAAAGGGAGTTTAAAAGAAGGGGTTCCTAGGGGCCTCTCTGCACTCTGCTGCCAAAGTTCATCTACTTTTAGTGACTGGAATTAGGCTTTGGGGAAAGAATGTGATATCTCTTTGCTCTAATTATATGCTGAAAATATGAGACTTCAGCGTGCACCAAAGCATTTGATGTATGAATTCCTTTTTAACAGAACTTCTGTGATATGCATCATTATAGCTTATGGATGAAAAACTCTCTCAAATTTTAATGTGGTCCCGTATCTATTTGGTTCACTCAGGCATAGAAAATTATTATATGAACCAAGGTTTAAAAGGGCAAGAGAGTTTCGGGTTGCAGTTGATGCCTCTGAACGTTGTAAAGCTTTAGAATTGTTCTAATTATCTAACCGTGTATTTTCATATCATCAATGTTTAAAAGATTGGGGGGGAGGGGGAGGAGAAGTTAAGTAAAGAAACAAAAGGGGCGTTGGTTCTTACCTGATACGCTTCTTTTCATGGAGCTGTCGAGAGCGTCCAGGTTGGGAGGAGCTCCAGTCTCGGCTCTCACAGGCTGAGCTTGAGATTGAGGAACGCCCCTCACCATCACGTGGTCCTCGGGCGCTCCCCAGGTTTTTGCGAAGACAAGAAGGAAGGTCCTGTTCTCATCACACTCAGGAAAAAAATATATTAGATTGCTCGGTCGAACAGCAAGGTTTCCCACCAGACGGCCTACGGGTGGGGCTGGACGCTCTCGACAGCTCCATGAAAAGAAGCGTATCAGGTAAGAACCAACGCCCCTTTTCCATAGAGCTGTCTCGAGCGTCCAGGTTGGGACATACCAAAGCTTGGCTAGTCCTGCGGGTGGGCCCCCGTCTGGTATAGAATCTCTCCTGGGACCCTGATGACCCGCTGGAAGGCATGCCCAACAGGAGAACCCCCTGGAGATTGGAATGTCTCAACAAGGGGGCCTAAAGAGGAGGCGGAGCTGTCCAGAAGGCAGTCCTGCCAAGGAGACCAACAGATGTGTACTGGAACCGTGAATCAAGAGACTAGGAAGATCGACCCGTGTTGGGAATTCCCCTGGGAGAACACTAGGACAGAGAGGTGGAGGGGAGGCGCGGAGGTGCCCTAAAACTAGAGACCGGGGGAACACGGCAATGGGCTACCTCCATGACCCGGGAGAGAAGGAGGGGCCCCTCTGTTAGGATCAGGAAGGCCCCGGGGCACCAATTGCCTGGACGTAGCGAGTTCCCGAAACAGCGGCCTGTCCTGGGGGGAGCCAGATTCGGTTCCGCCCAACGGCGAGGCGGACGACTTTGCTCAAGGACCCAGCTGGCCGAGGGCCGCCTTGGCTGGGGATAAAGGTAGTAGTGAGGGCTAGAGATCTGTGTGAGGACCGGGAGCGCAAGGAGGAACCCCAGCTAGCATTGGATGGGGGTAGATGTGTTGCCGACCAATTGCCCAGGGCAGGGTGAGGAGGACAAGAGTGCTCCTGGGGTAGGAGCCTGTTGCCAGCAGGGGTTAAAGGTCGGAGTAGAGATTGGCTTTCTCGCACTCCTTCCTCTCTCTTTTTTTTTTTTTTTTTTAAAAGGCAAGCGCCTGGGGACGACTGCATTATCGGGAACGACGGAACGAACCTCTCCCGGATCCCCGGGAGGGCTTCCTGGAAGAGTTACCTCCGGACCCATCCGGCTCCGATCGGTAGGGAGATCTGTAGGGAGAGGATCGGTAGTATCTGGAAAAGGAGGAGGAACGGGAAGAACCCTGGCGAGGGGAGGGAGAGAAACCTCTGAAGTCAGACCTCCTAGAAAGGGAAGGGAGGTACTTGCGCTTGTTCCGGGTCTCGGCCAGGAATGGGTCGAGAACCGGTCCAAATAGCTTCCCCCAGAGATGGGGGGCTGATGCTAGCTTAGCCTTGTTTTTAACGTCCGCTTGCCAGTGGCGGAGCCAGAGTAGACGGCGGGCGGTGACCTGGGACGAAATGGCCCTGGTGGAGAACTTTGCCGCCTGGAAGGTGGCGTCTGCCGAAAACTCGGCCGCGGCCAGGATCTTGGCAATGTCCTGGTGCGCCCTGAGATTGGCTGCGGGAACATGCTGCTTGAGCTGCTGGAGCCACTTGATGGAAGACCTGGTGAAAAAAGACGCGGCAGTGGAAGCCCTGACTGCCCAGGCGTCAGAGAGGTGAGCGCGGCACAGGGCCAGTTCAGCTCGCTTGTCCTCGGGCTGGAGAGCCTCGAGTGAGTTGCTGGGAGTAGAGCGGGAAGCCAGGCCTACCACGGGCTCGTCCACGGGGAGGGGATCGAGCAAGGTGGAGAACTGCGGTTCCAGATTAAAAAACCGCTTGTCCTGGGCGTTGGGGGGAGGAGGGGGCCCCGATGAGGCCAACTGCCTAGAGACCATGTCTGAGAATATGGGCGGGACAGGGATCACCTCAGTTTCCACCACGGGCTGGGAGAAAAGAGAGTCGGGAGGAACCCCTGCCGCCGCTGGGTTGGGTGGGGGAGGGGGGTTCAGGCCCGAGGTATTCCTGGCTTTGAACAGGAGGGACCTAAATAGGTGCGGTTTAAAGAGCCCTAAAAACGCGGGCTGGCGTGGAGAGAGGCCCTCGTCCTCCGACATGTCCCCCTCTAGGGGGCCTGTTCCCGAAAAGAGTTCACTGTCTATGAGGGACCCCATGTCGAGGTCCTGCTCGTCCCCAAAGAGGGTAGGGTCCCCGGGTTCTTGGGCCTCCATCCCCTCCATCTCCAAAGGTAAGGTTAAGTCCCCTTGGGGAGTTGCCTGACCATGCGAGGCCGCTGATCCTAGGGCCTCGGGGGCCGCAGGCCGAGGAGCCAGACCAGCCAGCTGCTGCATCTGTTGCGCTACCCTTTGCCGGATGGCCAGCTCCATAGCCTGCATCAGGTTTTCGGGTATTTCCGCCATGGGGGGGGTGAAACTCCTCCGGGTGCAGTTCTACAGCAGTGGTGGGCAAGGTGGCCTCAGGGGCCTGTCCAGGCTGTGAGGAAGAAGCAGAAGCAGGAGAGGAGGGGAGAGGAGGATGCGTGGAGGTTGATGGAGCGGGAGGGTCCCGGGGCACAGAGCTTGACTCATGAGAGCGTCTGTCAATCTCCCTTTCGAGGGCCCTGTGTCGCCTGAGGGCATCCCTTTGGGAAGCTTTGGATGGTTCCTGTGCCTGTTTGCGCAGGTGGTGGGATTTAGCCTTGGCCTTCAGAGAAGTGCCACGAGAGGTATTGTCGTCTGCCATCTGGAGAGCAGAGAAAAGGGGAAAAAAATTTTCTGGTTAATACGAGGCGGTTAACGGGTCTGGGTGCGGCCTAAGCAGAGGCTGGAACTCCCAGTGCTCGTATCGCACCCCCCTTTTGTCAAGGCAACAGAGTTGTTCTGCAACGTGTTGGGAAGTAGGGCCTAGCCCGGGGGCCAATCAGCCAGAATAAACGCCAAGCTGTCCCTGCCGGGCGAACCGGGGAAGGGACATGGCAAGCAACTAACTCCTTTGTTGGGGAGAGACTATGAGCCAGAGATTCTTGTGTCTAGAGGAGACCAAGGCAGGATTGCAAGGTACCAGCAAGGATTTGAGCAGTCCCAGGATCTGCCCAGGAGTCAGGGAAACAATGCGGCCTACTGGTAGGCCTCTGGCAAGAACCAATGACCCTGGGGCCGCAGGCAGGAAGGAAATAATGTAAGCTGAAACCAGGTCTGGATGCGGCCTACGTGGAGGCTGGGAATCCCAGCGCACGTTCCGCGCCCCCCTTTTAGTCAAAAAATTTTTTCTGTTTAAAATAGAGGTTTGGTACGAATCAGGGCCTAGCCCAGAGACCAATCAGCCAGAAGGTGAACGCCAGGCAGCTACCCCTGCCGGACGGACCGGGGAAGGGGGGGGGGGCAGAGCTGCTACCTCGCCTGCTGGGGAAAAGGCTGCAGGGCCAATGGGCCCTAATTTCTGCAGGAGGCCTGTCAGTAGAATGAAAGGCAGGCTGAGACGTGGGAGTCCCAGGCTGCCTAATGATCAGTTAAGGCTGCGGCCTGTAAAAGGGCCTCTAGTAATGGCGGACGGCCATGCGGCCACTCACAAGATGGCGGCCGTTCCAGGGCACACCCAAGATGGCGGATGCCACAGGGGGCCCAAGATGGAGGCCGCAAGTAACGGAGGCAGCCCCAGCGGCGGTAAACTCCCAGGGAAAAAAAGGAGAAATCGACCCTTTGGGAGAACCAGGGAAGCATTCCCTGGGCTAGATGGCGTTCGCGGGGGGGAAACGGCGGCTAAAGCGAGGAGAGGCAGGCAGGAACGAAGCGGCCTCGCACGGAGCGATTAGGCGGCAAACGAAGCGGTTGGGGGGGGGGCAGCGCTCGAAGCGCTCGTTTTCTCCCCTTAAGGGAACGGTTCAGATGTTAAAAACACTCCCTGGGGAGTTCAAACCTGAGTTCCTGCGCTGCCTGCTGGTGATCCACGTAGAAAGCGATGAGAAGAAGAGGCCTAGAATGCTGAAGGACCGGAGCAAGAGAAAAACAGCCTGTCTGCCACGAGGCTGAGCAAAAAAACTGGGGAGCGCCCGAGGACCACGTGATGGTGAGGGGCGTTCCTCAATCTCAAGCTCAGCCTGTGAGAGCCGAGACTGGAGCTCCTCCCAACCTGGACGCTCGAGACAGCTCTATGGAAAAACATACCTGCAAGGACCGATACTCCCAACACCCACACACAAGGATCACTAACCTATTTCTTTGTAGGTGTTCAGTTCTACAGTTAAGCAACCTGCAGGACTTCTAGGGACCGAATTTTCCAAACTTTAATATCAAGAAATGCTACCCATCTCAGCAAAAATTTCTTTACCTGCAATACACCGTCTTACATTCCAAACCCAGTATATTTCTACACATTCCAGTTACACCTGAGTTAAATTGTATTATTTAAAGCAGCTTCCGGAATTTCTGGTACCAAGGAGATAAGCAAGGTAGAATTACAGTGTTACTGCAGCGTTGCTGAAAAGTTAAACCTTTAAAAAAATATTTTAATTCCTTGAAACAATGCATAGTTTGTTTTTAAATAGCATGTTGATATGTCTTGATTATTAACGACCTTGATTACTTTTTCATTTTGAAGAGCTAATACCATTATTGTCAAAACTGGTTGCTGGTGATGGGTCCAGCTCTGGACCATAGTCCGTTGGTTATTCATCCCTCTTCTGTTCAAACATACATATCTTTTTTTTTTTTTATATATAAATTTTTATTGTTTTTTTTTTGACATGAAAAACACAACAACAAAACATAAAAGTATCAGCTCCCCCATATTTTTGTACACACAGTAAGTCAGTTGGTCCATCGGTTTTGTGCATTCACCTCATAGTCACAATTACAGTCACTTCACATAACACTCTTATCAATACAAATTTATAAATCCTAGTATCGCCATTAAAAAAAAGAAAAAGAAAAATTTGACTAAACTTTTATTCGATCATGCCTTTGTGAGATAACTATATTTTAAGTACCCTATTCTAAAACAAATCTTATAATCATACCAATTCTATCCCAAATATGAAAAAAAAGAAACAAAGAAAACTATTATATAGATATAGTATCAAAAACCAATAAAAAGAAAGGGAAAATAAAGACATTATTATTCCTTATTATCTAACTTTTATATTTTAATATTTCATCATTCAACCATTGATAGAAAAGATCCCAAACTAAATAAAATTGTTTATCTTCTTGCTCTCTAATTTCAAAAGTCAATCTACTCATCTCAGCACATTCCAAAATTTTCTTTACAACTTCTTCTTGCAATGGAATTTTTCACTTTTCCAATTTTTTGCAAATACAATCCTAGCAGCAGTCAATACATTTACAATCAAATATTGCAACTCTTTACTATAAGTATCTGGTAGGATTCCCAATAGAAAAAACTCCGGTTTCAAGTCTATATGCTTCTTCGTCATTTTTTCCAGCCACATGTGGATTTTAGTCCAATATTTTCTAGCATCCTCACAAGTCCACCACATGTGATAGTATGAACCAGGTTTCTGATGACACTTCCAGCATTTTTCGGATTTATTCTTGAACATTCTTGCTATCCTTGTCGGGGGAAAATGCCACCTGTAAAACATCTTATAGAAGTTTTCTTTATAGGCTGTAGACATTGTCATTTTATAATTTTGCGACCATAATTTCTGCCATTTCTCTAAATCAATCCCATATCCAAAATTCCTCCCCCACGCAATCATAGTTTCTTTAACTTGTTCTTCCTCAAGCTTAATTTGCAATAAATAACCATACAATTTTTTAATCACCTTTTCATCAGTACCCATCAAAATCTTATCCAAGTCAGTTTGCTTATCATAAAATCCCTCTGCTTTGGAATCCTCATAGTACTTTGAATGTATTTGCAAATATGAAAACCAATTCATCTGTATACCTTGTTCTTCCAGTTTTTGCATCGATTTAAGTTCACCCTTTTCATCTAATAAATCCCCATAGTTAACTGTTTGTTCCTTTTTATAAATTATAGGATAAGAGAACGCTTCTATCGTCGATAACCAAACTGGAATTTTCAAATAACACTGTTTTTTTATCTTCTCCCAATTCAACCACAGAGACTCCCGTATATAATGTCTCCTAAAATACCCCTGTGTTTTCGTTCCTTGTACCATAAAAAAGCATGCCAGCCCAACAACAAATCATGACCTTCTAATGTCAACAATCTAGTTTTCCTTAATGTTATCCATTCTTTAACCCACGTCAAGTTTGCAGCTTGGTAGTACAACTCCCAATTAGGCAGACCAAACCCTCCTCTAAATCTAACATCCTGTAAAAGCTTTAACTTTATTCTTGCTTTCTTGCCTTGCCATATATACTTCAAAACAATTTTATTTAAATCCTCAAAATATTCTTTTCCAAGCCTAATTGGTATTGTTTGAAACAGAAATAAGACTCTGGGTAAAATGTTCATCTTGATTGTTGAAATCCTTCCTATTAATGACAATTGTAAGTTCTCCCATTTTTTCAAATCTTGGGCTATCTGTTGTTTAAGTTTAATATAATTATTCTCCTTCAATGTACTACATCTTGATGTCAAATATATCCCCAGATACTTAACCTGCTAAGAGAAGGAAGACTTTCCATAAATTAATGAAATTAAAGTTTGACATAATTTGTTTACAAGAAGTTCATATTAAAAAGCAACATGAACAATTGTTATTACAACCAAAATTAGGGAAATTGTTTACCTCTTTGACACAATCTAAGAAAAGAGGGGTGGTTTTATATATTAAAGAGGCCATTCCAGCAAAAATGATTTATACAGATGATGATGGGAGAATATTAATGGTAGAAATAATGGACAATAATAGAAAGATACTTTTGATTGCAATTTATGCACCGAATGATAAACAGGAAGAATTTATAGAAAATTACATACTAAGACTGCCGAACTTGACTATGCTAATGTAATTATGATGGGAGACTTTAATGGAATTGTGGATAATAAACTTGACTATATTGCAACAGCAGTAAAGCATAACAGGAAAACTCTTCCTAAATCCTTTTTTAAAATGATAGATGAATTAACTTTAAAAGACATATGGAGAGAAAGAAATGATAAATCTAAACAATTTACGTTCTATTCAAATAGGCATCTATCATGGTCCAGACTGGATATGATTTGGATCTCAACAGATTTAATGTCTAGTATTCAAGAAGTAAATATTGAAACAAGTACTTGGGCTGACCATAACCCATTGACAATTGAATGGAAGGGACAAAGGAAAAGATCGAGATGGACATTAAATAATTCTATTTTAAAGGATAAGGAATTTATACAATGGATGGAGAAAGAATTGGCCTTTTTCTTTAAAGAGAATAGAAAAGAAGACACCTCAACACAGAATGTTTGGGACACAATGAAGGCCTATGTTAGAGGCTTGATAATAGACTATACAAGAAAAAAGAATATTAGGAAAAGGCGAACTCTTAAAGCCTTGGATGATGAATATAAGGGACTTGAAAAAGAATTACAGAAAATGCCACACAGAAAAGATGTTAAAATGAAACTGGATATAACTAAACATAAAATGGACTTAATAGAGAAAGAAGAATTGGCACAGAAAATTAGGAATGCCAAACAGAATTATTTTGAGGATGCAAATAAGCCAGGTAGATGGCTAGCATACAAATTGAGAAAGGAGAAAGAGTCGAGGAAAATACCGCAGTTAATAGACGACCAAGGTAAAATTTGTTATGGCAGCAAAGAAAAAAAAGAGATTATCTATGATTTTTATAAGCATTTGTATAAGAAAGAAGACATTGATGAGGAGAAAGTTAAACAATACCTGCAGAATGCAAATCTACCTAAGATACCTAAAGAGATTGAAGAAATGCTAGAAAGCAATATAACAATGATGGAGTTAAGTCAAGCACTTAAGAAACAAAATAATGGAAAGGCACCAGGTCCAGACGGGTTCCCTGTAGAATTTTATAAAACCTTTCAAGAATCACTGTGTATTCCACTGTTAGAAGTTATGAATGAAGTTATGTTAAAAAAGATGATACCTAAAACATGGTCAGAGGCTTACATTACACTTATTCCAAAAGAGGAGGCGGACCTACTGCAAATCAAGAATTATAGACCGATTTCTTTACTAAATGCAGATTATAAAATTTTTGCTTCAATATTAGCAGAAAGACTTAAAAAGTACTTGAATAACTTTATCCACCCAGACCAAAATGGGTTTTTGCCAAAGCGACAAATCAGAGACAATATGAGAGTAATTCTGGACACCTTGGAATACTATGAGGCGCATCCTGAAAAGCAAATGGCTTTGATATTTTTAGATGCTCAAAAGGCATTTGATAACGTGAATTGGAGATTTATGTTACTTTTAATGGAACAGATGGGCTTTGCTAGAAGATTTATTCAGGCAATAGAAGCAATTTACAATGAACAAACAGCTAAGGTAATGGTGGAGGGAGAATTTACAGATCCTATTAATATAAGAAAAGGCACAAGACAAGGTTGCCCTCTTTCTCCCTTGATATTTGTATTGACTTTGGAAGTGTTGAACAGAAATATCAAAGAAGATAAAACTATAAAAGGAATGAAAATTAAAAAGGAAGAATTTAAACTACAAGCCTTTGCAGATGACCTAGTCTTTATCTTGGAAGACCCTATAGAAACAGCCTCGAAATTGTTGGAAAAGATAGAGGTCTATGGGGAGGTGGCTGGTCTGAAAATAAATAGAGATAAAACAAAGATTTTGTCAAAGAATATGTTGCTGAAACAAAGGGAAGAGTTGGCAGAACTGTTAAAAATTCAAGTTACAAACATACATATCTTTTATGATATGTTCATCAGCAGTTGGTTTTGTTCAGTTTTCATCATGTGGTTCCAATCACTATGGTTTCCCTTGAAGGTTTTTCTTACTTCTTTAATGAATTGTACCCCAACTAAATCTGGTCTTCCTGGATGAAACCCTCTAAGTTCCTCTTCTAACTTCTTACAAATATTATTGCAATTAGCTAATGAAACTCTTGTTTTGTTGAGATGAGAGTTAGATTTCTCTACAGTATACCCTGTCCTAATCAGAACCTTGATCTTTACCTATCTGGTATTAGTTTAATTTTTAAATAAAATAAATAAAACAAGAAAAAACACAACAAAGACCTGATCTAGATATATTTCCACTTTTGGGGGACAGAAAAACAACTCTCTTATTAAACGGTGTTATTATTTAAGCATTTAGCAAATATCCAGGAAGAAGAACCATGGAGAATGGGCTCCATTTCATTTCCTTTGTCCTGGGCTGATGGAGAAAGTTTGCATAAAAACTGTAAGCATTTCAGGGTTGATTGATTGCATGCAGATGTTCTGCATTAATATAGGTGGTTTCATGTTTTTAAAAAATCACATTTGCCAAACGTTTAAATAGGCCTTCAATCTCAATTTCAAATGGGCCAGGCACTTAAAACAAGCGGCCAAATCACATACAAAAATGCATAAAAATGCTGGGTCCATTTTCAATTTCACACATGAGTGCTGGGGTAATACCGTTAATCATATTTAGCATAACTGTATTAAACTAAATGTGCCCTGAATTCAGCCACAGATTTCATCTATGTACTGCACATATTAATACAAACCTAAGCATACAGTAGCTTCTGCTGCTGCACATACTCAGAGATGCACATTTTCAACTTATAGCTCTGTATAAATTCATTACGAGGCCCAAATTGGCATCTTTTTCACTCTGCTTTTTTCAAAAAAACAACCATTTCCTAAGGCGACTTACAGTAAATGATGAACAGATGTATATACAAAAAACAAAAACCCTCAATATAAATAATACCTATGTTTTATTAATGCACCATTAATAAAACCATTTCCAAAGCTTAGGCAGCAGGTCTGTGCATATTTGCTCAGAATTAAGTCAAATGAAGATCAGCTAGAATTATTCCCAGGTAACTGAGCACATGCTATGATGAGTAATTTGCATAATCCAGGGTCTAATAGCTTCTTCTTTTTAAAGATACTGGTTTATGCAGGCACCAAAGCACACAGATTACCTTCTGCCATTTCTCTCATTTCTCTGAGAAAGTAGGAGCAAAAATACAAGTTCAGAATTCACCAAACCCCTTGCAGCTAAACATTTTCCAGCCTAACCAAAGCTCCCCAAACACAACAATACACTATTAGCAATCTACTGGGTGGGATAGCCACCTGTATCTGAAAAAGAAATCTATTACCCAAAACAATTCCCCCCCCCCCAAAAAAGGAAACCAATTTGCATAAGCCTTCTGTCATGCCCCTGCCAGAGTCTGAATCCAAGGAGGAACACGAATAGCTGACAGGGAGTGGGAGTGTGGCTCCATTGGCTGTGGAGAAAACTGGGGAAGTGCAAAGTCCGATTGGGCAGAGCAGGGAAGAGGTAGAACAAGAGAGAGGGAGTTCAGAGGAAGACCCAGGCCCACCTCCCTCTTCATCCTAGGGCACGCAGGGAGGAAGGAAGAAGGGAGTTGCATGGCTTACGGGGGAGGAAAGGGCCCTGATTCCCTTCGTTAGCCATAGCTGGGAAGAGAGTTTAAAAGAAATGCATGCTGAGTGCAGAAGCTTCTGGGAGCAAACGTGAGTTTATCTTGTGTTGACTTTGCTTATCTGTGTTCCTGGTGTCTTCCCAACTGTGTTGAGTTATTGCTGTGCCTTCATGTCTGGAATTCTTGCTCCTGCCCTGCTGAACTAATTACCTAATTTTGCCTTGATTGGACTTGTAGTTACGGGTTTTGTTTGGACTTGATTCTCTGAAGTCAAAGGCTGTTCCTGGGAGAGTTTGTCTCCAGCCAGAAGGTAACCAGGACATTGGGGGCAAAGTTGGAGCTAATAAAGGGACTCTTATTGATTATCTGACTGTGTTGCCTTTGTGCCATGCTCCAGGTCATCACACCTTCCATGCACTGATGGCCCATCTAGAAATAATTACAGTCATTTAGAACAGGGTTCTCCAACCTTGGCAACTTTTAAGACTTGTGGACTTCAACTCCCAGAGTTGAAGTCCACAAGTTTTAAAGTTGCCAAGGTTGGAGACCTCTGATTTAGAAGGTAATGCATGTCATGCAACACATCTCAAACTCAAGAAGAATATGATTAAGTAACCTGGCAGATCTGCTCATTCGGTAGTCCAAGTGCTAACTGCCCAACTGAAGGAAAACTTCAAATATTGTTTTTTTTTTTAGAGAAAAACCAAACTTGGACTAGAAACAATCCTTTAAAGATCAGATACCTCCACGTACAGGGATGACTGACAATTCAAACACTGGATTGTAGCAATAATGTGTTTGTTTATTTATTTTCTACATTTTTGTTCTGCCTTTCTCCACCATATGCAGGATAAAACAATGTATGGTCCAAAAACAGTATATAAAACAGTTTTTTTAAACAAAAACAGATGGAATATGGTAGGGAATCATTTTGCCTTCTGTGGGTAGAGAATTGATCATCTATGATCGCAGAAGAGGGGAAGAAGCAGCTCTTGCTATTGAGCTCAAAGTTTCTCTTGCTAAGTGAGAGAGTTGTTAAGTGAATTTTACCCCATTTTATGACCTTTCTTGGCCCAGTTGTTAAGTGAATCACTGCGGTTGTTAAATTTAGTAGCACGATTGTTAAGTGAATCTGGCTTCTCCATTGACTTTGCTTGTCAGAAGGTCACAAAGGGGGATTACATGACCCTGGGACACAACAACCATCATAAATATGTGTCAGTTGCCAAGTGGTTCAATTTGTGATGACCCGGGAAGCAGTACGCACATAATAAATTCCCAAACGTAAATAAATTTCCTTTAATGCTTCCAACTTGGCCTCACTGTTCAATTGTTCTCGACTGAAGATTAAACTCCTTCCAAAATACTCTCCAAAAGAAAGAATTACAGTCCAAACTCAAAGAACAGATAACAGAGAAATTAAAAACCAAAACAAACGGCACTGAAGGAATTTCCACAACAGACCAGGATAATTAATTACAAACTTCAAGAAGATAACAAGGCACAGTCCGTTGGAAGAACACCAACCAAGATAAAGCTCAGCCAGAAATAAAGCATGCTTTGCTTCTAGCAACGCTGTGTTTTAAACACCCCTCCTTTATACTATTCCCCCCAGCTGCAGCCAATGAGGGGGATTATGGCCGCTTCCTCTCCTGTAAGCCACGTTGTTGCCTTCTCCATTCCTCCCTGCGTGCCCTAGGATGAAGAGGGGATGGGCCTGGATCTTCCTCTGACTGCCCAGCCGGCCTCTGCCCTTCCCCAGCCTCCTTCACAACCTCCGGAGCCACACTTCCACTCCCTGTCGGCTGTTCCTCTTCTCCTTCGAGTCAGTCTTCAACAGGGGCATGACACAATTTTGATCATGTGAGAACAAGGATGCTGCAAGGGTTTTAAAAATGAAAAACTGTCATAAGTCACTTTTTTCAGCACTGTTGTAACTTTGAATGGTCACTAAATGAACTCTTGCAAGTCGAGGACTACCTATATTTCACTGCATGCGTAAGGGCTGTAGAGAAAGGCTCCCAACCCATAAACCCAAGTGAGAACTTCCACCAAAGCAGAAGCTGAAGCTGCTCTGTTTCTTGAACAGTAGCCTCATTTGCACAAGTAGAAGGAGATTCCTAGGTTATTATCCAGCAGGACAAAGTAGATATCTACCGGTATTCTACATATCATATTTCAGATGTAAATAGGACAAGGAGAAGGATAAAAACTAATTGAATCAGCTCTTTTTGCCTACCAAAGATATGAACCTAGCTGGAGAAGAAATCTCCATTCCTTCTTTAAAAAGTCCAAAATGTATTAGCAGGGCTATTATTATGCAAATAGTAATATAATCACTCTCCACCCTAGTGAAGTTAAGTTGGATTATTAATCCTTATTTTTACAGATCCTGCCTCTCCTCCATTATAAATATTTTGTTACAGTTTTCCATAACAAAATCCTTACTTTCTATCACTTGCAAAGAAATTGGGCTGAGAAAAATTGGGTGTCTTAGTCACTCGAGGAATTCCCACGACTAAGAATGGATGAATGAAAATCTCCCTGGTTTCAGTCCGACACTTTAACTATTACCACTAGCCTTTAGCTGGTTATAAATTATATTTAAGGCGTAATATCTATTGTCAAGAGCTACATACAACTAGATTATATGAAATCAGTCAATATGCTTTTAAGGGGATGCATCATCGCTTAGGATTCTCACCTACCTCATGGACCATGAAACTTCTGGGGAACCTCTGCTAAACCTCTTAGCATTCACCACCCTTAATCCCCAACGATGCCTTCTCTCTTTTTTTAACTTGTAAAAGTTTCCTTGACTTCTGAAGAAACTTTAAAGAAAAGCTGCCAAACCACAAAACAAAATAACTGTATCTGCTGACGGGCTCTGAAAACATTAAATGGGTCCTCTGGAAAACACTGAAAATCTCCACCTAACGGCAAGCATGCCAGATACATTTCAGCCGTGTACAAATTAGCTGTGAGCCTGGAAAAGAAGTACTTTTAAGAATATCACTGCTAGCCTATAAATAAATAATCTGAATAGCTGCGTTATGATTAATGCTTCCACTCCACCATCCTGGAAGGTAAACTGTACCAGGGTTAAAACCATTCCCCAGGCTTTGAAATTGAGCATTTTTATGTAAGAATGGCCTTCTTTTCAAAATTTTGGTAGCCACCAGGTGATAAAATTAAAAATACTGCATTGGTAAGATTCAAAAATTTTTATTACTGGTTCTGTGGGTGTGGCTTGGTGGGCATGGTGTGGCATGGTGGGCGTGGCAGGGAAAGGATACTGTAAAATCTCCATTCCTTCCCCACTCCTGGGGGAGGATACTGCAAAAACTCCATTCTCTCCCCACCCCACTAACTTGCTTTCCAGCTCCGTTCTCCTGTGCAGGGCAACAAAAGAAGACCCAGCTGATCAGCTGGGACTTGAGAGGCAGAGAATAGATGGGGGCGGGGCCAGTCAGAGGTGCCGGTACTCCGAACTACTCAAAATTTCTGCTACCAGTTCTCCAGAACTTGTCAGAACCTGCTAAATACCACTTCTGAAATACCGGAATGTTATATTCCTCATCTAAAGGATAAACCAAATATACAAAGGTTCCACGGTGATCCAAGCAAGCAGCCATAGATCTATTCAGAGGTCTGAAATTAGACAATTAGACCCCATGGATGGAGAAGACAAATTGTAGGCTTCCTGCAATTGATACATGACTTGTATGCCTCCAGCAAGACAGCCAAAAAAAATCTGGTGACCTGGGCATTTTAAGGAGTGGAGAAGAAATATATCTCCGGTGTTCCGAATCTGACAGAAAGGTCCCTGAATAGAGACAGAGGAATGGACCATTCTGCCTGGTCGACTAGGCTCCTGTTGAGCCAGTCAGCCTGGCAGTTGTTGACCCCGGAGATGTGGTCCGCCGAGATTGATAACAGGTGTTTCTCCGCCCATAACCCCAACCATAGAGCCTCTCCCATGAGGGCTCTGGACCTCGTCTCCCCTTGCCGGTTGACATGAGCCATTGCGGCCATGTTGTCCGTAAGGACTAGAACATGAGAGTCGGTCACTGAGTGCCTGAAATGCTTGAGAGCCAGAAAAATGGCTCTGAGCTGTAACCAATTTATGGGAAGGGTCTGCTCTGACCTGGACCAAATGCCCTGAGCTATCTGGCCCTGCATATGGGAACCCCAACCCAGGAAGCTGGCATCGGTGGTTATCACTAGCCCTTCTGGGACCCTGAACAGGAGTCCCTTCCAGATTAACGGGGAACGCCACCAATTGAGAGATCTCGTATTTGTGGTGGGAGTGAAACCTTGATGGATGAGTGGCTTGTTCCTGCTTGTTGGAAGGAAGCAGGAACATTGGAGGGGTCGGGAGTGGAAAAACCCGTGGCTCTTGAGATATGACAGGGTAATTTGCAGATCCCAATGGGCTGCATAGATGGAGGAGGACAGAATCAAAATGTTGTCTAAGTAGCATAGGATCTTCACTGGAATAGAACGCAGACATTCCATCAATGCTGCCAAAACCTTCATGAAGACCCTTGAAGCCGATATGAGGCCGAAGGGAATTGTAATGGGTATTCTGATAACAGAAACGGAGAAACTGGCGATGATGAGGCCAAATGGGGATGTGGAGGTAAGCCTCCGTGAGATCAATGGAAGAGAGGAGATCGTCCTCCCGAACACTCTCTAAAATAGAATGTAGAGTCTGCATTTTAAATTGCCTGTATTTTACAAATTGGTTGAGGAAATTTTAGATCAAGGATGGCTCGCCACCCCCAAGGCTTTGGGAACGATGAAAAGGCGAGAGTAAAGCCCACGTCCCGTTGAAAGGGGGAAACAGGTTGAATAGCTCTGATTTCAAGAAGGTGTTGAATGGCCTGATTCATGAGGGCTTGCCTTTAAACGTCCCGAGAAACAGGACAGATCAAAAAATTTTCTGGGGGTGGCATTAAGGAAGTCCAATTGTAACCCTGACCTAATAATGCTTAGCACCCAGGCGTCCGTCGTTGACTCCTCCCATTTGGAGGCAAAGAAGACTAGGCAACCTCCGATGTGTGGGGAGAACGAATGATTACTTAGAGCGACAGAAGGAACGACCCCCTCCCCCCCGAAAGGGCCATTTACCAGTAGAAGGTTGTTGCCTGTCAGATGCTTCCTCACGTTGGTCTTGGCGTTGGGAGTATGGCCTCTGAGACCAGGGGAAGCGGGATGAGGTCTCCGCTCGAAAAGCAGGAGGGCAATAAGGAGCTGGGTGATAGTCGGCTTTCTTCCCAGAGGAAGAGAGAATTTTACGTTTATCTCTGGTTTCGATGAGATAAGGTTCCAGAGCATCGCCAAAAAGCTTATCGCCTGCGAATAGAACTGAAGCCAGCTTCCATTTTCAGCGTGACTTCACCTGCCAATTTCGGAGCCATAACAGTCTTCTTGCTGCTGCTGAAGATGCCATGGCCCTGGATGCAAATTTGGCAGAATTGAGAGTGGCATCTGCAGTGAATTCCGCTGCTGCAAAATCTTATTAAGGTCTTGGTGAGACCGAAGGTCAGAAGCAGGCAATCTATTCTGGAGTTGGCGCAGCCACTGTATGGATGCTCTCGTGAAAAAGGATGCTGCTGTTGAAGCCCAAACAGCCCATGCAACGGCCTGGTGATTGCACTTGAGGGTCCTTATCATCCGTTAATCACCCAGTTCCAGGATATCTTCTGGCTCCATGCCAGAAGATGAGAACGAGGCCACAACCGGAATGTCAACAGAAGGCACTGCCAGGGCATTGTCCAAGGCTGCGCTAACATTGTAGAAACGCTTATCCAGAGAAGATGGGCGATGACCTGCCGAACGGGAAGCGCACTGTTCCTTGACCATGTCCAGAAACAACGTGGGAGAAGGCAAAACTTCTGCATGCACTACAGGCTTGG
The DNA here is from genome assembly GCF_049901715.1 of Pseudonaja textilis. Classification (NCBI taxonomy): domain Eukaryota; kingdom Metazoa; phylum Chordata; class Lepidosauria; order Squamata; family Elapidae; genus Pseudonaja; species Pseudonaja textilis. The sequence goes on from NC_141993.1 coordinate 25,149,745, forward strand.
AGAAGAGCGAGTCTCCTTGGCCAGAGGGATCTCCTTGTGGCTCAGGAGCCACTTCCTAGGGCGAGGGAAAAACCTCCCCCTGGGTCAATACCGTTTGCGCAGGGGCTAGGAAGCAAGCAAACCTGATTTCTGTCAGAAAAATGAAATGAGGAGAGAGAGAAGCCTGGATCAGCCAAGGAACCTTCTGCAAAACAGCCTGCTTTCTCAGAGGCTGAGCAAAAGACTGGGGAACGCTGCATGGAGCCACGTGAGGGGGCGGAGCATTCCTCAACTGAAGCTCAGCCTGTGAGAAGAGGACTCAGAAGCACCTCCCACTCTCTGGAGGCTCCGAGCGGCTCGAGGGAGAATGTCACAGACAAAATCTATCTATATGGTCACTAGAGTTGAAAACAGCTTGATGGCTTATGATCAATCAGTTTTTATTACTATCTAACTAACTTCTACCCATTATAATTTATTTTACTTAAATACCAACCAAAATGTACCTGGGTGGCTCACAATATAATAGACAATTAAAAATACAAAACAAGATGGGGTGCTCTGCGTAAAAAGATAGACCAAGTAGGGACTCCATCAGTAGTGGGTACCTACCTTGGTTGCTACTGGTTTGGTGGGTGACTGCGCATGTACACGCCTCTAATGCGTCAAATCAGCTGAGAGGATGAAGAAACAAAAAGCTAGGAGTGACCCGCCCACCTGCCCATGTGCTCGTCACTTCTTTTATCCTCTCAGGTGATTGTCGGAGGAACCAGTTCGGCTGTGACGGTAGGTTGTTGTTGTTTTTACCACCGGTTCAGGTGAACCGGTCCGAACCGGTCGCATGCCACCTCTGGACTCCATCCATACAAACTCAGAGTGTGGGAGAAAAACCGGGTCTTCAAGGACTCATGGTAGGATGGGAGCCACATGGATTCCAGAGACCAAGGCACTGAGATATAGGTCTGCTTCCTGAAAGATGGTACTTTTTGATCAGAGGGACCCAGAGTGTATTGTCAGCCCCTCTAGGTAGAACCAAGTATAAAATCAAATCCACCAAAAGGTTAAAACAGCTTTTATTGTCATTGATTCTAAAAGCAGAATCTTTGCAAGTTTAACTGTGCTGAACTTCCTCGCCCTCCTTATCATTCAGCGAATGAGGGAGATTTCCATCTGAGCTTCTGAATAGTATCTGTACATTCTGGACTTTAAAAATGCTTCAATCCTTTTTGCCTAGACAGCCCCCTCAAGGTCATCTTCTTTCTCTCTACACACACCTATTCTGCTGGCACAGAAAGCATGGGAGATGGGCAATCCATTAATTAAGCTTGGCTCTATGCCATGTGAGGCTGTGTAGGTGATGACCAGCAGCACCTTGTATTGCTTATGCAAATGGGTTTTTGCTTTGACAGCACACAATCAGAAATCTATAAAAGGTAATCTAGTTGGTATTTTAAATTCATCTACTGTATTTAAATTAAATTGCTTATGGCCAAATCCTTGGAGTAAATTCCACTGACCTCAGAAAGTTGGCTTCTGTGTAGGCAGGCAGAGAACTGCATATTCAATCAGATGTACTGTTTTGAAATGTTTGATGAAGAACTGGGCATCGGATTTAAAAACAAACACTTTTTAATAATTGTAGCTGTAAGAGTGCAAAATAGCAAGCATTCCAGGTTCATCTAAAAACGAAGCATGTGCATATTTTGTCTCTCCTGAGCAAATTTGTTTAATACTCATTTATTTAACTGCAATTATATTGAGCTCAGTAGGGCTTATTTCTCATTCTTCATTTACAACTTAAGATCAGAGATGGGGCATTGGTTCTTACCTGATACGCTTCTTTTCGTGGAGCTGCGGAGAGCATCCAGGTTGGGAGGTGCTTCAGTCTCGGCTCCTACAGGCTGAGCTTGAAATTGAGGAACGCCTCTCACCATCACGTGGTCCTCCGGCGTCCCAGTTTTGCGAAGACGAGAAAGGAAGGCCCTGTACTCATACTAACTAAAGAACGTTAATGAGCTTGGCTGAACGGCGAGGTTCCCCACCAGACGGATTAACGGGTGGGGCTGGACGCTCTCCGCAGCTCCAAGAAAAGAAGCGTATCAGGTAAGAACCAACGCCCCTTTTCCATGGAGCTGCTCCGAGCGTCCAGGTTGGGACATACCAGAGCTTGGCTAGTCCTGCGGGTGGGTTCCCGTCTGGGGTGGAACCTCTTCTGGAACTTCGATAACACACTGAAGGACACGCCTGCCAAAGGAAGCCTCAGCGGATGCAAATATATCAATCTTATAGTGCTTGATAAAGGGAGAGGGGGATGCCCAGGTGGCAGCCCTACAGATGTCTAGTATGGAGGCTTGCGTGGCCCATGCGGCAGAGGTAGCCGCACTTCTGGTGGAATGGGCGGTGATGCCCATTGGAGCGGGAAGGGACTGAGCCTGGTAGGATTTGGCGATAGCGGCCCTAATCCATCGGCCCACAGTTGAGGACGTCACCTTGTGACCAAGAGAAGCAGGTTGGAAGGACGCAAATAAGGCCTCTGACTTGCGAAAGGGCTGGGTGCGTGTGATATACACCCTCAAGGAGCGTCTTACGTCAAGAGAGTGCCACAGTCTCTCCTTCTCGTGAGAGGGATTGGGGCAAAAATCAGGAAGTATGAGCTCCTGATTTCTGTGAAATGCCGAGTTTACTTAAGGGAGGAAGGTGGGGTCGGGACGGAGGACGACTCTGTCAGAGTGAAAAGTACAAAGATCCTGTCTAATAGAAAGGGCCGCCAACTCCGAAATCCGACGGGCGGATGTGATGGCCACGAGAAAGACGGTCTTGAAGGTGAGGAGCTGTAAGGGAATCTCCCTTGTGGGTTCAAAGGGGGCTTGGTAAGGGCGACCAGAACCTTGTTGAGGTCCCAGGTCGGAAAACGGTGTATGGTTGGGGGCGGAGATTGGAAGCTCCCCTAAGAAAGGTCTTGACAAGGGGGTGATGGGAGATGGATTCCCCAGCTCTGAGGGAACAACAGTTGCGAGGGCAGCAACCTGGCGTCTCAGGGTATTGGTAGAGAGACCCTTGTCGAGACCCCTGGAGGAAATCAAGGATTTGGGTTATGGAAGGAGAAAGAGGATTAATTTGAAGTTTGAGGGCCCAAGAACGAAAAGCGGCCCATGTGGCATTGTATATGCGGTTGGTCGAGGATCGTCTGGCTGCCAGGATGGTGTCTATGGCCTGGTTAGAAATTCCCTGAGCCCTTAGGGCGGCTCCGCTCAACCTCCAAACGGCTAACTGGAGCCATTGGGGTTTGGGATGAAGTAGAGGGCCCTGAGACAGGGAGATCCTGTCTGGGGGATCCTCCAGGGAGGAGCCACCGAGAGGTTGCGGAGGTCCGCAAACCAAGGGCGTCTGGGCCAATAGGGAGCTACTAGAAGGATCTCTGCCTGCTCCAGAATCAACTTGTGGATCACCCTGGGGATGATGGATAGGGTGGGGAATGCATAAAGGAGCCCTGGGGGCCAAGGGCAACGGAGGGCATTGTGGTTCTCTGCCCCGGGAGAGGGGTATCTTGAAATGAACCTCGGTAGTTGGGCGTTCAGAGGGGAAGCGAAGAGATCCACCAAGGGGGGCCCGAAGATGGAGGCTGCTTCCCTGAAGAGAGAAGGGTGTAGGCTCCATTCCGCTTGGTCTATAGTGGCTCTGCTGAGCCAGTCCGCTTGAATGTTGAGGGCCCCTGATATATGATCTGCCCTGATGGAGGCCAGATTTGATTCCGCCCACCTGCAAAGGCGCTCGGCTTCTCTCATGAGACTTGCTGACTGAGTGCCCCCTGCCTGTTGATGTGGGCCTTTGCGGTGATGTTGTCCGTGAGGACCAGGATATGACGACCGCGTACCTGGGGTAGGAAGCTGCGAAGCGCCAGGAGAACAGCGTGAAGCTCCAGCCAGTTTATGGAGCAGAGTTGCTCTGTTGGTGACCATTTGCCCTGTGACGATGTGGAGAGGACGTGAGCTCCCCAACCGAGTAGGCTCGCGTCCGTGGTGACGGATAGCCTGTCGGGCTCTTTGAAGTAATGACCTTTGTTTATGGCCGGCCTGGTCCACCAAAGGAGGGACGTAAGAACTCTCGGAGGAACTCTGACCCGAAGTCGCGAGTTGCTCCTTCCGGAACGTTGATACGGCAGTAGAAACCATTGTAGAGACCTGGAATGGAAACGGGCCCAGGGAATGATAGATATGCATGAAATAAGCTTCCCCAGCAACTTAGACAATTCTAAGAGAGAAACAGTTCCTGCCCTCCTGACCTCCTTAATTGATTGTTGGATGCTAAGCCACCTGTCTGGGGATAGGAAAACTAGTTCCCGGTTGGTGTCAATCACTGCCCCCAGGTGAGTAAGTTGGGTAGAGGGGGAAAGGTGACTTTTCCTCCAGTTGATAATGAACCCGTGGTTTTGCAGGGTATTAAGGGTGAGTTTGGTATCTCTTAGGGCGAGAGCTCTAGAAGATGAGAGGATGAGGATATCGTCCAGATAACAGTGGAGTCGGACGGGGAAGGAACGCAGGTGAGCGGCAAGGGCCGCCAAAACCTTCGTGAACACCCTGGGAGCGGAGGACAGACCAAAGGGAAGCGCGACGTACTGGAAATGTCTATTATAGGCAAAACGTAGAAACCTGTAGTGGGAGGGACGAATAGCAATATGCAAGTATGCCTCGGAAAGGTCAATTGAGGAGAGCCAGTCCCCTCGCCGGGTTCCCATAAGTATCGACTGCAAAGTGTGCATCTTAAATTTGCGTGGGGCAATGTAGCGATTTAGTCTTTTAAGGTCTAGGATCGCCCTCCAACCTCCCGAACTCTTGGGCACTACAAACAGGTGGGAGTAGAAGCCTCGCCCCCGTTCAGAGGAGGGAACGGGCTGGATGGTCCTTATATCTAGGAGGTGGTGAATGGCGGCCTCCATGAGGGCCCGTTTTGCAGGGTTCCTGGAAGGGGGGGAAGACATAAAGAATTCGGGGGGGGAGGAGTGGAACTCGAGTGCCAGTCCGAGACGAACCGTATCTCTGACCCATGCGTCAGTAGTGATGGCCTCCCATTGGTGAGCAAAATGCTTGAGGCGGCCGCCTATGGGAAGATTTGCCCTAGCGAGATCGACGGAAAGGTCGGTTTCCGGATCCCCGGAAAGGCCTCTTGAAGGAACCTCGTCTGGACCTGTCAGACGAGTCTGACCGGACCTGCGAGGAGGGGGTTCTGTAGGGAGGTTGGGAGAATCTGGAGGGACGAAAGGAGCCTCGACGAGGGGAGGGGGAGGGGCCTCTGGGGTCGGGCCTCCGAAAAAGAGAGGGGAGGTACGTGCGTTTGTTCCGAGTCTCGGCCAGAAAGGGATCGAGGGCCGGTCCAAAAGTTTCCCCAGAGATGGGGGCTGAGGCCAGCTTGGCCTTGTTTTTGACATCCGCTTGCCAGTGGCGGAGCCAGAGCAAGCGGCGGGCGGTGACTTGGGAGGAAATGGCCTTGGTGGAGAACTTGGCGGCTTGAAAGGTGGCATCCGCCGAGAATTCAGCCGCGGGCTCTGAGGTTGGCCGCAGGGACATGTTGTTTGAGTTGTTGGAGCCATTTGATCGAGGACCTAATGAAGAAAGAAGCAGCAGTGGATGCCCTGACTGCCCAGGCGTCGGAATGATGAGCGCGGCGTAGGGCCAGCTCGGCTCGTTTGTCCTCGGGCTTGAGGGCCTCGAGAGCGTCGCTAGGGGTGGACCGGGAAGCTAGTCCTACAATGGGCTCGTCCCACGGGGGGGGATCTAGCAAAAGAGTGAACTGCGGGTCAAGATTGAAGAAACGTTTATCCTGGGCAGAGGGAGGGGGGAGGCCCTGAGGAGGCTAGCTGCCTGGAGACCATGTCCGAGAAGATAGGTGGGACGGGGACCACATCAGTCTCCACCATGGGCTGGGAAAAGATGGAGTCGAGGGTTCCCAAGCCGCTGGTTGGGAAGGAGTGGGGAGGTCAGGCCGGAGGTATTCTTGGCCTTAAATAGAATGGACCTAAACAGGTGCGGCTTGAACAAGCCCACGAAGGCGGGTTGGTCCGGAGTGAGGCCCTCGTCCTCCGACATGTCCCCCTCCAGTGGGTCTGCTCCCGAGAAGGGCTCACTGCCAGAAATGGACCCCAAGTCTAGGTCCTCGCCTTCCCCAAATTGGGTAGGATCCCCGAGCTCCTGAGTTTCTATCTCCTCCTCCAAAGACAGGGGGAAATTCCCGTGGGATGCTACCTGCCCGTGCGAGGCCTCGGATCCGGAGAATGAGCGAACGGAAGGTGCCTGCGCTTCAGAGGTCGCGGGCCGTGGAGCCGGACCAGCTATGTGCTGGAGCTCTTGCGTTATGCTTTGTCGGATGGCCAACTCCATCCAATGCCTGAGATTCTCCGGGATTTCCAGCACGGGAGGTGGGTGAGGCTCCTCTGGGCGTAGACCTGCAGCGGTGGGAGTAAATGTGGCCTCAGGGGCCTGTCTAGGCTGAGAGTGAGAGGAGGGTGCCGGGGAGGAGGGGTTGGGTGGAGGTCGAGGGAGTAGGGGCGGAAGGAGCCAGAGGCACGGAGCCTAACTCTCTGGACCGCCTGTCGATCTCCTTCTCAAGTGCCCTGTGTCGCCTGAGGGCATCTCTCTGGGAGGCTTTAGAGGCTTCCTGGGTCTGTTTACGCAGGTGATGAGTCTTTGATTTGGCCTTCAAGGAAGGGCCACGAGGTGTTTTGTCGTCTGCCATCTGAAGGAGCAAAAAGAGGAATTTTGGGTTAGTATTAGACGGTTGGCACGTCTGGATGTGGCCTACGGAAGGCCAGGAATCCTAGCAACTGTTTCACGCCCCCCCTTTGATCAATTTTTTTTTAGTAAACTGCTATCGAGTTGAGGGCCTGGCCCGTGAAGTCAATCAGCCAAAAGGTGAACGCCCAAGCAGCTACCCTCTCCGGACGGACCGGGTGGGGGGATTGCTATGCTGCTACCTCGCCTGCTGGGTAGGCTGCGAAGCCAACGGACCCTTGAAGCTCTGTAAGCCTTGAGAGGCCTGGGAAAAACGAGCAGTAGTCTAGGCAGTCCCAGGGGCTGCCTAGAGTCTCAATTACCTGCAGCCTGTAACAGAGTGCCTCAGACAAGAAAGGTAGGCCAGAAAGCCACGTTCAAAATGGCGTCACTGTCTGAAGCCACATTCAAAATGGCGGACGCCATGCGATGAGGCCACATTCAAAATGGCGTCGCTGGCTGAAGCCACATTCAAAATGGCGGACACCATGCGGTGAGGCCACATTCAAGATGGCGTCGCTGGCTGAAGCCACATTCAAAATGGCGGACGCCATGCGGTGAGGCCACATTCAAAATGGCGGACGCCATGCTGAGGCCACATTCAAAATGGCGGACGCCATGCAGAGCCCCAAAATGGCGGCCGCAAACAATCTGAGCTAAACCCAGCGGCGGAACTCTCCTAATGAAGGAAGAGGCAGCGGAGCAGTTTCCCCTGAGCTAAAGGCGTTCGTGGGGGGGAAACAGTGAGAAGAGAAAGTCAAGGCAGGCAAGGAACGATGCGTTTTCGCCGGGGCGAAGGAACGACGAGCGAAGGAGGGGTGGGGGGGTGGGGGGGGTGGCATTCGGAACGCTAGCCTCTGCCCCTGAAATACGCGATAAAGCTCTCCCCCTTGTATCAGGGTACTCCCTTGAGAGTGCAAACCTCAATTTTCCTGCGCTGGTGAAGAGAGGGTCCAATAGAATGAGTAGAATGAGTAGAAAAACCGATCAGCCAAGGAGCTAAGGAGCGAACAGCCTGACTGCCACGAGGCTGAGCTAAAAACTGGGACGCCGGAGGACCACGTGATGGTGAGAGGCGTTCCTCAATTTCAAGCTCAGCCTGTAGGAGCCGAGACTGAAGCACCTCCCAACCTGGACGCTCGGAGCAGCTCCATGGAAAATAAAAACAGTCAAATAAAATCAAGGAGTTAAAAAAAATGGTAAGATTTTGTTTGATGTTTTGCTTGTTACCTCCACTGCTGCCACAATAAATTTTGCTACTGTGTAGATGGCTTCCTAATTTCAGCTGAGAGTAAAAAGAGAGTATAAAAATTGTCTGGGGCACTAATAAAGAGGGAAGATCTGATATCTTTTCAAAGATCCTTATAAAAGTTGCAACAGAAAAGAACTTGTTAGATTGATCGATTGTCCTGGAATCGCTAAGATAAAAGTGCTGAAAACAGGAAAGTTGGCATAGGTGACAAATAATAATGTGGATGGAAGGAGGTTGGTTCCTAGCCCCAAAAAGATTCTTCCTCAAGCTAGAGGAAAATACTTGCAGATTCCCAGGACTCCATGTCTGGGATGCTTCTAGGGCTTCAAAGAGGGAATTGAGTTTGGAATAATACTCAGTATTGTTCAACCAGCTTTTTGGTTTGAGCATCATCCAAGGTTTGTAAGGAATTTAGAAGCACTCCAGCTGTTCTTAATTTTTGCTCTACTGCCTTTGTTCAGAGCTAAAGGTAATTATCAGCTCAGTGGAGCAGGAACAACCCCATAAGCAAAAAAATCTGATCTCAGTATGCCACCAATAGTCTCCATGTCCTGTGTGTAGATCTGTGCATGCCAGACTCAAACCAGCTCCTGTGTTGGGGTACCCTGTGATGCAGCAAATAACGACAATAGAAACTCAGTTTGTATTATCTTTAGAGTGTTTTTCTTCATATATCTGTTTTTTGGCTAGTTTTTCAGGAAGGCTTCAGCACTGGAGTTATTAGTTCACCTTCAGATGTATTTCTCAGAAGACAATAGGATTACACTATTAATCCACCACATTGGTAATCCTTTACATATCTGCTAAAAAAAGTAAGCCTCACTCAAATCAAATATTTAAAAGGGAGATCATTTTCAAAGAATCTTCAGAAATAACATGGTCTCATGTGTGGATCACACAGCCAATATTCTATCTAGCCTATTTTCTTTGTGCTACTTTCTCTCAGAAGTCTATTTTTGCCCTGAATTGGCCAGTTCTGTGTCAATGAAGTGCAAAATACAACATTTAGCACTATAGAAAAGGGCACACTATTTATATAAGACAAAAAGGCCAGATCAGAATACTCCCTCCCTCTCTCTCTCTTTCTCTCCCCCTCCCCCCTCCCTCTCCCTCCCCCTCTTCCTCTCTCTCAGCATAGGCATCTATGTGGTGTCCCACTCTATCCCTGTCCTTTTGTATCCTCATCACAACACTGCATGGAGGAACATAAGGAATGGGAGTTTGTATTACAACATATGCTTTTGTCACTTGCCTCCCTTTAAATGCCTATGTCTATTTGCACTATAAAATGGATAAAGGATTACAAATCTAACTAGCTGGAGTTCATGAAATCTGGTTGTGAAATTGATTAGCAAATCCATCAAATGCTAAGACAAAGAAAAAGAGTAGATAATCCCCAATCAATAAAAAGGCACACCTGAACCCCTGAGGCCTACAGAAATTGCTTCAGTTGAATATATACAAAAGTAAAATAAAAATGAACATGTCTTAAAATCAAACATATTTAAATTATTGTTTTACTTGTATTATTACTTTAAGCTTTACTTATTCTCTGCAATGCATTAAAGAATATAGATTCAAGGAAACAGCTTTACAACCCTAAATACTGGGATTATAATCACAAATCTCCAAAGATACACACAACTAATGCTCTCAAGAGTCACAATGTGGATTGATATCTTTTTTTTAAAAGAATCATAAATGAAACATATAGATAATTGAAGAATAATATCTGATATAGGGTTTTCTTTTAAACAAAAGAAAAGCTATTTTTACTGACTGTGTATTTAAAGGCAGAACTAGCAATGGCTGGTATTAACAATTGCAGTGGGTGCTAGTCTTCAAGCGAAATGAGATGTGTTAGCCTTTTAGATTCTATGTTATCTTTAATTATCGTCAATTGTCCCTTACTCCAGTACTTGGAAATGAAATGAAAACCCAGCACCCTTTTTTCACACATCAAAAACTTCAAAAGGTTTCATTTTATTTCAAACAACTCCATACTGATATCTTAAAGCGATTTATTTCAAACATTTATATGGCAACCCATCTTTCAATCAATTCTAAGTGTGTCCCACACGAAGATTTTTTAAAAGGATATAAAACCATTCTACACACAGTCCTCAACTTACAATAGTTTGTTTCGTGACAATTCGAAGTTACAACGGCAGTGAAATAAGTGACTTATGACCGCTTTTCACACCTATAACAGTTGCAACATCCCTGTTGCAGGTCCTGTGATCAAAATTTAGATGCTTGGCAACTGACTCATACTTATGACAGTTGCTGTGTCCCAGGGTCATCTTTTGTGACTTTCTGACAATGGGGAAGCCAAGTTCCCTTAACAACCCTGTTACTAACTTAACAACAATTCATTTGACAACTGTGGCCAGAAAGGTCATAAAATGGGCAAATCTCACTTAATAACTGTCTCACTTAGCAACAGAAATTTGGGGCTCAACTGTGATCGTAAATCAAGAACTACCTTAGTTAAAACATAAAACATTAAAAAAAAACTGGCCCCAATATATCATCTAATCTCCTAACACTCAGGGGATTAAACACTAATCCAAGGAAAGCAATCTTGCCAACGTATCAGAGCTCCTTTTGTTTTTTACGTTTATTTGTTTGTTTATAACCTTTTATTATTTTTATAAACAATTCAAAGCAGCGAACATATCTAATGGTCCTTCTTCCTCTTATTTTCCTCACAACAACTACCCTGTGAGACGGATTTGGCTGAGAGTGACTGGCCAGTTTCATGGCTAAGACGAGAATTGAACTCACCTTGCTTTCTAAGTCTGGTGTTTTAACCACTAGACCAAACTGGCTTCTTATAGGTTTTGAAAGATCTGAAGTTTCAGCTTCTATATCTGCTATGCAGAGGGCAGTATTGCAGTTCAGAAATCATCACTCAAATCTAATAAACATCTAGTCATATATTAGGACTCCTTAACTACTTCTAAGCAGCATAATTATGTGGCAAATTATTAAGAATTTCATCCCACATATCATATCTTGGTATTTACTCATTCCAGGCAATCTATTTCTCACATAAGATTTCATTATTTACCTCTTAGTTAAAATACAAAAATTAAACTAAATTGGAACTACTGAAACTGGCTATTTAAAACTCTTGAGTTGCACACAGCTGAGTATTTCATTTTCCTAATTTTCAAGAAAGCAGCTTTTTGAGTATCCATCTGCCCTTGTGGGTTTTTCTGTACATTAGAATGAATTCGTGATGGTTTTTCATTTTTAACAAATTCAGTCCCGCCTCACCCATCCAAGCAGACAGTTTTAAAAAACTTGTTAGTGGAATTAATATCTTTATTTGATGCAGCTTAACCTTAAATTAGAAAGAATAATTGCAAGAAACTAACTATGTGATTGGCTGATTAGGGGCACCCAGGAGGTACACCTCTCCCAAAAATTCATCTAATTTGATGATAATCATGCTTTACCGATGTTTTCGAGTAAGAGGGGAAAATTTTAAAGGGCATTCAGCAAATCAGCAGAATGATTATATATACTGAGAATATTTGCACCAAGACAAATTCCTTGTGTGTCCAACCACACTTGGCCAATAAAGAATTCTATATTCTGTATTAAGAATAACAATCTGAAATTTGCCATTTTCTTGTATTTCATATATGGCAGTATTGATGAAGCTGCTATTAAAATGATCTACTATATTTGAATGTATAGAACTCTTTGAAGATTAAAAATTTGGGGGTGGAGAGAATTCCTACAAAGATACACTATAAAAGGCACAGGAGCAGCAAATTAAAATTATTTGGAGGCTAGAGCAATCTATAGAATAGAATAGAATAGAATAGAATAGAATAGAATAGAATAGAATAGAATAGAATAGAATTCTTTATTGGCCAAGTGTGATTGGACACACAAGGTCTTGGTGCAAATACTCTCCATGTACATAAAAGATACATTCGTCAAGAGTCGAGAATCATAAGGTACAACACTTAATAATAGCCACTGGGTACAATAAGCAATCAAATCATACTAGGAAACAGTCAATATAAATTGTAAGGATACAAGCGACAAAGTTACACTCATATAGTCACAAGCGGGAGGGGATGGGTGATAAGGAGTGATGAGAAGATTACTAGTAATAGTAGCGCAAACTTTGTAAATAGTTGGATAGTATTGAGGGAATTCTTTGTTTAGCAGAATGATGGCTTTCGGGGAAAAACTGTTCTTGTGTCTAGTTGTTCTGATGTGCAGTGCTTTATAGTGTCATTTTGAGGGAAGGAGTTGAAATAGTTTATGTCCAGGATGTGAGGGGTCTGTAAATATTTTCACAGCCCTCTTTTTGACTCGTGCAGTATACAGGTTCTCGATTGAAGACAGGTGGGTAGTAATTGTTTTTTTGTTTTTTGTTTTTGCAGTCCAAATTATCCTCTGAATTCTGTGTCTGTCCTGTTGGGTTGCAGAACCAAACCAGACAGTTATAGAGGTGCAGATGATAGACTCAATCATTCCTCTGTAGAACTGGATCAGCAGCTCCTTGGACAGTTTGAGCTTTCTGAGTTTGCGCAGAAAGAACATTCTTTGTTATGCTTTTTTGATATTAGATATCCATTTTAGGTCATGTGATATAATAGAACCTAGAAATTTGAAGGTCTCTACTGTTGATACTGTGTTGTCTAGTATTGTAAGAGGTGGTAGTATGGGAGGGTTTCTTCCAAAGTCTACCACCATTTCTATGGTTTTGAGTGTGTTCAGTTCCATATTGTTCCGGTTACACCACAAGGCGAGTTGGATAATTTCCTGTCTGTATGCGGATTCGTCATTGTCTCAAATGGGGCCAATCACTGTTGTGTCATCTGCAAAGTTCAGTATTTTAACAGATGGATCGTTTGAGATGCAGTCATTGGTATACAGGGAGAAGAGAAGTGGAGAAAGCAAACAGCCTTGGGGGAGGGTTGAGCTAATTGTACAGGTATCAGATGTGATTGTCCTGTCTTGTATATATGTAACTTGTATATAGATGAATATTGAACAGTATTTGAGACCATGCGGTTTGGAAAGAAAACACAATAGGATGCACGATATCTCAGTGTGGAAAAAATGGAGAAAAAGAGACATTCCTTCAACTCTTTCTTACCCAACATTAAAGACTTGAGATTCCCACTGAATCTCAATGCTCAGAAAATTTAGGACCAATAAAAATAAATATTTCTCTGCCTAATTATGGAACTGATTGCCAGCAGGTGCCAACAAAGGTCACCCATTCAGATGGTTTGGAAAGTGAACCTCATCTTGAAAAAGAATTTATCTTAAATCCATAGCAGCTGTGGGATAACAGAAGGAAAGGGCTCTTTGCTGTATCTCCTACTTGAAAAGTTTCAAGATACATTGGCTTGGCAACTCTGCCCCTAGAAGAGTGAGCTAGATGGGCCTTTAATATAATGCAATGTTCTTTTAATATTCTCAGAAGAGAGAAGAGAAGCAATATGAATGGTTTGTGTAGGAATCAGGAATTGTAGAAATAACTGTTATGGGAAAATAGACAGGTTTGAAGGAGGATTTATCCTAACCAGATTCTTTGGCTTGGGGATTGGACTTTTCTAGGCCTGTGTTTTAATGCCTTTGCTGAAGTTGTTCCTTGTTAAGTAATCACAGCCTGATTTATTATGGAGCATCTGCATGCAACATGAGAAATTAACTTACCTCTGCAGTAAGGTGCTTCAAATCTCCTAGCTCACCTCTGCCTGACTCATTCCCTATTTACTCTCATTGTCCTTCTTGCCCTCCAAAATTCTGCTGACCTGGATTCTAGAGTGCTAAAGTGTCTTTGTTTTGCATAGAAACCCCGGGTCATCATTTTTCAAGGCCAGAAAATATGTCCAAGACTGGCTTCATGTCTCAGAACAGAATTTGCCCAGGGCCGTGGAACTGAGATCTACAGAATTTCTTCTCTATCCATAGAGAAATAGAGGAAAAACTGACTAAAAAACCAAAATAAACCAAAAGTGATCTTTTAAAGCGGAGGTCTTCACACTTGACAGCTTTAGGACTCGTGGACTCCCAGAATTCCTCCTCCAATCATGTTACCTCTAAGAGTTGAAGTCCACAAGTGTTAAACTTGCCAACTTTGAAGACCCTTGTTTTTAAAGCAACCACCCCTCTTATCTTTTAAAAATGAAAACTTGCTTACCATTTCTTATTTACAGAAATGGGAGTAACTTCAGTTAGTAAAAATGCCCATTTCAATATAAGCCTTTAATTCTTTTCCATTTAATTATAAGATTTTCCCAAAAGTCACCATTGCAATTCAAAATATACAATGGCCAGAGGCCTAAAACTCTATTTCAGAATACTTAATCATTTTGTTCATTAGATCCACTAATAAGCTGAGCTTAACCCCTAATGATTTCATGAACTCATCAATAGTTTTCTCAGTAACCATACCAAAATATACTACCTTCTCTCAAAAGGATTTTTCAGCTTCCTATGCTATATGCTTGGGATTCTAGCCTTCCATCCAATTTCTAATCAAGTCTGACTCTGCTTAGCTTCCACCTATGAAGCCTCTTGCTTTGAGGAATCCTTCTAGATAATAAGGTTCTACCTTGTGGGAGATAATATTCTATACTTACAGTATACGATCACTGTGAGGGATTCTGAACTGCCGCATTCTGGCTGTAAAGGTCAGGCTATAAATTGTACTGACTTTGTGAGCCTTATGCAACTTTTCTGAAGATTTATTACAGAGGTATCCAACCGTGGCAACTTTAAGACTTGTGGACTTCCAACTCCCTGAATTCCCCAGCCAGCGTGGATAATGAAGTCCACAAGCCTTAAAGTGGTCAAAGCTGGACATTGCTGGTTTATAACCTGCAACCTTTACTAATTACTGGAGGTCAAAAGTGGCCCTAGGTCTCCCTTTCCAGGATGCCCAGTAGATACGGACCTACCAGCTGCACGTTCAGTTTCAATGTAAAAGAGAACTTTGCAAAGAGAGATTAATGTAGGGACTACCTCCAGAAGAGTAGAAAAACTGCAAGAAGCTCAAGAAGTCTTATCTCTTAAGGAATACAAAAGGGATTTAAAATCTTCTGTCCTTATGACAATGATAAATTAGCTACTTCAGTTGGAAAGTTTAATATTGGAAAAAGGAATGTGCAGACTCATGACAATGGCTGACTATTTTTGCTTAACCCGTACCCTAAGAACATCTCTGGTGCAGACAAAAGCATTTATTCCTTTATTTTTTAAAGCAGTAGGGATCTTTTCACAACGCAGAGCTCTCCTTTTATCTCTACTGTTTTCCTCACTGTCAAAACTTAGACTGAAAGAATTTGACTGAATTTGATTCTGATTTGATCAGGGAACTATAAAGTATCCTTTGTTGAAAATAATAAAGCGTGGCTCTCCATTACTACCCCAATCCTGCTGGGAATTTCTCTAGCCTGATACAATGGAGACAGCAGCTTCGCTAATTCTCGGCCACAATGACTTTCTCCAATCCAGGAAAATACCAAGTTAAGGAAGACTGGTTTATCAAATCACACATTACAAATTGTAAATTACATTTAATAGTATATAATATGGGGTAATAGTGTGCAGTACACATAATATCCTGTTTTATTATGCTATCAAAACTCTCACTATTTCTGCAAGAATTACAAGCCTTTTTTTACAATGTTGTAAAATATTGTGGGATGGTGAAACAATTCCTGTTAATGATATTAAAAAACAAAGACATAATTCATTTCACTTAATAATTCTCAGAACTACAAGATAACACCCTTCTCTCAATTGACATAAATCTCCAAGATTTTTTTTTTAAAAAAATTCTGAACAAGCGTTGATGCCAAAAACACTCAAAAGATTTTAATGTTATTTTAATGGGGAAACACTCAAAAGATTTTAATATGACATATCGCAACCTTTCCCCCCTTGGCTAACCTGGGAGTGGGCATGGCCAGCACGTGACACATCCGGCCTGCAGGCCATGAGTTTGACACCCCTGCAATATAGCAGATACCCTGTTTCTAACAATACAGCTCGATACTCATGAATAGCTTACACCAGGCCATAGCTATGCCTGTAGGGACAGTCTGAACCAAAATTAGCCAAACACATTTCATCTGAATGACTTGTCATCTGGTAGGCTCTGAGTGACACATACAGCCATAACTGGGTTAAAAGTATAAAGATGATTCAGATGATTGATAATAAGGATGTTGAACGAACATAGCTATTCTGGAGGGTTTCCCTGCATCCTCTTCTCTTCTTATGAAATGTCAATTCTTTTGCCCGACTTTTACAGTTTACTGTAGTTGTCTATCCTTTTCAAGGTTATAGCAACTCAAAAGAGACCCCTGCTGGATTGCTTACAAAATCGATTCTCAACTCCAGTCAAACAATTTACACTTCCATTCAAACTTTTCACACGTTTCCACACTGTCCAACTTCATCAATAGTTCATGTTCTCCAAGATAGGCAGATAAAGAAATAAAATTGACTTCAGTGGCAAAAAAACAAAAAAACACCACTCAAAATCCAGAAGTTTTGAGGGACGAATAAGACCTCTCTTTGATGACAGGAAAAACTTTTATTTATTAAGTATACCTTTAGTTTTCTGGGAATGGCTATAGGGTGGAACCTCTAAAAAACATTGGCGCTCTTCGGACAGATTAGCCTTCCACTGTGTTTCTATCAACTCAGACATTTTCTGAACAAACTTGTTCTGCCTCTACAGGTGTTCAAAGCCAGGATATCATTTCACGATGCTGAGATCAGAACAATTATTCTCTTTTCACTCGCTCCTTAGGAAAACCCGTAAACGCTTCACACAGACTGAAAGAGGTTCCAGACCTATTTTACAGGTGGCATCAGGCTTCTATTAAAAGGGAGGCATTGGCTATTGTTTATCCTCACTACAATTCTAGGTAATTTCTCTCAGATAACTTACAATCAGCCCTGTGTATCTTGTGTGTGGGTTTTAAAAAATAAATCTTAGCATTGCATGATTAATAAAGACACCCATAATTATTATCAAGTGATACAATCTAGGACAGGGGTCTCCAACCTTGGCAACTTTAAGCCG
Source organism: Pseudonaja textilis (assembly GCF_049901715.1). Lineage (NCBI taxonomy): Eukaryota > Metazoa > Chordata > Lepidosauria > Squamata > Elapidae > Pseudonaja > Pseudonaja textilis. The sequence goes on from NC_141993.1 coordinate 25,166,819, forward strand.
GGAGAATTCTAGGAGTTGAAGTCCTCCCGGCTTAAAGTTGCCAAGGTTGGAGACCCCTCATCTAGGATGATTATAGGTAATCCAGTTAAGGAATCCTAAATGGCTAATCCTTTGCATTGAATCTCAGCCTAGTCCAAGGGTCAGGACTCGATCGTTTATCCCTTTTTCCCCAACTTCTTCCGAGTTTCGCCTGACGTTTCCTTTCCCACCGAGAAACCCCAACCTTCAACGCGGATGAGACTGACAAGGAAAGAGCGACATCCGGAGTTAGCGCGCCAAAACCCGAAAGCCTTTCAAGCCGCTTCAACCAACCAAACCGCCCGGCTTGCGCGCGCCGACCAAGACGGCGGCTAACCTTCCCTCGCGCCAAGCTTCCAACGTGGCCCCGGGTCTCACCCGGCCGAGCCGCCCCGCCGTCGGGGGTGGTGGGGGTGTTGTGGGTTGAGGGGGGTTTTCTTTGCGCGGCCTCCTCACCTGTCGATGCTGATCACGCAGAGGGTCATGATGGAGGCGGTGCAGCACATCACGTCCATGGCGATGAAGACGTTGCAGAAGCCGCTGCCGAAGATCCACTCGCCGCCGATGAGGTCGGTCACGCTGACAAAGGGCATGACGGCCACGGCCACCGACAGGTCGGCCAAGGCCAGCGAGACGATGAGATAGTTGGAGGGCTGGCGGAGCTTCTTGACGAAGCAGACCGAGATGACCACCAGGCAGTTGCCCGCGATGGTCAGCAGCGTGATGAGGGTCAGGGCGGCGCCGATGACCACTTTCTCCACGTTGCCGTAGCTCAGGATCTGCTCGCCGCACTGCGTGTCGTTGCCGGCGTCGCCGTAGCCCGGGCTGAGCGCGCTGGGACCGCCGGTGCTGCTCCCGCCGACGACGCCTCCGACGACGACGACGCTGCCGACGCCTTGGCCTCCCCCTCCAGGGCCGGCGGTGACCCCTTGCAGAAGTTTCCCGCCTATCCCTAAACGGGGCGGATTCAGCGAGCCAGAAATCATCCTCGCCCCGCCGGTGCCACCCAACGGCCGGGGAGGCTCCGGCGCCAAGGAGTCCAGGCTCCTGCTAGCCAAGACGGGACAGCTGCTGGCGCCGTGGCAGACGAAGACCATATTGAGGAGGGCTACCCACGAAGCCCACTGCCGCCAGCCCGCATGCCCGCCTCTCCACGCGGCGGCGGCGGCGGCGGTTCCCAGCGCTCTCACGCGGCGTCCCCGGGCTGCTGCTGCTGCTGCTGCCCGCCCAGGCAGCCCGCCGCTCGCTCCGCCCGCCGAAGCTGCGCCTCTCTCCGCCCGCTTCACCTGGATGGAGCCGCGCGCAGAGGCCAAGCGCCGCTTCCCCGCCGCCGAGGGCTCTGGCATAAAGTCTGCGGGGCTCCCTCCGGCGGGCGGGCGGCGGCAGCAGCGCGGGCGCCGGGCGAGGAGATCCGCCTCCACAGGGGGCAGGGCGTGCTCGGCGGCAGCTCAAGCGTCTTGGGCCCGAGAGGGCCAAGGACCTCGCCTTTAGCCCCAGACCTCGCGGCGCTCGCTCGCCCGCCTTCGATGCCACGCCGACGGCCGGAATCCCCAAGCCGTGCCGGCAATCGGGAACTTTGCGGAGTGCAGCAGGGGAGCGCTCGAGCGGGGAGCCCGTCGGGCGCAGGCGGTGGGGGGAAACCCGCTCCCGGGTGGAGGCTAATCCGAGGCTTATCTCCCCTCCAGACGGACCCAGAATTGGGGCTCCCTCTCTGATCCTAAGCGTACCGAGGGTGCGCTTCGAAAAGTCTGGCGCACCGCTTGCAAGGTTTGCTTGCAAATGCAAAGAGACCTGGAAAAGCCGCCTGTTCTTCGCTGCTCTCCGCTAAGCCGAGCGGGTTTCTGCAGCCTCCCACGGGAGCCCTGGGTGCTCCCGGCGCTTTACAACCGGTTTTTCTTTACCGTCCTCGAATCGGTGGTTAAGAAAGAAGCGCGCCCCGCGCAGCTGGGCTTTCGGGTGGTGTCACAGGCAGCGGAGGAGCGGGGCGGTCTCGCAGTTTGAATGCGGGAGTTCAAGCCGGCGCTTAGATTCAACCCTGGGCTTCGTTTCTCTTCCAGCCCAGCCGCACCTGCGGGTGGGGGGAAAAGGATCCCCGTGGTTCTTCTCGTTAGGCAGGGCTGGATTCGCCCATCCTTGGTCGCTTTTACCCAGCCATCATGCTGCTCCCCTCCGATGTGGTCCCTTGGATACGTTTCTTTAAATAGCGATTTCCTATTGGGGATTTCCAGTCTCTTCTTCCGGATCTTCCCTTATTCCTGGAGCTGCTACTGCAGTGCAGAGATGATCGGCTTTTCTTTCTTTCTTTTTTTTCCTTTTAAAGAAAGTTTATAACGAAAGAAGTCGAACGGATTGATAGACCTATTTGGAAAAAAAGAGCAGTCTGGTTGACATTTTTTTTAAAAAAAAAGCTTGGTCGTTTTTAGGAGATCAACAGACCAACGTTAAAATATTAATTAAAGACTCCTACTTTGATGCTTTAGGAGATAGCTAGACCCACGTTTTTTAAAAAAAACGGCAGTGGGAGAAAAATTCATTCGTGACAGATGGAGTTAGTTATATTGCAAATTTCCTGCCTTACCCGGTTCTGTTTCAGCCAGCTCCTCTTCTCATGCTCCACTTACCAAATAAAAATGGGATGGGGGAAGGATTGCCATAGGAGATTGAGAGTCCTAAATTTTAAAGTGTAGGGAAAATGAAGCTATACAATTTTAGCTATACCATTTGGGATGAACACCCTTGGAATGGTGTGGGAATAGGAATGGATTTCCAGTGGGGGGGGGAGTGCAGACTACTGGAACCAGGAGCACTACTCAGGTGATCCTCTGGACACGGATCTCCAAGTCAACCACAGGTAGACCTTCAAGGGCCCTCTAAAAGGATGCAAATGACCAGCTGTTGGCAAGGAATACAAATCCTTCCACTCCCCAACATCCTGTCAGAGCTGAAGAAGCTTCTTGGGTGAGAAGCGAAACGTCTTCAAAGAAAAAACAAGAACGTCCAGTAGCCTCCTGAAAAAGCACCTTTTGGGACAACCATGACCTGGATGACTGAGAATCTCTACAGACTTTTAGGAAAAAATGAAATATCCTGGTTGACAGGCTCACTATATTCATGGTGGGTATCTGTCAAAACAGATGTATGCCTAGAGATCAGGAATGGAAAGGATGATCCCACAGCACTCCAAAGCGGCCAAAGGGACAACACCAATGAGGTCTTATAGATTATATAGTAGGAATTACGTCAAAAGAAGGAAAACACCACTTGAACAACATAACAACTAAAAACAATTTTTTGTTGGCTTTGCAGTGGGGTGGGGCCCTCCAAAACAGTCAGCAAAGTGCTTATGTGCTAGTATGAAGATGCACCCATCACACAACTTTTACTGGACTGTGAAAGTTTGATGCATTGCTGATCATCAGCCTAAAAAAATGGTCAGCTGCCAGTATAAATTTGATAGTGTGGAAATTATCTGACCTGAGTGACTGATAAGATTTGAAGTGCGTACGGATAATACTTTGCTCTGAACAGGTTTTTTTTCTTCCTCACGAAAAGTGGGTCAAACAAGCTCAGGTTTCAAGGATTGTTGAATGCAACATCTAATGGAGAATGAGTGAAAGATCAAACCAAGCCTACTTCAGAACAGTGGAATCAACTCACACAATCGATGCATTGTCCAATCATTCTGTGGTCATTGCATATATAGCAAGAGACTTTTATACCACTTCAAAGTGCTTCACAGCCCTCTCTAAACAGTTTACAGAGTCAGCATTTTACCAACAATCTGGGTCCTCCTTTTTCCGACCTCGGAAGGATGGAAGGCTGAGTCGACCTTGAGCTGGTCAGAATCAAACTCCTGGCAGTGGGAATGCAGTTAGCCTGCAATACTGTATTCCTACCATTGTGCCATCACGGCTCTTATTGCTGATGCTTATAAGACACAGTGGAAACTAACCACAATATAGCCTGCTATTCATGCACACAGTACACAGCAGATTTCCAATACCTTTTTTCAGTTCCATAGAAGGCAGAAATCCAATGGATGTGGCTATTCATAAGAGAACCCAACTGCTGTCAAATGAAAAACATTGTGCAGTGTTTCTATCTATTTAATTACCAAAAAAAAATACCCATAGACTATTAGTGGAAAAATTAAGTAAGGCACACTGATTACACAGTAAAAGCCTGGTCTGAGAGGACTCCAAATCTCTCTGAAGAAAAACCATCACTTTTACTTCTACTGATTACAGAGTTTGTCAAGAGATCAGCAGGAAGAGAAGCTAACAAAAGAGCTCCAAAGATTAGGCCAAAAGAGATTGAAATTGGAATGTGTGACTTCTATGTTCCCTACAGGATTTGCTTGTTAGGCCTTGGAAATTGGATTAGCAATAAGGGCTGCCTGTTTGATTTGATTTGATTTGATTTTATCATTTGGGTGTTTTCTCAGCCAAAGGCCACAGTTCCAGATTTAGCTGTGTTAAAAGCTTTGTTAAAAGATGTTCCATCAGATGCATAGAAGAAGGTTTCTCAAAAATATTTTGGAATTATTCAAGCATAACACTTATTTTCTTAATAGTTGCCTATAATTGTATTGGGGGGGGGGAGAAAAAAAACCATGTGATTAAAGTCTATCCTTTTAAGTGTATGTCATGTACATTAAAATGGGCCAATTTCATGGTTGTGGCAGCCATCTTGTCTGTTTTGACTGCCCCTACAGACACTCCTGCTTTTGTAGATGAGTCTTGTCAAGTCATTCTGAATGGTTAGTGGAAATGCTTATGCCACCATTATACTCTTACCCAATCCCATCAAATTACTTAACCAGGATCTGTGCTTCTTGAAGTCAAAGCAGCTTCATCAGAACATAATCCAATTCTGTTAAACAAATGGTGCCCCTTGTGGGATCGGATGATGGCACCATCTAATATAGATACTTGGTTGAGTGTAGATCAGCGTTTCTCAGCCCCAAAAACTTTAGGATGTATGGATGACAATTCCCAGATTTCCTCAGCCAACATTCTGGAGTTGAAATCCACTTGTCACTGAAGTTACAAAGCACTGGTGTAAATGAAGTGTCGTATGTAATTCAGCTCTTTAAAGGTTGGTAAATTAGATGGTATATTCTTCACTATACCAAGTACTTTGCAGCATGGAGGTGACCAGGACATAATTATCTTAGGTATTTTCATAAAATGAAGTAACAACAAGAAACTGTGACAATATTATTGCACCCCTTTTACGTCAAAATGTGATTTACTGATATGTGTCAACATCAGAATTTGTAGAATGAAGAACTAAAAAAAACCCTACTATACTAACTGGAGGAAAAAGACCAAAAACTGGTGATATGAGGCCATAAAGTGGGGGGGGGCATTTTGGACAAGTGGCAAGTCCATTTTAAGAAAAAAATCTTCTGGATGGTCTGGAAAAGCATTTTAGACCCAAATGTCTTTCCATATTTCCTTTTAGCAAAACTAGAACTGAGTATTTTTGAGGGTTTTTTAAAAAATGATTTTATGAGACTCTTCCACTAGAAGATTTTGTTATCGTTTCTTTTTCTTTTTTACTTTGGTGGTCATTGACCATATTAAATACATTTACTTTGAATTGAAGGAAAGGGCTTCCATCCATCTTAAATCAATCTTCCTCTTGTTCTGGGCCTTTCAAAAAATTCACCATTGTCACCATTGACAGAATAGCCCTTAACTCTCCCAACACTACATCTCCACAGAGGTTGCTTTTCATCTTAGTAAGCTGTACTAGGTTGGAGTGCAGATAAGCCCTGCAAATTTCTTGTCCTCTTATTAACAGTGTTGGCTAAAGGGCTTGACTTACTGTTGAAGGCTGCATGCTTCATTTATTCTGCATGGGTTGTCCTAAAGTGTTGATTTATGCATCCCATTAATTTCTTTTCCTTCTATTTGTGGCCGAAGCACAAAATAACCCATTCCAAATATCCATCAGTTGCAGAAAATAACCAAACCAAAGATCAACATGTCATTTGCTGCAGATTCATTTTGCTTGGCCATTGTTCAGGTCTCTGCATTCGTTAATTGAATCTTGTGACAATGTAATCAGGAGAGCTAAGGGATGGAGCAGTAAGTCAAATGCCCAAATAAACAGAGGAATATATACATTCTGGCTAAAGCACTTTTTTCTTTCAAGTGCTTTACGAATGCATGACTAATTCTGGGAGTTACTGTTCCAAAGCATCTACACAAAGTAGGAGTCTCTGCTTCCTAATTTAGTATAAATCTTCTCCCATTAAACATCAAAATACACCATTCCCAAAACTGGTGAAGTTAATATTTGAAATCCAAAATTCTATAACAAGTGGCAGCAATGACCTCTCTTCTTTAGACTGGTGCTTTGGTTTAGATCCTGATTCCAGGAATCAAAATGGAACAATAATGCAATAAATAAGGAATCCATTTTGGCCATCCTCAGCTTGACTCCTTGGAATGTAAGGTTGAGCCAATTTTCTAAAAGGCATGCTTTTTCATTTCTGTAGAACTGTATAGATTATACAGATGAGTAAGGAATGAAGATGGAGGCATTCATTAGTCACTAACTCCAAAGCAAGAAAATCTAAGCTGGAGGCTTTTCTAGCCAGACCAAAAACTTCATCTCTCTTTCAAAATGCTTAAACTATACCTTTATTCTCCCAAAGCTGGCATTCAGACACCATGAGTCATTCTTAGCTAGTCCTTTTTTGCACAAAGGAAAACTTAATAACCTTCCATACACCAGACATTTATGGATGCTGAGTTGAAATATAACAGACTGTGGCTTGCTGGTATTGGATATGTTGTATGAACCCATCCACTGTGGTTTGACACAGGGCTTGACACACTTTTTGAAGATGTGTCCATTGTATAGTTTTCTACTATTCTGCAAGCATCATCACCATTATCACACTACTATCGGGTAAATAACTGGAATCTTACGTCATTTAAAAATATAAATAATCTAGGAGTTCTTTGAATCTACTTAAATATTTACTCAGTTTGGTTACTGTTATAACCACAGATACAACATTGCTGATTCCTGGTTTAGTATGTTGTGTGAATCCAACAATTATGACTCATTAAATTAACATGATTAAGCATACATAGCTTAGCACACTACATGTCCCAGGCACAAAGGGGACAGAACCTTATGGGTTATCTAATGCTGATTGATGCAAGATATCCAGACTATTGAAGATGTCATGTAAAGGTTAAAGATTAAATGCCCACATTTTAAAAAAAACAAACAAACCCTTCACTGCCTTCTTAATAACAGTTAATACCCCTTTCCCAGGGGTGGGATTCTACAGCTTCGCACCTATTCACTAGAACCGGTTGTTAACATTCTAAGCAGTTCAGAGAACCGGTTGTTAGAAGAAATTACTGGCCTAATCCTGTAAGGAAGGCAGGAAGGAAACATTCTGGTCTTGCTTACAGAAACTGCCTCTCCGTTAATCCTTATTACATTCTTGGCAGAACTAGATTTCCTGTCTCAGGAACTTCTCTGGAGTTTTTTTCCCCTCCTTTGCTGGTACTTTGCTTGTCTGGAGTGGCCATTCAAAGTTACAGTGGCACTGAAAAAAGTGACCTATGACCATTTTTCACACTTACGACTGTTGCAGCATCCCCACAGTCATGAGAGGCCAGGCGAGGAGATGCATACCTTGATGTGAGTGATAGTGAGTTGGCTACGCCCAGCCAGTCACATGACCACCAAGCCACGCCCACCAACTAAGCCATGCTCACAGAACCGGTTGTTAAAAAATTGGAATCCCACCCCTCCCCTTTCCCACCGTGTTTCCAAAATTGGCAAGCTTCAAGCTTTGCAAGGCTTTCAAAACAATAACGTGTTAATTAATATTACAGTTTTATTAAATGCTTCTAAAATGATGGCTCTTAGCATATAAACTCAACTAACTGCACTAACTGCTGGAGAAGATAATATCTGTCACAGTTTGGGGAAAAAATGTCCATTATTCCCCCCAGAAAGCTGTTCTCTTTCTTGTGCCAAATGTAGCTCCCAGGAGTGAAAACATTTACCTTCTCCTGTTCTTTCCAACATTCTTTCTACAAGGTATAATCACTATAGACAGACTGGAATTAAGTGCTGGAAATAAGCTTGGACTTACTGTATGTTTCTTTATCTTCACTGAGGCAATTTTCATAAAGCAATAGAAATTATGTCTAGAAGCAACTGAATGTGGCAGAGAAAATGGAAAGAGACATGCCCTCTCTATCTGGATGATGTCTCTTTGGAAAAGGAAGGGAGAATGAATAATTAAACCTAAGAATAAAATGATACCCAAATCTCTGAATTTTTCAATTCTATCAATTTAAGGTTAAATTTATTTAACTTTAGAGTGTTTTCACATGAACTTGGCAGATTAGAATTGAGATGGTATGCTACCAAAATACGTGTGACTGAACTGACCTCATGCAAAACAAGTTCATTAAAACTCTGGTAAAAGAACTTACTGATTTTACAATTTTTTAAAAGAAAAGTGTAGTGTTTTAAAATGGATGAAGAAAAAAGCATTTTTTCCAGTTAGTTTAAAGAATATAGTGAATGTTGTTAATATAAATGGTGATAGTTTATAAAAGCTATTAAGTGCAAGGAAGAAAAAGCAGAGATGGTTAAATTGGTTGTTTTATTCAAAGAAGGGAATATATTTAATTGTTTTTTTTTAATTTGGAAATTGTTTCTGGATTTTGTGCTTGAGATGAAAGAAATTAAATTTTGGTTTTGCTGATTAGATAGATTTGTCATCATAGAAATGGCTAGTATAGATTAATGTGTGAAAGTAAAAAAAGTTGAGGCTGTAATGTTATTTTCTACTGTGCTAAAAAGAATTGAAGGTCAATGCCTTTTTTTCCTTTTTCCCCTTTTACTTGTCCCTTCCCTTTTTTTTCCCCTAGTTTCTCATTTTTTAAATTTTCCTTTGTATTTTATATTTTGATAAACTAATTAAAAAATACTTGAAACACGAGAGGGAAAAAAGAAGTCTTGTAAAAGAACAAGCCTATTCCATGTTTCCTTGGAATTGAACCCTATAATTTCTTGGGCGTTAAGTAGGCTTCCTCAATTAAAAAACCTTTTTGACATGAGCAAGATGGCAGTTGAGCAGAGCCTGCTGCTGTTGCAAGAGATAGAGAGGGGGAAATGATGGTTTTTCTGTCCTTTCATCCCCTCCCACTCATTCTAGAAATATCTTGGTATTCTAGAAAATACAGATAAGGATTAGAAAGGAGAACCAATAAAAACCATCTCCCTCTTTTCATATGAGGAAAGGAAAAAAGAAACCTTGCCCTTTTGTAATAGGCAAAGTTCTTTCCTTTTGTGGATTCAAATTTCCTTGCTGGGAGAAATGCAAAATGATTTGGTCAGCTGCATTGAAAGTCAGAATCAGTTTATTAATAGGAAGGCAGGTAAGAAGAAATCTCACAGCATTCCTAGGATTAAACTAATCTTGTGAGTAGAGAAACCCCCTTTTTTATACCCTTCAGATCCTTTGATTTTTGTAAGTGTGAACCCTTGAAGTCTTTGATTTGTGTGTGTGTGTGTGTGTGTGTGATGAGTTTCTGTCTCCTGATATTGGGGTCTCTTCAGGGATAGGAGTAATTGTTTTATATTAGCTGTTTGTTCACTTTGTAGCTGCTTGTTCCGTTAGGTTGCAATATTCTGAGTTTCCTGTTATGCGTTGTGGTTTTCTTTTCACAAGTTTTTATAATTTGCCAGCTATCTGATTTCTTAGCTAGTTTGTAGAGTTTTTTTTCTCTGTATCTCATGCCTGTAATTTTCTCCTTCCTTTGTTGTGAAAAGTAAGCTGGCTCCAGGTATTTTAATAGCCCTACTTGACAAAGGGTGGGGACTGTTTTCCTAGAAGAGAGTAGAATCTAACTTCCAACATATAAATGTAAGCTTTTCAACTCTTTGCAAGTAGGAATGAATTGAGGTTTCCTGCCACTGTATTCAACGGACACAGTTATATGAACGTAAGATTATAGTTGAAATATTTGTAACTGAGAATTATAATTTCAATGAAATCCCATGCAAGGAGAAGAATTCAGTTGCTTGTATTTCAAATTACCACAACTAGTGATCCAGATGGGGTTTTGCTCTAAAATTTGGGATTTATTTTATCAATGGCTAGATAAGAAAATAGGGGAATAAGATACAATACAATATAAATATAATGATAGAGTAAAGATAAAACAACGTAACATGTAACAATTGATTATAATGAAATGAATGATATGAATTGAGATATGTTAAAAACTGAAATTTGCTCGAAAAGGATGATGTAGCTTATAATTGAAGCCTAACAAGAAGTTAATAATAATATAATACAATATGCATATTTACGTAATATGAATTTTAATAATGTATTTAGAAGGGAGGGACTGCTGATATTGTGCACAAGAAGATCTGTACCGACCGACAGACTGTACAAGGGAAAGAAGGTTTTATGTTTTGAGTTTATGTTTGTGTTTGTTTATGCTTGTTGTTAAAAAAATTATATTAAAAAAATAAAATAAAAAGATGGGGTTTTGCAAGCTGCAGGAAGCCAAGGGCACCAGGCTGCAGAGAATCACAGAGGTGGAAAGTACCTTAGAAGATGTCTACTCCATTACTCCAGCTCCATGCTCAGCACAGATTCAATTAGAGAATCTTTGATAGAAGAACCTTCAGCTGCTGTTTAAAGACTTCTAGCACAGAATTCAGTAATGAATGTGGCAGCCTGTTCCAAAGGCTGACAGCTCCTATAGTCAGAAAGATATTGCTGGTGTCTTGTTTGAACTCACTTTCTTAGTTTTAGAGGGCCACCCTAAATCTGGTATTTCAGTCTATGGTTTTCAGTAAAACCCTGAACAAATTTAACTTTTCCCCCTTTATGTTGTTTTTGAATTAAGTACAAAACCAACTTCCATCTATTAATTTGAAGTATTTTTTTTCTCAATTCCCAGTTCGATATCATTTGTTCTAGATTTAAAAAAAAAACAAACCCAGCAGAACACAGTTTTGCTTTGCTTGTTTTTAAATTCCACACAAAGCAGAAAACTTGGCCAGACTGCAAAACTGCCTGGCAAGGGAGTACTGAGAATCAGATAGAATTGTTCCCCCATTTCCAATTACAAAGTTGATTATAGAGACTACTGGCATGCACAAAAATTATCCTGCCGGGTTTTTTTTTTCCTTTCAGTTCTCATTCAACATAACGAATAATAATTTGCTTTCAAAATTAGCATCAAAGGAGAAGAAAAAATTTGATGAAATTCTCAAGGATGGGATGTGGTGTTCTTGCAATAACATGATTATAAGGTGGCCAGTGGATGCATGAATGTTGCATCTTTCCTGATTCATCTCTTCCTCAATATTTATCCTTCTTGACTTCCAAGAGAAGCATAATGGGAACCCCTTTCTCTGTTTTCTTTTAGATAGTGAAATATAAGCAGCCAGGCAATCTATCAAAATGATAGAAAGATGTGTAATAGAAGATATAATGACCAGTCACAGGTCCTCCCTGTTCCAACTATCAACCCACAAAACTGCACCAAGAGAAGTTCAGAATAAATTTTCAAGCACTGTGAAAGTGTTTTGTTTTGCTTTAGTTTTTCTTTCTTTTCTTTTTTTACAGAAAACTTCTGATAAATTACAAGACAGATTTTGTTTTATACATATTGTGAGCATTTCTCCTTGGTGATTATCCCCATGCTGAATACACACTATGAAGGTTTATGGGGAAGTATAGGTTTATATTTCATATGCCCACCAGCACCACCACCACCACATATTATTTCCCAATAAATAGATCTGTAATATCACAGTTTAATAGACATCTGTAGTATCACAGTTTAATAGACAATTTGCAATTTCGAAAAGTCTAAAAGGAAGTCTAATTTGCATGCCAGTGTTCCTTTTCTGTTGTAGTCATGTTCCTGATAGTCAGATATATTCTGTAAAGCACTCCAGTGCATGAGGGACACCAATGAAGTTCAAAATGGCTAATTCAGTATATTTAACATGAGTTAAATCAGCAATTGTCCAGATGGCTCTTACCAGCGGCCAAATAATTGAGACAAGGAGGCATTGCAGTTCAGCAACATCTGAAGGTCTATATAGATTCTATATACAATAGGTCATCCATCCCTAAAGCAAGCATGCTACAGTACCCTCGGTCTTTACAAAATGACCAACCGCAGTAGTTCTCAGCTTGTGGTCTGCGGACACCTGGGGGGCTGCAAGTCATCACAGAGGGTCCACAAAGACTTGAAGAAATGTTAATGATTTAAATCTTGAGTTAAGTCTCAGTGGTCCATGGTCAGTGGCCACAAAAGGTATTTAAAGGGAGTCCATGATGAAGAAAAAATTGAGAACCACTAGTCTACAGCATATACATGCTACAGAAGATTTGAATTCAGCAGGAATGCTAGATAGAAGTGATGTACCTGAACTCCAGAATGCTGGAAGAATATTAAGTAATTAACTACCAGAATATTGCATTGGTGGGAAAGGCCATTGGTGGGAATAACCAAAAGAATATCGTTGTCTGGGGTTCGGAGGTCAGGTATGTATGATTGCTAGCAGACTACTACATTTTGTACCCGAGGGAATAACTAAATTTATCATAAATACATGAAGTTAGAAAAGCCCATCCAAACTACATCTTGAAGGAAGGGAACATTGTGATGAAGCTTGAAACATGGGGAAGAAAAAGAAAGAAGGATAGCTTCTCATTTAAACAAGAGACTCCCAGGGGTGTCTTCCAGGTATAGTTGGGGGGGGATCCAGATTTATTTATTGATTTGATTTGTCACTCGCTTACAAGATAATAGGTATAAGGATAAACATAGTTATGAATACAAGAAATGAGTACATATAAGAAAAATAAAAGAAACAATAGGACAGGGACGGTAGCACGCCCCCAACAACATCGAGATGATGGCCGCAACAGTGTGGTTGAAGCACATAAACAGGAGGGGCTTCAGTCACTCTTTCATGGCCATCTTCTTGATGTTGCTGATCACATCCCACAGAGAACTTGGACATTCATTTAACTAATGGGCTACATGACATACAGTTCTTCCCTCTGTGAAGATCTTTCCTCATATCTCTCTTACCATGACCTGGTGGTCAAAGAGGTTCACAAGTACAAAAGGATGAGACATTCCCACACCCTCATAATTTCCATGATATGTGGCATATAAAGAGTTGAAGCTCAGCTGTTTGTTTCAAGTACTACAGAGCCACTGATAACTTTCTTAAGGTATGCTGAGCAATTAATTTATTTGGCAGGCACACAAATGTGGGAAGACGCTAAAAATCAAGAACTTGGATAGCATAATCAATGCTCTATTTAACTGATTCCCAGTTTCCAGTATTGGACAGATAGACAGTCTTCCCTAGAGTGATGTTTGATGTTAACATATTTATGCTCTTATCTCAGCATCCAGCTTTATCATTTTATATTCTTTCTCTCCGTGTTCATTGAGGGTGACCTATTAGTTCCCATTTTTCATTTTTCCCTATTAACAGTGTTCTCCTCCCCACGACATTTTATTTTTAAAGGATAAACAGTCTGATTTTTATAGTACCTTTTGAAATTATGTAAGAGCAAGAAGCACTCCAAACAATCAAAACCTCACAAATCTATTATTTGTGAGCACAATAGTGTCTAAATGTTTGCCGCTGTTGTTGGAATCAATTCCAAAGTTATGTCACATTTAATATGATATTGATTCTCAACGCAGAGAATTTTTGTTTGACTTGTAGTAGAGCAGTTACAATTGCCTCCTTATCCTCTGCAATCTCTGAATTGGGTGCAAATAAATCTTGATGTTGCCTTGTAACGGAAGGGGAGGTGATAAAAGCTCGTTTGTCCAGTATTGTCAGAATAAATTGTAACAACCTGACAAATAGATGAGAAATAAAGCCTTTACTGATATAAACACATTCTGCCTCAATATATGTGAAATCAAACTCTTCCTCTGGAGAAGTGTTTGTAGGCAAGGAAATGGTCCCCTGGAAATAGCTGATATCCATGGTGAGACGGATACTTGCCATATTTTTGCCACGAGATGTTGAAAATTTTGTTTCTCAAAAGCAGTTAACTGAATTTTTTCTCCATTGAAGCAATCCAGTTTAGCACACCACGGGACACCCCCCCCCCAAAAAAAAACATAGCACTTTGAAAGGGGAAGACATAATTTTTTTTCATGAATGGCTATTAAGAAAGAATAGCCACTTAAAGCTTCAGCGCATAATTCAACAAAGAAAACGACACAATAGCCAAAGGTTTCTGTGCACATATGCATAATAAAAAGGCAAAATAAATTATTAACACAAGCTCAGCAAGGAGCGGAAAGGGAATGAAGTCCCAGGGTTACATTAAAATCTACAGGCGTTCAAGCTTTACATAACAGCTTATTCCAGATACAAAAAGTCAGTTTGATGAAGATCAGCAAAGCAAGATTCTGATGAGACAGGACAGAAAAAGTTCCAAAGACACCAGTTTATGTTTAATCACACACTTATTCAGCCAAGATGGCTTATTCCAAGGTTAGGTTGATGGCAGTCATCCACAGGCCCTCTAAATCCCTTTTTGGGAACTGGAAATTCTCAGAAGTATTGTCATGAACTCCAGCCCTTGGACTTTGCAACATATGGCAGAGATATTGATGAAGATTCTCTGGTCCCATGTTTAGACCCTTCCCCCTTTGAGCAACCCACTCTCCTCCAGCAGACCTCCATCCTTCCATCCTCAGAGAATTTTGCGGTTGCAAAACTTGACAAGAGCTCCTTGAGAAGGCCAATCAGAAACAATGAAGTTGACTATCACCTGGATCATAGGTTGGCTTTAGAATGTCATAGACTGTGCTGAAAATTCAAGTGGCTCAAACTGTTAGAAAATGAGGTGCTGGCTTAACACATTTCTTTGGACAATTTTCAAATATGTCTCTGCAGGGATAAAGGGGAACTGAATTCTCATTTGCTTGAATGTTCAGTAAATTTTCCAGGTGCTCCAACTCATTAGGCCTTCACTTCAAATCTTCAGAGAATGTCTAGAGATCAAGGAGAATACAGTAGAAACAGGGCTGGCTGCTTGACCTTGTTTCTGCATCTTCACGCATCTACCTGAAAATTTCATTGAAGTCCCAGATGGCTTCATTATCTTGGAGTACTTTATTGTTACAGGTATGTAGATACCTATATGCAGATATCTAGGTGCAGTTGTCTATGCCTCATAACCTCTAGCTTGGATTACTGCAACATATTATGCATTGGTGTCATGTCCTGGTGGAGACTGAGCAGTCAAAGGAGGACCCAGGCCCATCCCCTATCCATCCTAGGGCATGCAGGGAGGAGAGGATCAGGGTAAAATGTGGTCTACTCAGGAGAAGTGGGCCATGATCCTCTTCATGGGTTGCAGGTGTGAGATCTGCATAAGAGTTTGGACCTGCATGCTAACAGACACTGGAGACAATTTAGTGTATTATTCCTAAAGAAGGTTTATCTTGGTTGGGGTTTTTCCAACGGACTGTCCCTGGTTATCTTCCTGAAGTTGGCAATTATCTATCCTGGTCTGTCGAGGAACTTTATTCAGTGAGGTTTGTTTTTGGTTTTTGCTTCATTATCAACTCTTTGAATGTGAACTGTGTTTCTTGCCTTTGGAATGTTATTTTGAAAATAGTTTACTCCTTCACTGTGAACAATTAAACAGTGAAGCTAAGTTGAAGGCATTAAAGGACTTTTAGTTACATTTTGGATTTTGTTATATTTCTGATATACTCTGGGTCATCACAATTGGATTGCCATCCCAAATGATCAGATATTGGGATTATCACAGAATGCCACAATAAAAGTATACTTTGCAGCAAGAGGTAATTGAGGACAATGTCTTCTCTGTTATTATTTTTTTGTCAACAGTTAGATACCTAACGTTCTATTTAGCCTAAGAACCCAATCTTTCTAAGCACCCACTTTCTACCTGCACATTTAGATAAGGTCACCCATTTGTTCCTGTCACTTTGGAAGCGGACAAGAAAGGTGGGCCCTTGACTTCCAGTTTGAGTCTCTTCGTGGACAGACCAAAACCACGATCGTGCACGGTTTCAATCCGTGCTCGCCGCTGGAGCGCCCTGAGCCAGCTGGTTTCAGGGCTAAGCCACCCCATAGAGGTGGTGAAAAGTGGGGAGACTGCCAGCAGGGTTGAGGAGAGCAGTATCTCTCCTCCTCAGCTGGCCATTACTCCCTTTCCCGAAGGCAGTTGCAACGGTGGTCAGAAATGGCCGCCTCAAAGAAGAACTCGGCCGGAAAAGAATGTGCAGGAGGAAGATAAGAAGTGAAAGTTTTGGTTGACTGGGTTAAACTGCAAAAGCAACAACGAAGATACCCTGGAATTTAAACTCAAAAAAAAAGTAACATTGTTCCCAAAGAAGACTTTGAAGCAGCGAAGGAGAGAGAAAAGGGAAAAGATTTGGTTTTTTTTCTTCTCTCCCTTTCCCCATACTGCCAGCTAAGAGATTTAAATAAGAAATTGAAAAAAAATCCACTTTGACATCAACAGGCATTTAAGATGAAAATAAAATGTCAAAGGGATAATAAATATTTCTGGATACTTAAAAGCTTTTAAAAGCAGGAAAGGAGAGAAAAAGAATAAAAGGGCAGGATCTGGAAAAAAGGGAGGAGACTGCCTGGAATTAAAAGGAATTTACAGTAAAACCTCAACAAGACTTCTAAAAGATATATTTTAACTGAAACTTGGCAACAAAATAGTAGAATCCCAGGAAGAGAAAGCCGAAAAAAGAAGCATAAAGAAACAGCTTGGGAGTATTTGGATTATTTGGTGATCTCTGGATTTTTGGTTATTGCATTTGAATGACTAAACTCAATTGGGTGGTTGTTTAAAAGTGTTTAAAATGGCACTACTTTTAGAAGAACTGAAAATGGAACTTAAAAAGTACAAAGAAGGTGCACAAGAAGGGAGAGGTTCTTTTGGCTTCGTATTTCAATTCTTAGAAATGGAGATCTGGAACTACGAGAAACAACAAGAAATGCCTGCAGAACAAGAAGATTGGGACAAAGAAGAAGCCATCTTTAATGATCAAGTAATTTTATGTGGGGGAAAAAAAGGAAAGGGGGGAAAGAGAATGAAAAGTTTAACATTTGAAAAAACAACCAAGAAAAGGAAGAATAGTTTGAAAAATAAGTATAATATTAGAAAGCAACAGAAGAGGGGAATACGGAAGAAAGAATTAGAAGTAGAGAGACAAGGGGGTAAAAAGGGGAGGGAGAAGAAGAGAGGGAAGAAGGAAAGGAAAAGAAGTTATGAAGGACAGAAACAAGATATGGAGAAACAGGGCCTATTTAGAGATAATGGGTGAAGATTTAATTGAAAAAGGGGTTCTGCAAAGGTACATAAGATAATGTTATATTAGAAATAGAAATAATTTTAGAAAATATGAAACAATGTATGATTAAAAGGATGGATAAAATAGTTATTGTAATCTAGTGAAATGTTTCTTAATATATAAATGAAATAAAACGAATGAGAGAATTGAATTAGGAAAGGATGGGAACATTTTAATTATTTAATGTTTTATAAAATATAAGGGAAGAGAAATAGGGGGGGGGAAATTAATTACGGAAAGCTTATAAGTGTTCTCAAGGAAGTATGATATTTAATTGAAAAGAAATGTTAAAGATGTTAAGATTTTAATGAATATTAATGATAGAACTGAATTGGAATGGAATGAGTGTTTTAATTACATATATTTATAATATATTTTTAAGAATATAGTGTGTATTTTAAGAATGTACCAAGCAGAATTCGATTGGAAGTTATATATTATATTGAATGTTATAACCTCAAGGTATATATTGAAGCTTAAATAAGAGTTGAATAGATAAAATTAAAAGATATAAAGGTATCATATCCCAATTAGTAACTACAGGAGAAAATTTGTTTAATGAGAAAAGAAAATATGAAATTGAAAGAGGACAGACAAAAGTATAAATATAATGATTTGAATTGAGACGAGATAATTAAAATAAAATTGAGAAAATTAAGAGAGGAGAAAAACTATGTAGAAAATGTAAAACAGTAAATGAGATATGGAATAGAACATAAAAGTGAGCCAGAAATTGAGTTTGTGTCTGTATGAAGAAGTGTAATCCGGGACCAAGCTATTTTCAAAAAAAGATGTTTTATTTGTATTATTATTATTTTTTTGTGAAAACCCAAATAAAATTTTCAAAAAAAAAAAAAAGAAAGCTGGGCCCTTCTCCCCCTGGGAAAGAGTCAAGTGTTTGTAATTCCCATGCCTCTGGTGCAACTAAAAATGCCCGAGGCATCGAGATGCCAACTCCTCAGTCCAACTCCGAGGCGGCATTCT
Organism: Pseudonaja textilis; assembly: GCF_049901715.1. Classification (NCBI taxonomy): domain Eukaryota; kingdom Metazoa; phylum Chordata; class Lepidosauria; order Squamata; family Elapidae; genus Pseudonaja; species Pseudonaja textilis. The sequence goes on from NC_141993.1 coordinate 25,185,235, forward strand.
TTTCCACACAGAGGAAAAAAAATCAGGGCATTGCAACCATGCTGACAATGCCTTCGGATCCCTGCTTTCTCCAAAAGGTCACAAAATGTCAGTCAAAGAGAAACCTAGAACTCAGGAGAAATTTCCTGACAGTTAAAACAATTAATCAGTGGAATGACTTGCCTGCAGAAGTCGTGGGTGCTCCACAGTGGAGGTTTTTTAAAAAGAGACTGGACAACCATTTGTCTGAAATAGTATATAGGTGGCGAACCTATGGCATGCCTTCTCTGTGGGCACGCATGCTGTCGCCCCAGCTCAGCTCCACCATGCATGCGCGCACACCTCCCACCAGCCAGCTGGCCTTTGGGTCTCTGCTGACAACTCATAAAACATTTGTACACACGTTTTATAGTTGACAACAGAAAGAAGAGGGGGGGAGTTTCAAAGAGCAGGAGGCAGTGTGGAATTGAAAGTACATTCCATTCCTATTTTCTTCACACACTGATAAGATGACTGAAGCTTCTGCCGAGCAAAAATCTAATTGGAGAGCATGATTGATGACTCTCCGCTATGGACGGTTTTTCATTGGATGATACACCCAGAGGGTGGGGAGAAAAGCAGGATAAAGGGTGACAGTGAATTACGTATCTCAGAGTTGGCTTTGCCCAGATTAGTGCTGGATGTAGAATGTTACCTTCAAATAAATCCTCTTTAGTTTTGGGAGTGTGGCTCAAGGCTCATGATTTAATTGGAGTAACTGCTGGAACACTGACAGATAGCCAAGTGACATCTGCAGCACATGCATGGAGGATGGGGTGCATGGGGCATGGATACATGCTCGTGGGGTGCGCCTTGCAGTTTGGGTATGTGCATGCGAGTGCGCTTTGGGCACTTGGTGCCCAAAAGTTTCACCACCACTGGTATGGGGTTTCCTGTTTGAGCAGGGTGTTGGACTACAAGACCTCCAAGGTCCCTTCCAACTCTGTTATTCCGTTATTCAATAACATAGCTGTGAAATATCCTGGAAGTAGATAAGGTGAGGTGTGGGGTGGGGGGGATGGCGCAGAGTTTAGCATGTGTTGGGGAAGCTGTGGAGATAGTGTGGGAGCTGGGAGGTATTATGTATCTTTTAGAGATTGAGATACACATCCACTGTCTGAGAGGTTCTGATGTTCTCATTCTTTGAGTGCATGCTGCACACACCACTGCAAATGCAGCATGGAGCCATGCTCTAACCCAGGGGTCTCCAACCTTAGCAACTTTAAGACTTGTGGACTTCAACTCCCAGAGTTCCTCAGCCAGCTTTGCGGAACTCTGGGAGTTGAAGTCCACAAGTCTTAAAGTTGCCAAGGTTGGAGACCCCTGCTCTAACCAGCACCCTATTAGCTAGGCAGAAGATCAGGATTGCTCCATTCATGGTACCATTGAACCAGAGGTGGCATTTAGCAGGTTCTGACCAGTTCTGAAGAACCGGTAGCTAAAATTTTGAGCAGTTTGGAGAACTGGCAAATGCCACCTCTGACTGGCCCTGCCCCCATCTATTCTCTGCGTCCCATTGAGTCCCAGCTGATTGGCTGGGTCTTCTTTTGTTGCCCTGCACAGGAGAATGGAGCTGGAAAGCAGGTTAGTGGGGTGGGGAGGGAATGGGGATTTTGCAGTAACCTTCCCCTGCCACGCCCACCAAGCCATGCCACACCCAAGCCATGCCCACAGAACCGGTAGTAAAAAAAATTGAATCCCACCATTGTCTCTCTGCCTGGAAAGGAAGAAAATGATTTTTTTTTCTCCCCCTATAATGGAATCTCTGCTACTATTTCTTAACAGGGCACGAGTTCTGAGATTGAGTTCAGTTTGGTGAGATGAGCTGTTCCCAGCTTTCCAAATCCCTATTAAGCGCAGATGAGGAAAAAGATAGAACCTCCTCTATCCAAAAGCTGGTATGAATGCTAGGAGCCAGTCTTGCTTTTGGCCTGATCAACAGATGCGCCAACTGGAGCTGTTTGCAGTTGCCCCAGGCAGTAAACCACTGAACTGCATGTTGCAGCATCTGTTTGGCGGCTTAGTAAAAGATCCCTTTCGCTTAGGCTGGCCTGTCTTTAAGATCCTGCTCAGCAGGAAAAATACCTTATTCTTATTCAGCCTTGAGATTCAAGGTCTTCTTGCACTTTGGTAACCCCGAATAGCCTTGGATCTTGGATCTGAATTCTGTCAGGTTGTGACAGAAGAATGGGATCTTATGGCAACATAGGAAGCAGCATTCAATGTGATCAGCTAGGATCTGTTTGCTAATCAGAAGTCTGTACAAAAGATACGTTTTAAGAAGGAGGGAGGGAGACATGCTTCCAGCCTCTGAACCTTGTCCAATCGTGAGCAAAATCTAAGCAACTTTACTCTCCAGAAGTTAGGATATTCTTTCCAGCTTGGGCTTGTCCTTCCCCACCAAGAAATGGACCTTAAAGAGGGCTGCTGGTGTGATTGGCAGATGTTAAAGAGCAGAAAACTTCGTTTAGCTGCTCTTTTGGATGCGATAATCCCTAACGTGGACTCATATTTGTGTTTGTCTGATTCATGCTTCTTTTTCTTTTAATGGTGGTCTTGGAATCTCTGCTGGTGTTTCATCTTTTGAAGTTCCTCAGAAGAACACACAAAGATCAAAGCACAGTGAGGCATTAATCCAAGGCATGTTCATTCCACACAACAACTAAATCTCAGTCAAACTACCAGACACTCAGGGAATCCTCCAATTCCCTCTAGGACGCGTTAGACAGACTCCATCATTTGCCCAGGGTGACCTTTAATTCTTGCTGCATTACGATGGATGGAATGGGACGCAGTGCAGAGAAGCCTGCAGGAAGACATATCCATCTGGTTCAGTTCCAAGCCGGGAGAAAGGCAATGGAGACAAAATGGAGGGTGGAGGCTGATTGGAAAAGAGGGAGGGTCTATTTATTGATGAAACAGAACCACATGGGTTATGGTTGTGGTGCAGTTGACCACATGGAGTTGAGAGTGTGTGTGGCGGTTATACCTTCTCTTGGGCTTTGCACTTCTTCCTGTTCCTGTCCAAGAACATGTATTCTATTGGCTGTTGCCAGACTCTCATGAGGCTTGTAGGAGTTATGTAGGGGTCATAGCGGGCTCTATAGGCAAAGTACAAATCTTAGGTGTTTGTCTAAGCTAAGTTTGGTTGAAGTTTCTGAAGGTGATGCAATGAAGGGGCTTGTGGGGAGACATGATAGCAGTGTTCCAATATTTGAGGGGCTGCCACAGAGACGTAGGGGTCAAGCTATTTTCTAAAGTGCCTGTAGGCCAGACAAGGAATAATGGATGGAAACTGGACAAGGAAAGATTCAACCTGGAAATAAGGAGAAACTTTTTGACAGTGAGAACAATCAACCAATGGAACAGCTTGCCCTTGGAAGTTGTGGGAGCATCATCACTTGACACTTTCAAGAAGAGATTGGGCTCCCATTTTTCAGAAATGGTGTAGGATCTCCCACTTGAGCGGAGGGGTTGGACTAGATGACTGAAAAGGTCCCTTCCAACTCTGATTATCTGTTCTCTGTGTTCTGAAAGGGTGTTGGGTAATTCCTATGGTGGCTTAATGGCTTTCCTCCTGTTTTGGCTCTTGGGTGAGGGTATTTGCCTATGAATAGAGCTACCTAGATATTTGGCTTCTTTCAATAGCTCTTTATCTCTTAAGTGCTGATATCTGCTGAGGGCTATTAAGGAAGGTGGGGGCTGCTTTCTGTTTCTCCATTTCTCCTTTTACGGAAATATAATATTCTGCCTTTTTAAAAAATATTTCCTAAAATATTTCATTCTTCTAGAAGAGGGGTGGGTTCTAACTTTGTACAAGCCTAAAACCAGAGACTGACTAGACTACAGCAAAAGACCAATGGTAAAGTCCTTTACCAACATACCATATCAAAATTGCTTGGAGTCAAACCCTGTGACTTCTAATATTTATTGAGTCCTGTCATTTAGACCAGGTCCATGGTTGTAAGGTGACCAAACACCGCTGAGATGCAACATCACTCATAAGGCTGCTAAGCTCTATTTGCCTCATGTATTCCACTACTCATCTGATAATGAAATTAAGCATATGAAGTAGGGATGTCCCCATGCCATAGGAATTCCTCTTCTAATTTTCAAGATTCTGTATTTATCGCAAAACAGCTTCAAATATGAGACCCGGTTTAATATAGTGATTGAGGCATCAGGCTAGAGATCCACGAAATCAGGTGAGCTCTAATCCAATTTGGGCACAGAACCTCAGTGATCTTGAATTAGTCACTTTATCTCAGCACAGGAAGTTGCCAAGGACAAACCACTTCTGACAAATCTTGTCAAGAAATTGCAGATTAATCCAGCCAGGAATCAACATTGACATGAAGGTACAAAAAAAAAAAAAGATCAAACATATCTTCCTGAAATCTATGTCATTTTTGTTTCTTTGGTCTCGCCAGCTGTCTCGGAATTGACAGTCTATATAGTCTAGAAATAATATGTTAAATATTAAACCAATTCTGTATTAATTTTATATGGATTGTTTTTAGTTAGGTTTCAAGAGCAAAGCCTCAGTTCCTGGCTCTTGATCCAGACTCTTGGCTAGGATATTTGAAGCCTCTTCTGGGCAGCCTGCTTCTTATTTTTGTTACTTTTGGTTCCTTGGACTGGTTTTTTTCCATCCGTTTTTTTACTCGAACTGTCCAGAGTCACTAGAGTCAGGCACTGTACAAATATAGTGATTAAATACATAAATGTTCCTCATCATTTTGTACATTTTTCTGATTGTTTTATCACTGTATTATAATTACTTGGTTTATTATAATAACACCCAAAGTATAACACTAAGGCATAAATAAATATGAAAACATGGATTAATGAAAAAACCATGACACATCACAATGTCAGTGTAGCACTGAAGAAAGCAACAACAGTTTGTACTCTGTTTCTGGGTTTTACAGGAAAGGCCATTTTGTGCACCGAAAAAATCACTCTCAATCATTATCAAGAACCTGTTCTAGGGAAACAACTTGTCCACTTTCCCCAAAGGCAACAACACCATCTGCAGATGTGAATATTTTGTTTGGGTTTTACATGGTGCATAAACTGCTGGTGCATCTTTCCCTTGGCCACACACAGCAGAAATGTGTGAAGGTAATTTTAGAAGCTTAACAACATCTTTCATTTTAGTTATTGGAACAAAGGAGGAACAATTATTTCAATAAACAGGCCAAATACAGCCCGCCTTTGAAGTGCTACAATTATCTTTATTTTAATTGATACAGGTATCGTATCAATTTCTCACCAGATCTGGCCAAACCAATTCCTGTAAAATTTGCTAAAAGCTGCCTCTAGGTAAAGAAACAAATACAGGTGAAACTTGCAAAATTAGAATATTGTGCAAAAGTTCATTCATTTCAGTAATGCAACTTAAAAGGTGAAACTAATATATGAGATAGACTCATTACATGCAAAGTAAGATAGTTCAAGCCGTGATTTGTTATAATTGAGATGATTATGGCTTACAATTCATGAAAACCCCAAATCCATAATCTCAGAAAATTAGAATACTACATCAATAAAACAAGGATTGTCCATAAAACAATATCAGACCTCTGAAAAGTATAAGCATGCAGATGTACTCAGTACTTGGTTTGGGCCCCTTTTGCAGCAATGACTGTCTCAATGCGGCGTGGCATGGAAGCTATCAGCCTGTGGCACTGCTGAGGTGTTATGGAAGACCAGGATGCTTCAATAGCGGCCTTCAGCTCTTCTGCATTGTTCGGTCTCATGTCTCTCATCTTTCTCTTGGCAATGCCCCATAGATTCTCTATGGGGTTCAGGTCAGGCGAGTTTGCTGGCCAATCAAGCACAGTAATCCCACGGTCATTGAACCAGGTTTTGATGGTTTTTGGCAGTGTGGGCAGGTGCCAAGTTTTGCTGGAAAATGAAGTCAGCATCCCCATAAAGCTCATCTGCGGAAGGAAGCATGAAGTGCTCCAAAATCTCCTGGTAGATGGCTGCGTTGACCCTGAACTTAATGAAGCACAGTGAACCAACACCAGCAGATGACATGGCTCCCCAAATTAACACAGACTGTGGAAACTTCACACTGGACTTCAAGCATCTTGCAGTATGTGCCTGCTCCATTCTTGCTCCAGACTCTGGGTCCTTGGTTTCCAAATGAGATGCAAAAGTTGCTCTCATCAGAAAAGAGGACCTTGGACCACTGAGCAACAGACGAGTTCTGGTCTTCTTTAGCCCAGGTAAGACGCTTCTGATGTTGTTTGTTGTTCAGGAGCGGCTTGACAAGAGGAATACAACATTTGAAGGATCCGTCCAGGATCCGTCTGTGTGTGGTGACTCTTGATGCACTGACTCCAGCCTCAGTCCACTCCTTGTGAAAGTCCCCAACACTTTTGAATGGCCTTTTCCTGACCATCCTCTGCAGGCTGCGGTCATCCCTGCTGCTTGTGCACCTTTTTCTTCCACACTTTTCCCTTCCACATAACTTTCTATTAATGTGCTTTGATACAGCACTTTGGGAGCATCCAATTTCTTTTGCAATTACCGTTTGAGGCTTTCCCTCCTTATGGAGGGTATCAATGATGGTTTTCTGCACAACTGTCAGGTCAGCAGTCTTTCCCATGATTGTGATTCCTACTGAACCAGACTGAGAGACCATTTAAAGGCTCAGGAATCCTTTGCAGGTGTTATGGCTTAATTAGCTGATTAGAGAGGGACACTTTGAGCCTAGAATATTGCACCTTTTCACAATATTCTAATTTTCTGAGATTGTGGATTTGGGGTTTTCATGAGCTGTAAGCCATAATCATCTCAATTATGACACATCATGGCTTGAACTATCTTGCTTTGCATGTAATGAGTCTCTTAGGTTCACATTTTAAGTTGCATTACTGAAATAAAAGAACTTTTGCATGATATTTTAATTTTTCAAGTTTCACCTGTACACAGTTAGTCCTCATCTTATGACCGCAATTGGGACCAAAAATTTTGTTATAAGTCCAGGCACTCATGTGACTGAACCTGGATTTTTTAATGTTTTTGTGGTGGGTTGCTAATCAAATCAATCATCATTAAGGAAACTCATTCTTCTGAATGGGCCCTTTTTGCACTAACCAGCACTAACTGGAAACCGACAAAAAGGTTGCAGGTGGACTCCAGGACACTGCAACTGGTCCTAAAGGTAAGCCAACTGTCACACACTTGAAATATAGTCATGTGACTGAAGGTAGGAGACATTTTATGACAGTCAGAAGTGCTTTACAGGCTGTAAAACATTCACTCCAAGGCTGTCATAACTCCCAAGACTCAAAAAGTAACTGTACCATATTCTGTGTTTTCCGAGATGCAAGGACAGGGATCAAGGATGTAGAGTGAGACAGTGATTCTCACACAGGATCTTGGGATCTGGCAGAGAAATGTCATTGGGTTTTATCCACAGGAAGAAACCTTAAGATTTTCCTATCTCGGTGAGATCTATTGCTACAACTGGAAGAATGGTGTCATCACAAGGTTATGAAACATACAGGTCACTCATGCAGAAGGCCAAAGAATCTGGATTCTAAATACAGATACTCCTTACCATCACAATTAAGCCCAAAATTTATGTTGCTAAGTGAGACCGTTGTTAAGTGAATGTTGCCCCATTTTATGAACTTTCTTGCCACAGTTATTGTGAATCACTGCAGCAGTTAAGTTGGTACAGGGGTCAGCAACCAGTGGCTCTGGAGCCGCATGTGGCTCTTTCACCCCTCTGCTGTCGCTCTGTCTCTCAAAATATGCATTGCAACTGTCAATGTGCAATACCTGCCAGCATGTGATTTATTGAGCTTTTCGAGCCCAGGTAGGCTAACCATGGATAAATTCAAGAAAAGTTAAGCTTCAGAAGAAAACAGAATCTTTATTTCAACTATACATGCTAGTTTTGTGGCCACTCAGGAAATAGTTTGGCATTTGTGGCTCCTGGTGTTTTCTTTTCTGTGGGAAACGGGTCCAAATGGCTCTTTGAGTGTTTAAGGTTGCCAACCCCTGAGTTAGTAACACCGTTATTAAGTGAATCTGGCTTCCCCATTGACTTTGCTTGTCAGGAGGTTGCACATGACCCCAGGATACCGCAATCGTCAAAAATATGAACCAGTGGCCAAGCATCAAAATTTTGATCACACGACCATGAGGTTGCTGCAATGGTTGTTAAGTGTGGAAAATGGTCATAAGTCACTTTTTCCAGTGATGTAACTTCAAACACTGACTAAATGAACTGTTGTAAGTGGACGACTACTGTAAGGATTTTCAAGTCCTTAAAGGAGTTAAAAAATCAGGATTCCTGACAACCTGTGCTTTCTGTTTGACCTTTGCAATGTGTGCAGAGGGTGACAGACCATCATTTTGGGGTGATTTACAAACTGGTTTTCTCCATGTTTTGTACCTGAACTCTGGAATATTTGCTAAGTGTACAGGTCATTACTATTATTTCTTCTCGAACCGCTGAGAAGTTGTGGTCTGCTTTGCGTACCAGGTGCATTCTGTGAAAGACTTCATTTATTTATCACATTTGGAAAGAAGTCCATGCCATGGAAATGCAAATTCTCCGTTGGATATTGGGCATCTCCCTTCTTGACCACATCACAAATGACACCATTCAACAGCATTTTAGTACGACACCAATGACAGAAGATGAGAAAAGGCCGGCTCTGCTGGTATGGAAACGTCCAAAGAGCAGTGCTTTCCACCATTGCCAAAAAAGCCTATCAACTAGGAGACAATGGCTGGCAACCTCGTGGACATCCAAAACAGAGATGGCAAGACACTATCAACAAAGACAGGCAAGCTGTGGGCCTGCACCCTGGAGATGCAGCTGACCGCGCAAAGTGGCGTTCAATGATCCAAAAAGCAGACCCTGCATCTACAGGAATACATGGAGGAGGAGGAGGAGGAGGAGGAGGAGGAGGAGGAGGAGGAGGAGGAGGAGGAGGAGGAGGAAGAAGAAGAAGAAGAAGAAGAAGAAGAAGAAGAAGAAGAAGAAGAAGAAGAAGAAGAAGAAGAAGAAGAAGAAGAAGAAGAAGATGGTAGTAGTAGTAGTAGTACTAGTAGTAGTAGTAGTAATAGTAGTTTGGAAAGAAGATCATTTGGATTAGCCTTTGCAGTTTCTAAAACTTCTGGTTGGTAGAGGGAACCAACCATTAAAAGTTTGTCTCTGAAGGTTGACAGCAGCACTTAACATTGACCATGCATTCAATCTGACTTTGAACTACAAACCTCTTAGACCACAAACCATGGTTAGAACACTGGCCTAATTTGTAAGGTCCCCTCCTCCTTTTCTTCTGCAACTTTTTCTTCTGCAACTTTTTCTTCTGCAACTTTTTGCTGGATGGACAATTCAGGAACATCTGAAAGTACGGCTCAGTCTCCTGCAACATTTTGAAGAGTTACAGATAGTCCACGAACTTGTAAGGGTTTGTTTAGTGTCCATTCAAAGTTACAACAGTGCTGAAAAAAATGACTTATGACCATTTTTCACAATTACGACCTTCACAGCATCTCCATGATCATGTGATCAAGATTTGCTTGCTTGGCAACTGCTTCATATTTATGACCCTTGCAGTGTCCCAAGGTCACGCGATCACTTTTTGTGACCTTCCAACAAGTCAAAGTTAATGGGATAGCCAGATTCACTTAAAAACAGGGTTAGTAACTTGCAGTGATTCACTTAACAACTGTGGCAAGAAAGCTCATAAAATGGGGCAAAACTCACTTAGCAAATGTCTCACTTAACAGAAATTTTGAGCTCCATTGTGGTCATAAGCCAAGGACTACCTGCACCACAAAATCTTATTCAGCTTATTCATTTACTTGATATGTGGACCTCAACTCACAGATTTCCCCAGCCAACATTCCAGGAGTTGAAATGTACACATTAGAGTAACCAAGTTTGAGAAACACTGATTTACTTGTTAAGTGGAGAGACGCCGTTGTTATAAACAGTACGAGTTTGCACATGGAACTTCCCAAGACAATAACTTGAAAGCAGCAAAGAATTTTATTAAAAAAAAATTTTTTTTTGTAAATACACAAAAGGTAAACACAGAATGAAACATCCACCAACTTCTTACCCTCTTACACAGATTCACCGCCCCCTTCCGCTTTTTGGCACAGCATTTTGGCAAAGCATTTTACTTTTTATGGCATTTATTTCCCCTAAAAGCCCCCTCCATCTATGTTAATCATAGCCAACTTCTTGCTAGCACAAGTTCTACTATTCCTGTACATCCTCTGCTTGGGATTTTAGTTGGCATTTAGCTTGTTGAGATTTGTGGTTTTAGCTATGAAGAGCTACCTAGTTTCAAAACAGCTTATAATTGTTCCATTTAACACACATATCAAACATTTATTTTAGAAACAATACTGACTCCATTTTCTTTGCATATGACAAATTCACATTTCCTCCTCTTTATTGATTTCTTCATCTTCTTTTTAAATTCCTAGTTCCCAGGGGTTGTCTCTAGAATAACTATCATAGCAGAGGCCTTCCTACATACAATTCTCAAGCTTCAGCCTAGCTCATGAAATTAGAAATTTATACAATGTATTTTTTTACAGGCTAGCCTGTCTTCTTACAGGCTAGCCTAACTAGCCTGTAACTAGAGCATACAAAAAGCCTAACTAGCCTATAACTAGGGCATACAAAACCTTTGCTAGACCAATACTCGAATACACCTCATCTATCTGGAATCCGCGCTGTATATCGGACATTAATACAATTGACCGAGTCCAAAAGTATTTCACAAGAAGAGTACCACACTCCTCTGCTTGCAACAGAATACCCTATATCACCAGGCTTGAAATTTTGGGCTTGGACAACCTTGAACTAAGGCACCTATGGTTGGACTTAAGCCTAATAGACAAAATTATCTGCTACAATGTCCTACCAGTCAAGACTACTTCATCTTCAACCACAACACAATATACAACACACAATAGATACAAACTCAAGATAAACAGCACCAAACTTGATTGCAGGAAATACAACTTCAGCAACAGAATGGTCAATGTCTGGAATACTCTATCTGACTCTGTGGTTTTTTCCCCAAACCCCAAAAACTTTAACCTTAGACTGTCCACTATTGACCTCACCCCTTTCCTAAGAGGTCTGTAGGGGACGTGCATAAGCGCACCAACATGCCTCCCATCCCTGTCCTATTGTTTCTTTTTATTTTCCTTATATGTATCCATTTCATGTATTCATAACTATGTTTATACTTATACCTGTTATCTTATAATCGCTCAACAAATAACACAAATAAATAAAACATAAAACAATACAAGAGCACATAACACATACAAATTCAATGTTAACCACTCCAAACTTGATTGCAGAAAGTATGACTTCAGCAACAGAGTGGTCAATGTCTGGAATGCACTACCTAACTCTGTTGTTGCATCCTCTAACCCCCACTCCCTTACCCTCAGTTGACCTCACCCCATTCCTAAAAGGTCTGTAAGGGGCGTGCATAATTGCACCATCGTGCCTCCCGTCCCTGTCCTATTGTCCCCATTTATTTGTACCTATTTCCTGTATTCTTACTCATGTTTATACTTATACCTATCATCTTGTAAGCGATTGACAAATCAAATAAATCAAATAAAAGTTTATGTAAAAACAATAAACTCTGTTTCCCACGCCATTAAAGACGGAGACAACCGCCGCTTTCTTGAAGAATATACAAATACACAAATAACATTTGTCTTCTTCCTTTCCTTTTCTTTCAAAAAAAATAATAATTTACAGCCGTATCTCTGAACGTAGCACGTGTGCCGCTTCCTTTCGCGCTCTGCGAAAAAAGAAAAAAACCGAACAACTCTGGGCAAACTAAGTTTTTATAAAAACTACATTTCCCAACATGCAAAGCACGCTAAAGGCGCAAGGCTTGTTTTTTTTTTTTTCCCTTGCACGTGGATGGAAGATGGCCGCGTTTGCAGACCTGAGTATCCTCTACTTGCCGGAGAAAGAAGCCTTGCAGAAGTTGGTGGAAGCTGCAGCGCACCGTGAGTTTAGATCGATGCCTTCTATAAAGGCGAGGCTCCGCTATTTCCGAGTTTAATCGAAATCCATTATTAAGTACTAGCCTAAACTTGGAGATTGTGGATTTTCATTTTTGCCATTCAATCTCGCCATCTTCAGATTGTGCGAATGGTTGTGTAGAATTAGGAGGTCAAGAGGCAAATTTGCTTTCAAATCTAAATAGAAATGAAACAAGCATTCCTCTTGGAAGATTAGAACAGTATGTGAAATGCTTTTGATTATTACCCATTGCTGCCTATTTCCCCATTGTTGATGTTTTCACAGACTGAAGTGAAAAGGTTGCATGGGGGTTAAATTCTCTTCCTTAAAATAATAAATACTCTGGATGTGCTCAGGGACCATAATGCCACATTGATTTTTTTTTTAAAGTTATTATTGCAAAAAGAGAAAACCACAGCTCTAAGACCTGATATAAGTTAGAATAGCCTCAGGCATGTCCATTGAATTTTGAAGATTTGAATATATATAGTAAAAAATTAAGAAAAAGCTAGATATGAACAAATTCAAATGCTGTAATCTAGAGGGTTTTTTTTAATGTGCATGTGTGTGTGTATAATATTTTGAAGATTGTGTTAACTTTCATGTATTTATTTTCATCCTGCCTTTATTATTATTTTTATAAATAACTCAAGGCAACTCACATACCTAATACTCCTTCCTCCTCCTAGTTTCCCTATAACAACTAACCTGGGAGATAGGTTGGGCTGAGAGACTAGCTGATGCCTAAGGCAGAATTAAAAGTCCAAATCTCCTGGGTTTAGTTTGGTGCTTTAATCCTTGGCCCAGACAATCTCACAATTTTAGTTTTAACTTTTTATCATCATTTCTTGGAATTGATACCTGCATTAAATCAGAACAGAAATACAGTATTTGGGGTTGCAAAGAATCAGACATGACTTAACAAGTGAACAACAACAAAACACCAAGCATATAATATTATTCAGGGCTCTTTTACTTAATTACTAACTTGTTCTTGACACTCCGCAAAATGATTGTAAAATTTATCTTAAGCCTATTGGATCTTCAGATGGAAATAATTTTGTTTACAATTGTGTGTAATTTCAGTCCAAAGTCTCAATTTCTTTTGGTGCCTGAAAATTTTTAAAAAAATATGTATATTCATAAATTGTGTAATTGCAATTCAGAATAAGACAGAGGAAATCATCTAGTATACATGGAAAACCGCATAAGGGTAGCTTCCAGCTGCATCAACTAAAATGCTTTTTTTCCCTTTTTGAATATCCTGCTTCTCTTGATTAACTGTATTATGTTTTCTTTTTTAAGTTGGCTATTCAAGTGTAGCAATCAATTATGTTGTCAACTGTAAAGAAAAGAAAAAAGTAAGTCTTCTCTCTGAAACATTTACTCTTCATGACCTTATGTGGTTGATGCCTTTGCAGGCTGTAAGAGGGACTTCCTTCTACACGGACAAAGAGTGCTAGAGCAGAACAAACACAAGAGTAATGTGATTTCTGTGCATTAGATAATCAGTTTGCTTTACTTTATTTTACAAAAACGTGGATCTTTGAATGGCTAGAAAACGGAGCAGGCAGACTTAGTTGGGTTATTTATTTATTCATTCCTATTTCATATTTCTTAACCACCTATCTCCCTCAGAAGATGGGTTAAGAAGCTATTTTTTGTTTACTGGACAAAAGATGGTGTAATATTTGCATCTTGGCAGTGATAAATCTTTGTGTGGCAGCCAGGTGAATGTGGAGATAGTTGAACCAGCCATGAAAATTTGGGGAAAGAAACAGCCACTAATAATTACTCAGGTATTCTTAATATAAGACCCCAATTTCAAAGGATTTGCACAGCCTTGCTTTGTGTACAGCGTTTATACCAGTGTTTTTCAAACTTGGCAATTTTAAAATGTGTGGGCTTCAACTCCCAGAATTCTGTGTGGGGGATTCTGGGAATTGAAGCTCAAACACATTTCAAAGTTGCCAGGTTTGAAAAACAGGCTTTATATAGGTACTTCTTGCCAATCAACCATTCAAAGATAACGATGGACCTCCCCAGAGTGACCTACAACCTGTTTTCTAAGTTCCGAGAGCCTGTGGTCACATGAATTGGATTTGTAAATTTACCATTTACAGTAAACACAATTTTTGGTATTTTTTTACCAGTTCCTGGTATCCATTTCCTATTTCTGTCAAAAAAATACCCATTGGGGAAAATGGATTCACATAACAACTGACATTTTTTTAACAACTACTCAAACAAAGATCATAAAATCTGCTGTGGTCATGTCATGATTTACCACTATAATTCCTGCCTCAATTATGGTTGTAAGTTGAGGACAATCTGTACAGAGACTCTTACATGCATATACACATACCGTTGATGTGACAGAATTCACTGTTCTCAGCTAGAGATGATGAAAGATGAATCTTCAGGATGTTCAGGGAACACTAGTTTGAAGGAAGGGCCAGTCAGTTTACAGACTGTCAGAGTATCTGCATTATCCAAATCCTTGAACCATAAGGTTCCACATCATTTCAAACTGGGGTGGCAGCTGAGCTGCATTTTAGGCTTTTAAGAACTCAGAAATATCTACCTTGGCAAATAGGAGAATACAATAAAACTAAAACCAAAGTCATGGTGAGCATTCTTGGACCATCAGCATTTTTTTCAGTCTTGCTGGTTGCAGTGAAAAAAAAAATGTAAGGGAACAGCTGGATTTTGTGAGATTCCACATTCATGAATGTTGGTTAGTGGATTGCCCATTGTGGGTTATTAATATTTCCTTGGATAAGTCCAGTGCAGTCATTCCAGGCTTTCATAGATGTGTATAGAATTCAACTATAAAAATAATATCCTCTCTTGCTTATCTGTCCTATAACTGAAACCCAAACAACTATTCAGTGATTTGCAGAATTGATCAATATAGAATAGATCAACCGTTGATGGCTATGAAAAGAAAGTGTAGATTATGGAAATACCTCTTCGTGTCAGTTGGCTTTTTTGTTGTTTATTTCATAAATATTTTTTCAGTACAGCTTTGCATACAAGTTATCTGTTGGGGGGGGGGGTTCTGTTGGTGGATATATTTGTGATTTTTTTTCTTTATATCTGTTCCTAGGAAATAGTCAAGCCAATAACTCCTGCAGAACTGTTTTCATCTTTGCCTCTTGTACAGGTATGCCTGTGTATTTAAAACCATTGTATTCTGAAATGCAGATATCACCTGGCAGGCTTCATTGAGATTGTGACATTATTTTGTTTCCTTGAAAGAAATTCCATTGAACTTTCATGTCCAGGAATTACGGTCTGGTTGTACACAGCAAACAAGTGGAATGAGCAGAACGTGCTTAGAATGTGGAAGATAGGCCTTTTTTTAAAAAAAAGTTGCTTCGAATTATTGTAATTGAAGTGGTATGGAAGCATTCAGAATAAGCAAATTGCTTTATTTAAAAATCCCTGAAAATCCAAACTGTTAGTTGCGAAGTCGTGTCTGACCCATTGCGACCCCATGGACAATGTTCCTCTACGCCTTCCTCTCCTCTACCATCTTCTGGAGTCCATTTAAGCTCACACCTACTGTTTCAGTGACTCCATCCAGCCACCTCATTCTCTGCCATCCCATTCTTCTGTTGCCCTCAATCTTCCCCAGCATTAGGCTCTTCTGCAGTGAGTCCTTCCTTCTCATTAGGTGGCCAAAGTATTTGAGTTTCATTTCCAGGATCTGGCCTTCTAAAGTGCAGTCAGGGTTGCTCTCCTCTAAGAGTGACCGTTATGATTGCCTTGAAGTCCAAGGGATTCACAGGAGTCTTCTCCAGCACCAGCGAAATTACATAGTACATTTTAGGCCGTTAGTCCCGAAGATGCCAGATCTATCTCCCATAGGTACTAAAGATAGCATTTAGGGCATTTTAATTTGAATATAAATTGTATTGATATGAAACAAAATGATCTGTGTTTGTTGTTATTATTCCTGATTTATTTTATATTCCCCTCTTCCGTCACATTCTAAGGAGAACTCATGCAAGACTCTGAATTTGTACCTTTAGATCCTTCAACATTTATTTGGTTTTGTTTTGTACATTTTACTTTGATGTTATCTGCTCAGGATCCATTAGAACTGAGGCAAAATGTAAATATGGAAACTAAATAAAGTAAATAACCATGGTATAGAATGCCCTATGACTGATGCTTGGTAGCTATCAACTCAAATATGATCTATTTAGGATATTCCCCTCATAGAAAACTTGGACTCATTCCAAGCAAGCATTAGGTTGCTGTACTGGATGTCTGGGCTATTTACGGGCAGGATAATATTTTAATTTTGGAATGGTCCAGCTAAATGAAATTCATGTGCTTGTGGAAGAATTATGTAAAGAGTAAGGAAGATGGAGATATCCAGGAACCATTATTAGCGAAAAGGAACTGAAAAGTTTTTTTAAAAAGTTCAGATAACATTAGGAAGTGGCTGAAGCAAACATCTCCAAAATTCATTGGCGAATAAGAAGATACAGCACCTGCAAATTTCTCTCATTATTTCCCATTTCAATCGAAGTAGATTTAGCTTTCCTGTGGAGTTGATCTGATCTGGTCTACCCAGTGAGACTGGCAGGTTTCCTGCATTATACCATTTAAACCAAAACCCAAACAGATGAGAATGAGGTACCACTGATGGGGCTGGTCCTATCATTACATAAAATAAAGCAGTTGTCCCTGATGGGAAGTTTATAAGCTTATGTGTGGTAGGAATTGATCAATGGTTTGCTTTATTATGGTTTTACTTCCACAGATAAGAAGAAAACCTTGTGAGGTCTTCCTGCCTTTACTGATTCCAATCTAGGGGGATTTTTTGTTGCTTTGCTTCTCTGCTAAAATGTGTGCCCCCCTCAAGGGAATAACTCTTCTAAAACATTTATTAGTACCACAATAATTGCTAGGCCTGAAGACTTGGCTCTGCCAGTTGGCCTGGGGACCCAATAGGGAAATACCACAATGATAATTAGCTGACCCCACCTCCCCGCAGCGCTTTCTATTCCTCCTCTGCCCATCTTTTTAATTATTGTACCTTTATTGTTTATTTTTATTGTTTCATTGTTTTGCTATTATTTTTGCATTTTGTTTTATTATTATTTTTTGTTTTACCATTATATGCTGCCCAGAGCAGCCCTACAGCAAGATTGGTGACAAATGGATTCAATCAATCAATCAATCAATCAATAGGAATAGCCACTGAGAACCAGAAGGGTGGGGGGTCAAGATGGAAGATAACTGTGTGATTAAACCATACCCCTTTTTATATGTGCTGCAAGTGTGACATATAAAAAGGGGTGGAGCTACATTGTCAGCAGCACCTTGTCCTGTTTGAGCTCTCCAGAAACATTAATGAGCAGATCAACTTTAAGGAATCTTTAGCTTACACACACATATACACACACCAAATAACAGGAATGGAAAATAAATGGAAAATTACAGTAGTAAATGTTAATGCGGAAAATGAAACAAAGTAAACCTTAAAGTAATTAAAATGTCAAACACCACCATCTCTACTACAGGGGTGTCAAATTTGCGCCATCACCGCATGGTCACCTGTCACATCGTGACTTTTTTCCCTTTGCTAAACGGCGTGGGCATGGCCAGCGTATGACCCATCTGGCCTATGGGCCGCAAGTTTGACAGCCCTGACCTATTACAACTTAATAAAATTGATTTACTTATTAATCAAGTTTATATAGTCTCCTCATCTCACAAATGACTCTGCCTAAAAGCTTAGTAGTACTTTCCTAGTTGTGGCATCAAAACAGATGGAGGTTGTAAAGTAAGACAAAAAAGTTGTGGACTTTCTTGTCTTACTTTACATAGAGTAAAATAACACATAGAGTCGTGTTGGCTTCCAAGGTGGGCTGTCTGATTAAGAAGACAACAGGTGCCGTAGGTTTTCTGAATTAAGGAAAGGGCACGCCTCTGTGGTAATGAAGATTTGTGTAGGCTCTTATTGAGAATAAAGTATCCTTCAATAAAGAGTCGATGTCTTGTTGCCTAGGTTTCTTTTCTCACAGGTTTTTCTTTACAGGGGAAATCCAAGCCAATTAAGATTTTTTCAAGGCTGACACTAGTGGTTTCTGATCCATCCGACTGCAACGTTCTAGTAAGTTTGTAAAGCCATTTTTGCAAGCTGCTTTGCTTCACAATCCTTTCTTAAGGAAGAGGTGTGATATATGTCTTGCCGCTTGGTAATAAGAGGGAATAGCTGAAGGCTGTTTTCGCTTTCTCATATTGGTGACCAGTGGAACTCTATTCTACTAGAAATAGGAAAGGGTACATTTTAATTTATTATTGTTGTTGCTGTTCTTATTATGGTTAATCTTCAATTCAAATGATGATGATGATTGGATAAATCATAGTTCTAGTCCTGCCTCAGAAATGAAGGCTGGTTGCGTGACTTTGGCTCAGTCATTCTCTCAGCCTAAACCTACCTCACAGGATTGCTGTTGTGGGGAAAAGAGGATGAGGAACGAGTATTAGGTATGATTGCTGCCCTGAGTTATTTATAAGAATAATAAAAAGTGGAATAAAAGTAAACAGATAAAATAATGTAAAGACCTTTGATAGAGCTTTTAGGAAATATTTTCCCATTTTAAACTTGTTAATTTTATTTCTCAAAACATTGTTTAGAATAATTAATGATACTGTATGAATCCTAAACATTTCTTTATTATACAGTATTTTCTATGTGCTCACCTATAATCTGAACCTGTAATTTGGACACATAAGCACTTTCACAAGTTTTTTTTAAGTCACAAGTAAGACATCTTATTTTAATACATCAGGTATGTTAGTAAGATAAGAAATAATGCTTTTGCAAGTATTTGTATAAAAGTTGTACCAAGTCATTTTGTGGTGAATTTTTTATTCACTTAGCAATTCCATATGTGCAGCTTCTAAAATGAACACAATATCTTCCTCATATTAAGTTAATTTTGAGCAACTTGGTGATGAGGAAAAATTATTTTATGAATAATCTGTAATATTTACCATCATCAATTTATCTTTAATCCATATAGTGAGTTAAAAAAAACACAGTCCCTAATCTGGGGTTGCTTCATGTTCCTTCAGTAATTTTTTAAACTTTCTTTTATCACATCTTTATTATTATTATTTAAATAACGCAAGATAGTGACCCATTAGAGATGTTTTGGGTTTACCTTGAGTAATTGAAACCCTAAGAGTTTGACAAAGAGTCTTTGTTCCATTTTGATTTCACAATGCTAGCAACAGCTTTGATATTGAATGGAACAGCTTCTAAGTGCAGTCTGTTGTTTGGCCACTGAATTACTCAATATTTTTGTGTACTAAGCCACAAGTGTTCTTCCTTTTTAATCTAATAATAGCTTATATTTTGTTTTTGTTTTTTTTGTTCTGTACCCAGAGAGCGACATCCACAAATATCAAATATTATGACATCTTTGCTGTATTTCCTAAGAATGTAAAACTCTTTCACGTAAGTTGGCCTTTCCCTAGCATGGGAACTGAAATGTAAATGAGAGTGCAAAGGAAGAACAATAGCATGAAAGTTTGCTTGCTAATACCAAGTACAAGTAAGCCTTGGGTTACGATCCTAACTGTGGCTGGAATTTCCACGACTAAGGAAAATGGTTGTTAAGCATGAATTGCAGAGCTTGTGTTAGTTAGTTAGTTAGTTTACTTTATTGTCATTGCACCTCGTACAACGAAATCAAACACCATCTTCAGTGCACATTATGACCGTGACCATGAAAATAAACATAAACACACATCCTTCACTCTCCATACATTGAATCAAAAAACCCCGACACTGCACCAAGACCATACAGCAGAATACACTGCACTATACAGTAGAATTCAATATAGTTACTGCTCTGGGATAGAAGCTGCTTTTCACCCTGTTTGTCCTTGTTTTTATTGTCCTGTACTGTCTGCCAGATGGAAATAGTTCAAAAAATGGGTTCCCAGGCTGAGATGGATCTTTGAGAATGTTTTGAATTTTTTTAAGGCAGCGGGAGCTATAAAGCTCTTCCAAAGAGGGGAGAGGGCAACCAATGATCTTCTGAGCAATGACGTTAACCCTCTGGAGTGCTGTCCTATCTGCCCCTGTGCAATTGGCAAACCATACGGAGGTGCAGTAAGTTAAGATACTCTCTATGGTGCAGCGGTAGAAGGTCACCGGCAGTTTTTCATTCAGTTGTTGTTTTCTGAGAAGTTTTCTCAGAAATGTTGGGCTTCCAGGAAGCTTTCCTTCCACTTCCTCCAGCTCTGCCACTAACCCAAATAGCACATCTCCTCCAGTTACCACTTTTACCCAGGGAACTGCTCTCTCTCTCTATCCCATTGCACTCTCAGTGCTCTGCAAGATAGTGTCGTGTGCTGGCATCAGGAAATGGGGCTCCTTTGCTTATACCACTAGCCTGCCTTTGCCAGCTTCATCCCGCTGCCTCTTCTCTGGCCAGCCCCGATGAGCTCCCTTGGGCAGAAAAGGTTTTGTTACCTTGCTGTGCTTGCCTCGTGTATTCTGGGGCTGCACCTTCACCCAGAGCCTAGATCCCAGGCCAGCAGTGGGAGGAAGACGATGGTGAAGCTCAACTGAGGGTGGTGGAGTGCAGGGTGTCCAAAGGGCAGATATGGGGAGAAGGTAGGGGGTAGTTTGCCCAAGGCAGGAGGAGAACATGACTGGGATGCTGTAACCAGTCAGAAACACAGGCTGATCACCAAGCACCCAAAGTTTGATCACATGACTGTGGGGACACTGCAATGGCCAGAATGTCGAGACCAGTCATAACTTCCCATTTGTTCACCTCTAAACCTATGGTCATCACCTGAGGATTACCTGTATCTGTGGATACTTCCTCAAGTGGAATACCAGCATCCATTGACACCTTGTTTGCAAGTCACCTATTGAGTTCCAAGCTCTTGTCGTCAAGTGGAATGAAGTTATCTAGAACGCTGTAAAATTATTCCTTGAAGGGAATGTTTGGATTTCTAGATAGGGTAGGCAAGTTTTTCTGCACGTTTTTCCTTTTATGTATAGCAAGGGGAACAAAATTTACATAAGTTTTTTTCATTGCACTTCCATTGAAAATTACTTAGCAATTTGCATGGCAAATAAATATCATGAATACAATTGCTCACCAGTCATGTTGTTAATTATTTCTAGATCCCAGGGCACCGGAGGGGAAGGCATTGGTGGTGGTGCATATAAATTTTGCAAGATGGGCAGACGCAGACCCGCAACCAAAGGCCTGCCTCTTTCCCATTTGCTTGAAGCTTACATTTTTTTAAAAAAATAAAAACCTTCCCCAGAGTTCCTAATTATACAAATCATATCATGTCTAGCTATGGTTGTTAAATCTTTAAAACACACACGCACGCACGCGCGCGCCTTCTGGGAGAGTGATCACAAGTCAGCCAGGAAGTTAGGGCTTTTGCGTAGCATCTGTCCTAGAGCTCACAATCCACTCTTCAGCAGATGGCGCTCTTGCTTTGATTATGAAGACTGAAAATTGTCATTTAAGTCTCCTAATAGTAATAAAGAATCTTTCCCTTTCTTTATGCTAAATCTATTGTTTATATTTCTTCAGGATAAAAGGTGGGTGGGTGGGGGAATCAGGGCCTTTGCCCCAAAAAGTTTTCACAGCATCTTTGATCTTGGTGAACAGTTTTGTCTTTAAGTGGCAGCTTTTTACTGTTTCTAAGAACCCTTTCAGAAGGCTGGCTCTGTTTTTCTGTGCTGATTTTTTAAAATTTCCTATTTTTGAAGAACGACAAGAATAAAATGTCAGAGAATAGCAAGATGTACGTGGCAATCTACTTTGTAAAGCTCTTAAGTGACTCACGGGGAACCAAGAAAGATTTTTTTTCCCCCAATCATAGCTAACAATAGCAACCGCTAAAAATATATTTTCCCTAGATTAGATTGCTGATTAGGAAAGGATTTTTGTATCGGGTGACTTGTGAACTGGGTCCTAACCACTGATCACAAATTTCTGAGCTAATCCTGTGTGCAGAAGTACAACCTTCTATCATTTTTTTTAGTGAATTAAACTCGGCCTTCACAGGAATGTAGATGAAGTATCACAAAAGTCAAGTCAACAGCTGCATCAGGTTGAGTGGAGCTGGGAAGCAGATGGAAGTTGGATGGTTTATAGCCTGTTTTGCAGTAGAAGAGTTGAGACTCCAACTTTTTGTGTAATATAATTTGGTCTTTGGATATAGTCCTGCTATATATTGATCCTGTTGGAAACACAATTATTTCTGCATGGAACTGTTTCTTTCAAAGTGTGTTGTCTGACCGTATGCTTTCATAATGATAATTTAGGTGGCCTGCACAACCTTAGATGTAGACTTGGTGTGTGTTGAGGTGACAGAAAAGCTGCCGTTCTTCATCAAGAGACCATCTGTCAATGCGGTAAGGGAGTCCTTTAATAAGAGTCTTGACATTTCTCTTTGCTGGTTATGAGGTGGATAGAAACTAACACATTACTGGCTGATTTAATATGTAACAGTAAACCTTCTTGTTCAATGTTCAATTCAACAGTACACCTTTGAATAAATTGCATGGTATTTTGAATAGCCAGCTTCATTTAGTAGCCAGAACTTGTTGTAGCTTACACATTCTGGCTTGTTTAGATTGTGACTTGTTACCCAAGTTACTGGAACCGGTCTGATGTCATGTTTCAGGCAATCACTACATCCCAGGGGCTGTTTCTTTTTTTCCCTATCCTTCCCCATTTAATTCAACTGATGATTATTTTTCTCTTTCTTATACAGGCAATAGAGCGAGGTGTCTATTTTGAACTTCTTTACGTTCCTGCCATCAAAGATTCCACAATGCGACGGTACACAATCTCGAATGCCTACAACCTGTTGCAGATCTGCCGTGGAAAGGTGAGATCAAAAATCAAGGAGTGTTTGCCCCATGTCTTCCATCACTAGAATTTCCAGTTATCTGGTATGAATTAATGTAACGTAACTTGCTTACCCCTATATTTTGGAACACTGAGGTGGGGGATTTGAACAAGTCAAAATGGCAGCCGGACCATGCAATCAAAGCCTCAGGCTTTGATCATGGAGTTGCAACCATCATTTTGATTTTTTTTGACACCCTACTCCAGGGGTCCCCAACCACCGGTCCCTGGACCGGTACCGGTCCGTGGAACCATTTCTACCGGGCCGCTGGTTTGCTGGGCGCCGCCATCTTGTTTTGATGAAAAAGTGCTTCCGGTGAGCTTTTCCGGGAAAGCAGCGTTTGGGTGCTGAAAGAATCCTCGCGCCTTAGTTTCATCGAGGGGGGGGGGGGAACGGCTTTGAACAAAACTAAGGCGTGAGGATTCTTTCAGCATGCATGACAAGGCGAGCTGAGCGACTGTCCCGAAGCCGTCGCGAAGCCCATCAACACAGGTACAAAGGAGGAGTTGAAGGTGGCGGGGAGAAGCGGGGGATGGCTGGCTGGCCGGTCGCTCGGCTCGCTTTGCCATGCGTGCTGATGCCGGTACCAGGCCGCGGATGATTTTGTGATGCCAGTACCGGGCCGTGGCACAAAAAGGTTGGGGACCACTGCCCTACTCCATAGGTGCCCCTGCTACAGCAATGATAATAAATGGACTCATCAGCAACCACCTGTTCAATATGTTCAACTAAATATTAGTTGGACTTAATTGTGTTAAATGAAGAGGAGGACAAGTTGTTTGTCAGAGCTTTGTACCTGAAAAGCTAGCAAAATCCTGAAGGAAATAAAAATGTCTGTGGAGATTCTCATTCATTCAGATCCTGCTTGTCCCAAAGATGCTTTTCAAAAGGCAACTGAACTTTCTTGGTTTGTTTTTTTTCCCTTGTAAACGGTTTGCTTCTAATCCAAGAAGTGAAACATTTTCAAGAGTAAAAAAAAACCAAGAACTGAACTGTCTAGTTCAGTTGCCTTTTGAAAAGCATCTTTGGGAAGGAAATCAAAGAAAATATCTAACCAGTCAGCTGCGTACAGAGCCTTTTGGTGAAACACAAGGTGCTGAGGTAGCTTTGAGCACTTGCTACAAAAAATGGGGAGGGTTTCAATTAGTGCCTATGCCTGTATAAATATGGGCATGCCCCCAGTCTCCCCAGGAATGCTGCTAGAAGTTTCTGAAAAAGGAATAAACTTGTTTCTCTTCCAAGAAAATTGCCCTGATTTCCTCCACTGGTGCCGGAATGAATTGCCAGAACTTTACTGAATTATTATGTTTACATATACACAATTAACAAGACAATATTTAATCTTAAAAGGCAGATTTAAAAAATTAAAAATACAAACTGAGAAAGGAAGAAAAAACCTTACCTTAATTTTATACAATTATTTTTTATTTTTATATGATATGTTATATTATAAAATATAAGGTAGACTCACCAGCACTTTACTGTTGGATTTATTGTTGTTTACTGTTACTGAAACTACAAGATAAAGTTGCACAAGTCCCCGGGCCCCACATGGCTCCCCAAAACCCCTCTACAAATTGCTGCTGGGCTAAGATTTCTCACACGGGAAGAAAGGGACACTTCAGAAATGCTTGAGGAGTAATTTCATTAATGGTATTGTTTTAATTTAACATTGAGTTTTATTTAATATGATGGGATGGCTTACAGGTTTAGGTTTTGTAATTTCTTTTAATGAAATGGATACAACATTAAAACAGAGAAGGAAGTAAGGAAAGAAGAAAGAGAAAGAAGGAAGGAAGGGAAAGAAAGAAAGAAAAAGAAAGAAAGAAAGAAAGAAAGAAAGAAAGAAAGAAAGAAAGAAAGAAAGAAAGTAAGTAAGTTAAGAGGAGAGTAGGAGCATAAAAAACAAAAATAAGAGGGACAAAGAACCATTTATAGGTACTGATTTATGGAAACACATGTGCATTTTAAGTGTTATGAATGTTAACATTCAATGACGTTTTAATACTTGTTTTAAAATGGATATTTTTCTGCCAGATATCCACTTTGATTTGGTCTTGGAAGCTATCGCTGCCACTCCACTCCAAATGTACTTAACTCCTAGATGTACTTAATTTCTCCCACCCGACATGCATACACATATTAATCCCTTCTAAAGTCTGATGTTTGGGTTGGCTTTTATTTGTTACCTTGTGCTCTGTCTTCTAGATTTAAGCTTGATGGCAAGGAATACCCCTCCTTCCCTCCCTCCCTGCCATTAAAGTAAGCAATAAATACATGAAAAAAAGGAAGCTTCTAGACTGTGAGAGAAGAAAAAGGATTTTTCCCCCCTTTTATTCTTCAGTTAATTTCACACAGAGAGGGCAGCATTTTAGCTTTTGTCCTCCAAAAAAGAGCGTCCTGACATTTGGGCAGATAGGAATGTTCTCTGAGAATGTGGTACTCTATTTGGCCCAATTATGTGGATTCAATGCCTAAAATAAACAACACTTGCGTTGTTCTTCTTTCCTAGAACATCGTTCTGTCCAGTGGAGCTGAAAAGGTAAGGATGGGTTTAGGTGGCATTCTGATTCTTTAAGGAACAGCGACTGTTTGAATGGATGCCTCCTCTATTTAAAGCAGCCGATATCTGATTCAGCCAATCCATATTTGTTTTTCTGTGGCTCATTCAGGTTCCCCAAATTTTCTGCTTCCTTCCATCACAAAGTCAAGGGATCCTCTTCTAGTTGATAATTACCCTTTTCATTCAGTGGCTTGCCAAAAACTCCACTGGAACTTGGA
Organism: Pseudonaja textilis; assembly: GCF_049901715.1. Lineage (NCBI taxonomy): Eukaryota > Metazoa > Chordata > Lepidosauria > Squamata > Elapidae > Pseudonaja > Pseudonaja textilis. The sequence goes on from NC_141993.1 coordinate 25,211,012, forward strand.
GAGTTTGGCCATCAGTCCATAAATACTGACTCAGTGTAGATATGAAAGAACTAGGGGGAAATATGGTACCTACTTCCCGAACATCGTACGTATTTAACATTAAATCCCTGTAGTCTAATCAAATGAGTCAGTCAGGTTTTCTGAGCTCTCTTCCCATCGTCACACTCCAGCTCCAGGCGGGTGTGTCAAAAAATCTAAAATGGTGGTCATGGCAGCGCATTCAAAGGCCTGCCCCTTTTGGACATGTTAGGTTGCCTTGACGTGACCACCTTTTTGACTTCGTGACACCCACATATATGCCACCTGTGAATGTCACTGCCTTCATTTGGCTTGATGGGAGGAGTATGAATGTGAACAGAGGGGAGATAGGCATGCCTGTCTACCTTCTCCAGGGGCTAATGCTGCATCCAGCCTTTGACGCCCCAAATTTCATTATTAGTGAAGACAGGAAAAAATACTTGCTTTTAAAGAGAATCCTAAGGGGTTCATGAGATGCCCAAGAAAAATAGAAGGGAGCAGGTGCCTGTACTTGAGTTGGAAGAAGTAGAATAGAATAGAATAGAATAGAATAGAATAGAATAGAATAGAATAGAATAGAATAGAATAGAACAGAACAATAACTTTATTGTCACTTTGAATGTACACTAATTTGCATATATTAAAATGATTTTTTTGTTGCATACAATCTCAGGGTCACCACCTCCAATATACACTACATAAACATGACTAAAAATATAAATACAAAATTATGTATATACCCACATATATTATATGACACAGAGAAACAATACTGTCTAGTTCAGATGTATATATGTTTATGGCTAGAAGAATGAACCTTGCGAGTTTACCAGACGGATGGCATAGGGGAAAAAAAACTGTTAAGAGAATTGGGTAGTCCCGCTAGAAATACTTTGAAACCTCCTCCCAGAGGGAATAACAGAAACAGACCATGAAGTGGGTGTGTGGGGTCGCTAACAATGCTTTGAGCTCTAAGGACATAGCGCTCATAAGCAGTATCTTGAATAACAGGAAGTGAGCTTCCTATAGTCTTCTCGGCTGTCCTTACCACTCTCTGTATGGACTTTCTGTCTGAGGCACTGCTGCCACCAAACAGTGATGCAGTTTGTTAAAATGCTCTCTGTAAAAAGAAAAAAAATGGCCAGGACAGAAGGAGAAAAATGCTCTCCTCATCCGAAGCAGGGAATGCAGGCGCTGGTTTGCACGCTTCCCTAAGGATGATGCGTGGAGAGACCAGATTGTTAGTTCAGATTCTATTACAAATATTTCAGCATAAAATTTAGTATTTCTTTGTCTGGGAGGAAGCTGATGTTGTTACATAAAATCTTGATCATTTAAGTGGTAATTACATGATCCAGTTGTCTCTCATCAAAATTAATGAGCTGTTTTGATGGTTGGCGGAAGAAGGCTTCTCTTGTATGGTCTCAAGTATTGACTCTCGGAGTGCTGTGCTTTATAAAATTCTCAAGTATGCAATTACAATTTATGATCTGCATCTGTATTCATCTCTCCTCTCCTCCCCCCCCCCTTTCTGTTGTAGCCTATCCAATTGCGAGGTCCATATGATGTGGCTAATATGTATCCTTTTAAAATGAATCGATAAAGCCCCCAACTGTGAAAAGTGCTACGATATGTATCTGGAGGGGAAAAAAGGGACAATCGGGCATAGAACAGCATCTCTTCCTCGAGCGATGTAAGACATTTGGAAAGGAAATGGCATACAAAACACGGCCAGAGGGTACTAGACCCACCACATGATTGATACGTCAGCAAACCAGGCTAGAAAAAAATAACCAGAATCTGCCTCGGTTTGAACAATAGAATCTGGACAGGTTTGACCTTAAGTGTGTAAATACTGACTCCATTTAAAAGAATCAGGGAAATAAAACATGGACTTTCTAACAGGTATCGGATACATTTAATACCAAATACCTGTGGCCAGAAAAGGATGTAATAAGATGAATCATTCCGTTGGCCAAGATTTCTGATCTCATTTTTTTTCTCCCACCCTCGTATTCCAGCACAGGTAGATGGATAGGTATAAGGGGGCCAGGAGTGTATTAAAGGTTGAGTTCGTCCTTTCCTTCCCCCTGAATTGCTTTCGCTGTTGTCCATGGATGAAAAGCATGTTTATCTTTTGAGACATGAAGAATCCTTAATAAAAAATGGCAGAGGTTGGTTGTTCGGCCTTTCAGGAAGCAATGGCAAGGCAGCTGTTTCGACCAACACCCGAGCTGTCCTTCTTCATGGAGGTGAGTCCAAAGAGTGATGAACTTTGTACAGAGAGTCCTCGACATACGGCCACAAATTGAGCCCAACATTTCTCTTGCTAAGTGACCCAGTTGTTAAGTGAATTCTGCTGCATTTTGCAACCTTTCTGGCCACAGTTGTTAAGTGAATTTGGCTTCTTCACCGACTTTGCTTGTTGGAAAGTCACAAAAGGTGAATCACATGACCCCGGGACACTACAACCGTCATAAATATGAGTCAGTTGCCAAGCATCTGAATGTTGATCACGTGGCCATGGGGATTCTCCAATGGTCCTAAGTGTGAAAAAAACAGTCATAAGTCACTTTTTGTTGTCATTTCGGATGGTCACTAAATGAACTGTCATAAGTCAAGGGCTACCTGTATGATAAGATTAGTGCATTACCAATATTGACAGATATGTAATGCAAAGAAGGGATGATGAGTCTCCCTTATTTGTTCCACCTGTCACCTCCAGCAGCTGTAATTACTAGAGGAAAAAACATAGTTTTCTTTTTAAAGATGAGTTTTATACTGTTGGTTTTCATTTGTTGTTTTATTCCATTATGATTTGTTTGTTTTATGTGGTCTTTGATTGCAAGAAACTTGTATTTATCTTCATTTGAATGATTCTAGGTTGAAAAAAGTTGTCCTCTCCTATTGTTCTGAACAGGCATAGGATTTGTAAGCATTTCCTTGGATTAACTATAGTCCTTCACTGTATAAGTTGTAGATAATCAAGAAGATAATGAAATTATTTGTACCAAGCTAGTTTCTGGAGTCTTAGGATGAGATAATCTACCCTGGCCCACAGTTGCTATTTGAGGGCGGCTTATATAGGAAAGAGAACTGGATTCATTGTGGCTTTATGTGACACTATTGCATGTGATGCTGAACTTTCTTTTCAGCTACATAAGACTGCTCTTTGGCCCCATAATATTGCAATCGGTAATTCAATTCCATGCTGCATTGGATAGTTCAGGGGTGCCAAACTGGTGATCAGCGGGCTGGATGCGTCATGCATAGGCCACGCCCACCCCAGTTCCGTGAAAGTGAAAAACATTGCAATACATCATATGACGGCAACATGACTCAGTGGGTTTGACACCCGTGGGATAGATTAGAACAGGTTCTTACATCGCACATCTCATCATACTTTTCCATAGGTGTGGTTTGTAAAACATTCTTCTTTCATTTCAGAAGCCAGGAAGACTGCCTGTGGAGTGGTGTACACAGTGAAGAAACCTCAACTTCCAGAAGAAGAAGAAGATGATGATGATGATGATGATGATGAAGAAGAAGAAGATGATGGTGATGATGATGATGATGATGATGATGATGGTGCTCCACTCAGTAAAAAAGCCAAAACAGATTTGTGAATTACAAGTTTACCTCTCTTGACACCCAACATCTCAAACTCCAATGCTGTCTTACCTTAGGATAGCTGATGAAGAGGAGGAATCTCTTAACACTAAGTTGATCTGAGTATCTACCTTGGTGATTCTCTGTGTGGACTTCAGGAGAAATAGATGATGCTCCTTGAGTATTGTCTGTGAAACATGGCAATACAACATTTGAAAGAAGTGGGAGTATTTGTATATAACTGTGCTTCCTTTTATAATAAATACGTCTTACCAAATACAACTATCACTATCCATTTGCCCACTCTTAATGATCAAAACAAGAATGGACATTCTACACACGTAACTTATTTTTTTTAAAAAATCTGTTGGCTTTTATTAATCTGACTACATATGCTTGCTGAAAATCATTACAATACTGGTAATTTCATCACAGGATTATAATGTTAACAGGAATTCCACCTTTGAGTTCCTGATTACAGAGTTATTAATGCAACCTAGTGTTGGTAATCGTTTGAAGAATTTGCAGCCTTAACTATGAGCAAAGTTTCTGTCACTTTACTCATAGCTATAATAGTGGAGCATCCAGATTATTTGTGCAGTTTAACTAGAAGAACTGTCCTATCTTGGATTGAGAGGTAACCAGTTTGCTTCCAGGTCCAATTCAAGGTGCTGGTCCTTCATGCCTTGGAATGAGGTTATCTGAGGGACCGTCTCTTGCCGATCACATCTATCTGACCCACCAGAGCTGCGAGGCAAGGAAAGCTGCGGGTCCCGTCCATGAGAGAGAGACACCTGGTGGGACCCAGAAGAAGGGCCTTCTCCATGGTGGCTCCTTCTCTGGAACTTCATTCCCCCAGAGATTAAAATGGTCCCCACTCTTGACACTCTTCTAGAAAGCGCTAAAGACCTGGTTCTGCCAGCGGGCCTGGGGAATGCAGAGTAGAATGGAGTCCATTAAATGGCTCATATGATGTGTTGTCGTGGACAGGGGTGGACGGTGGGGGGTTTATTTTGTTATTGTATTTATTGTATCCCCTCTTTTATTATTTATTGTTTTTTATATGACATTTTTATATATTTGTAAGCCACCTTGAGTCACCATGTGCGAATAGGCGGCAATATAAATCTCCTTTTATATAAGCTTGCCAACTGTAGTATGAGACAAAATGAGGTGACATCAGAGACAATGTGTATTTACCTGAAAAAAGGCAATAAACATGTAATACAGTACATGTTTGTAAGACTTGTTTGCCCATTTCCATCTTATTTTACGAATGTTATATATAATTCAGCCTTTCCATTTCCAATTACCCTTCTAATGGCTTTATCACTTCCTCGTAAGATGACAATAAAACTGTTCTAGAAGCTAAAGGATTACAGTAAATGAAGAATCTTAAGTAGATATCACAGTAACAGTTTTTGGTTCAAGGATGCGGTATATACAGTAGATCTCAGGTGGGAGTTAAAAGATGGTTCTGTTCAAAGAATGTTGGGTAGATACCCGGTAGAAGGAAGATACTCAGATATCCAGCATATCAGGAAACCAAAGCTGGGGATAGAAGGTTCAGTGTCCCACTACTGTTATCTTCTGCAGCCTCTCTGCTCTATATTGCTCCTTCAACTTTGCTTTCTGTCTGATCAGAACACCCACAGGTAATCTATACCACAGAGATTGTGCTGTTGTCATATGTAACTTTGTGGAAAGCGTGGAGCAGTGGTTCAGGATCCAGGTATGCCAATATTGAGGCCATTGGGTGGCTCTAGCCCTCAAACCAGCAATCTCGGTAGTAATTGCAATGTTGGTCAAGGAGCTTGCAGTATGCTTCTGAAACATTTCAGGTACGTGTTGGAAGTTGTTCCATAAAATTTGAATTAGGGCTTTATTGTTTCTGTGTCCGTGCAATGACGCATTTGTGCTATTTTCTTTTGGGATAAGCTATGTCACATAAAATGCTGAAGAGTTAGAAATGGCTAAAGAAACAACAAGAGATAAAAGTAAAGGAAGTTTAACTGTAGTTTATACCAACACCATTAACTATAGCCCTCTGTACCTGCAATTGCAAACCATTTTTCCCTGCACCATCATACATTGCTTTTACTCTCCTTTTGAGGATCTCATCCAAGTTTGTCTAGCTGCAATTTTTGGCAATGGCACTTAGACTTATATACTGCTTCACGGTGCTTTACAGCTCTTCAAGCGGTTTACAGAGATAGCATATTGCCCCCAACAGTCTTGGTCCTCATTTTACCAACCTCAGAAGGCTGGAAGGCTGAGTCAACCTGGAGCCAGTTAGAATTGAACTGCTTGCAGTCAGCAGAATTAGCCTGTAATACAGCATTCTAACCTGCTGCCACGGCTCCTTTTATTGGTCTTCACCTCAACTTACACATTCATTCAAATGCAATTCATTCTTTCTATATGGCCAAACCATCTCAACCTGCTGCTTTCACACTGGTTACTAGTCACTCATCGTGTATTCACCCTGCTTTCATTCAGCACTCATTCAAAACTGCTGTGGGTTTTTACCACTCATAATTACACTCTGCAGTATTTAGTAGCCTCTCATGGTGGCTAGCCATGGTTTACTTAAACTTTATGAATGTATGACTATTGGCTTTGTTCATGTTCTTAAGCCAGTAATGATGGTATAGTACCACAATTTACCTCAAATACTAAGCCAGAGCTAAACAAATGGTATCATAGTTTGGTGCAAAATATTGATCTAGTCAGTGTCAATAATTTTGACCGTTGGCCATCTGATTTGAGAAGGTAAAGTTTTTTCATAGTTTATTTATAACCTCTAACACTTATCTGAGAATTGGCCAGCATTTTTTTGTTAGCTGATGGAACATAACAATCTTCAGACAAATAAAGTATTCAGGCAGAACAAACCATTCTCTTATTTTAAATCTTAAAGGGAATTTAATACAAAATGTACATAAAAAGCCCTACAAATATACATAACTTTTCTTCCATTACCTAGCATGTAAAAATAATTGCATTTTCTTCTACTTCACTTCAACACCTTCCTTTATGTAACATTCCACTTTGAACTTTATAGTTCATTGTCCGCTATTTTGAGTAAAACTGGTCTACTCTTAATAAACTTTAAAATAACCCAGATCTGTTCCTTTTTTCATTCTACTTCCGCTGTTCCTTTCTAATGTCGTTGCTTTCCATACCTCTGTTCCCCTGCCCCCATTCTTTGGCTTTTAACAGTTTACTCTGATAATAACAATTCAGCAGAAATTTTGGGTGACACCTAAAAATTAATTATGTTGGGGTTAAGTTGGGAGGAGAGAAGCTTGTGAAGCTGCTAATACATTCAGAAACGTGATTGTCTTGTATAAATGCTTTTGGCTGATTATCACCTCAGCAACCTTCTACAACTCTAGTATCAACAGGACGTTTTGAAAGATCACCAGAGAAACAACAGCCAAAGAAACGTCATCCAAGAAAAAGGGAATAATGGAATACAAGATATAAATAGGAATTAATTTAAAAAAAAAGGAAACCTTGAAACCAGTGGAATTGTAACATTCAAGCCATGCCTTTGAACCTTTTGTCCTCAGACTTATTCCAAAGGCAAAAACACTAGCTCGATGAGGCAAAGATGGCATCACGTATCCAGGAACTGTTCTTCACATTGTTCTTCACTCTGATAACTGTGCCATCTACAAAGAAGCAATCATTCCCTGAAGCTTTCAATCTGGTTTTCAGAACGTGTCTATGGGAGAATTCTTGTAAGCATTCTCCTTCAGGTTGTTGAAGATTTCCTTGGTGCCATTTTGCCACTGTAGAACAAGATCCATCGGAGTTTTCCCTTCCTATGCAAAGATAGCCAAGAAAATGTGATTATGCTTCTTGGAATGTGATTTTTGCTATCGTTTAATTTCATTTTATCTGATCGATTTCTTGTAGGGCAAAATGTGGGAGAACTGTCATATGTCTGGTCACATTATTTGAATAAACATGTGCAAGAAGATAGGTGTTTTTAGAATTCATGCTAATATGGAATTCAACAATGAACAAAGTATGTGCTTCCCGCATATATAGTAGTATGTGTTGTAGCCTTGCCATAAATTCTTATTCCTTCTATCACACGTACTTCACCCAAAAAATACACAATAAATATAGTATCTTTATTAGGCCTAACCAAAATACCACAAAAGGATATCTTCTGGTCCAAATGGCCAACCCAAATCCTACCAGTGGTATCCAACAAAAAAAATCTCTCATTGTTTTCTCATAAACCCTCCTACTTGATATTTTTTAAAAACTATTTTGCTCAGCGACCTATATTTGCCCCAAAGAGCCAGACCCACTTGCATAAATGATCAAATATAGAAAGGCAGAGAGACCAGAGGTGGCATTCAGCAGGTTCTGACCAGTTCTGGAGAACCAGTAGTGGAAAGTTTGAGTAGTTTGGAGAACCGGCAAATACCACCTCTGACTAGCCCCACCCCCATCTATTCTCTGCCTCCCGAGTCCCAGCTGATCGGCTGGGTCTTCTTTTGTTGCCCTGCACAGGAGAACAGAGCTGGAAAGCAGGTTAGTGGGGTGGGGAGGGAATGGGATTTTGCAGTAAACTTCCCTTGCCACACCCACCAAACCATGCCACACCAACCAGCCACGCCCACAGAACCGGTAGTAAAAAAAATTGAATCCCACCACTGAGAGAGCCACTGAAATGTGGAAGAACGGGACTTTTTTTACTTGTTTTATTTTACCCTGGCTCTCTTTGAAGTCCCCCAAAATAACTCAATCAATTCTACCAACATGTATCCGAAAAGTGGCATCATCAACAAAGGTATATAAGAAATTAAACAGGAAGTCTTCCCGCAGTGGTTCCAATTAGTTTTAGGATCAATTTCTATGAGATGTTTCTAGGTTTATAAATGAGTTTAAAGATCCAAAGTTCTGCTTTGGGTTGTATATTCTGTACATAATCGGTAGCCCAAATGAAAGCCAATCAATAAGTAAATAGTGCAAAAGTCCCTGTTTATGAAGGAGGTGGAATGAGAAAGTACTTTAGAAAAGACATGGATCTGCATGCTGCAGCTATGGGCACCTCCTTAAGGAAGTCTGGCCATTTTTAAAGTTTTTATGGTAGTGAATTCCCCAGGAAAATACACATCTGAAGAGATGGCAGGAGTCTAGTATGGTGAGCCTATTGCAACCTATCTGTGCTTCTCCAAATATTCTATAGAGATTCTCAGTCGTCCAGGTCACGGTTATCCCAAAGGTGTTGTTTTTTTTTAGCTATACAATTTGGGATGGACACCCTTTCAATGGTGTGGGAGTAGGAATGGATTTCCAAAGGGGGAAAAAATTGAAGACTACAGGAACTAGGAGCACTACTCGGGTGACTCTGAGGACACAGATACTAACTCAAAGTGTTTCAAGGACCCCAAAGGATCCAAGGAATATAAATCCTTTCAGGGATAGGCTTCTGGGGGTTCACAGGGGTTCAGGAGAGCCTCCTGTGCAGTTTGGAGAATCCCAAATCCCACTCCTGGCTGGCCCTGCCCATCCTTACCCTCCCAGGAGTCCCCAGTTTGGGATGCAGGTAGGAGTAGGGTGCGCACGGAGGCTCAGAAAGGGTGAAAAAGGGCCTCCTGGAAGTTCAGGAAGGCCGGAAATGGGCCCATTTCCGGCTTCCAGAGAGCCTCCGGAGCCCAGAGAGGCCGTTTTCACCCTACTGTAGGCTTAACGAAAGCCTCTGGAGCCCGGGGAGGGGAAAAACACCCTCCACAGTGGTGCAGGAGGCCGTCTAGGCCACGCCCACCATGGCCACACCCACCCAGCATCCAGGCAGAGAACCCTTTGCTAAAAGTCTTGAAGCCCAACCCCTGAATCTTTCCATTCCCCACTTTCCTGTCAGAGCTGAAGAAGCTTCCTGGATGAGAAGTGAAATGTCTTCAGGAAAATCCAGTTGCTTCCAGAAAAAGCACCTTTGGGTTCTTCAAATATGTTTCTCCAGGGAATGAACCATGAAGAGGGCTGCTCTTTTTGGGAGGTGCCAACAGAAGAGGCAAACGTCCACATCCCTTCGGAAGCCTTTTCAGCCTCGAAGCCAAATAGCTTCATAAGGGTTAGGCAAGGGGGGGGCTCTTTGCAGCCCAGATCTGGCATGGCTTTCCCAAATCGTGCCATCATGCCCTTGTAACAACCTATCCAAGGCTTCCCTCCAAAAAATACAGGTAGTCCCCGACTTCAGTAACCAAAGTTACAACAGCATTGAAAAAAGTGACTTATGAGCGTTTTTCACACTCATGACCATTGTAGCACCCCCATAGTCACATGATCAAAATTTCAGATGCTTGGCAACTGGCTCATACTTATGACGGTTGCAGTGTCCCGGGGTCATGTGATCATCTTTCGAGACTTACGGACAAGTAAAGTCTATGGGGAAGCCGGGTTCGCTTAACAACTGTGTTATTAATTTCACAGCTTAATTTCATTTAACAACTGTGGCCAGAAAAGTCGTAAAATGGGGCAAAACTCACTTAACAACTGTCTCACTTAGCAACAGAAATTTTGGGCTCAATTGTGGTCGTACATCGAGGACTAACTGAATTCCATCTTTAAAGTAGCCCATTTTAAGTTCTGTCTTTTCAGAATATAACATTAGAATCATTTTGGGGGGGGGGAATCAACCGAAAAATATATTTCAAAACAGTAGAAATATGGGGTTTTTTTGGTGGAGGGGGGGATGGAGAAGTCTTGTAATAAATTCATTTTGCAGTTTGGTAAAGGTTCCCCTCACACCAGTTGTGGGATTCAAATTATTTTTACTAACGTGGCTTTGTGGGCGTGGCAGGGGAAGGATACTGTAAACTCTCCAGTCAGAGGCGGTATTTCCCGGTTCTCCGAACTACTCAAAATATCCACTACCGGTTCTCCAGAACTGGTCAGAACCTGCTGAATGCCACCTCTACCTCACACATACGTGCTAGCTGTTTCCGGCTCTAGGGAGCGGTGCTCATCTCCATTACAAAACCGAAAGCAAGCACTGTCTGAAGACATCTTCGTGATCATGTGGCTGGCATGACTAAATGCCGAAAGCACACGGAACGCTGTTCCCTTCCCACCAAAGGGGTCCCTATTTTCCTACCTGCATTTTTTACATGCTTTCAAACTGCTAGGTTGGCAGAAGTTGGGACAAGTAACAGGAGCTCACTCCGTTACACAGAGCTAGGGATTCAAACCGCTGAACTGCCAACCTTTCTGCTCAACAAGCTTACCCCCTGAGCCACCGTGTCCCCTTGCAGTTTGTTAGTAAGGAGTATAATTTGCAATTTGTGGGCTTGATCCTTCATATTTAAAATAGATGCAGTAAAATCCATAAGACTAAACGGAATCACAGTTACTATAAGCTTGATTTCCAGGCATCTATATTGTCTGATTTCAACTCAGCCCTTCTACATGACTTCAGTTTCACAACAGTGGGAGAGGGACTACAAATGGAGTAACTTACAATGTTCTTTACATTCAGGTTAGCCCCATAGAGAATCAGGAGTCGAATCATTTTATATCGATTTAATCTCACTGCATCATGCATTGGAGCATCACCTTCCTAGAAGAAGGAAGAAAAATGGATTAAGACAGTCTTGGAAGCTGACTGTCATGCACAATATTGACAATGCTCAACAGAGGATATTAACATGTTGCAAGCAAAATCTGTTATCTTGTCTAAGTGAAGAGAAGGACCAGGGGTGACATGATAGCAGTGTTGCAATATTTGGGGGGCCATCACAGAGAAGAGAGGGACACCCTATTTTCCAAAGGACCTGAAGGCCAGATAAGGAACAATGGGTGGAAACTGACCAGGGAGAGATTCGACCTAGAAATAAGAAGAAATGTTCTGACACTGAGAACAGTCCACCAATGGAAGAGCTTGCCTTCAGAAGTTGTGGGTGCTTCATCATTGGAGGCTTTCAAGAAGAGACTGGATAGCCACTTGTCTTGGGCAGGGGCGTCAAACTTATGTCATCACATGATGTACCATGATTTTTTCACCCTTCGCTAAACCGGGCATGGGTGTGGCCAGCATGTGACACATCTGGTCCACGGGCTGGAGTTTGACAGTTTGCTTGAGCAGGGAATTGGACCAGATCACCTACAAGGTCCCTTCCCACTCTGTTATTCTAAGTTTTTTTTTTTAAGAGGGTTATGAAATCCTGGCACTGAGTTGGAATGTCTGGATAGAAGGCATCCTAAACACTGTTGCTATCCTGATAGAAAAGAACACTGGCATTCCCTAAGTATCTAGAATTCCTCTAGGGAGGGAACAAGTATGCAGATATAGATATGCATCATTTACTTAGCCTGCCTCACTATGCTAAATGCTCAGTGTAAACTAATATCAGCTTCATAAATTATGAGTTATTCACTAATGGCGTGTAATCTAGACAAAGAGCGAAGGGAATGTTTTCTAAGTCTGAAAAACAAGTTGGTTCATAAGCTTAGTTCCTGTACTATTATGGGTGTTGTGGGGTGATATAGGCTTGAGCTTGGGTCAGGCTGCAGACAGAGATATGGGCAAAAATCTTCACTTTCAGACATTCAACAGATTTAGTGACATGATAGTAGGTCCACTGCTTTACAATCACAATGACTTACAATCGCAATTCTGGCCTAAGTTATGGTTGTAAGTTTACCTGTACTAACAATGCACAGCCTTGGCATAAAATACAGAAAGTGGTTCTGTCTGGTTGATGGTCACCTTTATTTATGGTACTCAGGGGACGCTATTCAGTAGCACGAGAAGCCTCTCTTCCTCTCTATTTGAGTCATTTTGGTCCACTTTTACAAGCACAAAAAGCTGCCATTGCACCAGGTGTTCAATATTGCCTTCTGATGGGCATTCTCACCCCACCTACTCTATCCGTTCCCAAGGAAGGAGATGATATACTTACTCTGTCTTTGGCATTCAGATCTGCTTCACATGCAATGAGATGTTCTCCACATTCATACTGGCCTGTCCTCACTGCCACATGCAAAGGACTGCTGAGCAACTAATGGAAAGGGGGAAAAAAGTTCAAAAATGCATAACTGTAGACAATAAACATGGATGGAGAAAAGAATTTCAGGCAAGCAGGTTCCAGATTCACATCTTCCGTAATTCAAATTTTGGGTACAATTATCATAAAATACCTTGTCTTTGGCATTTCGGTTTATCCCTTTGTTTAAGAGGAATTTCAGGACTTCTACATTTCCACCTCGACACGTCCAATGAATAGCCGTTGATTCGAGCTACATCAGAAGAAACAAAACAACAGACCAGGAGATTACAATAAGGTAGGAATAATGAAAGCATAGACCTGCTTTTAAAGTATGTAGGTTCTTGGCTGGTCCTTTTGATTGGAAAAACTTTTCAGGTTTCTAGACTAAATGAACTAAAGCTGAAAGATCTTTCAATAAAAGATCCAGATTTTTCTGGGTACAAGCCAGCAAGTTAAGACAAAGGAGATGATCTCGGATCATGGTGGTTTCTGAATATAAACAATAATTCCTAGTGATCAAGACTTGATTAAGTTGTATTCATTTAGGAACATAAGCACAGATTTATTCCAGGTTACTCTCTCCTGTTTTGACCAATAGCTGCAGGTAGTCCTCAATTTATGACCACAATTGAGCCCAAAAGTTATGTTGCCGTGTAAGAAATTTGTGAAGTGTTAAATTTTGCCCTGTTTTTATGATTCTTCTCACTGCATTTTCCTGTTAAGTGAATCACAGCTGTTGTTAAATTAGTAACCCGGTTGTTAAGTGAATCTGGCTTCCCCTCTGACTGGTCAGAAAGTTGCAAAAGATGATCACATGACCCCAGGTACACTGCAACCGTCATAAGTGTGAGTCCATTGTCAAACATCCGAATGTAAATCATTTGACCAAAAGGGATCCTGCAATGGTCATAAGTGTAAAAAATAATAACAAGCCACCTTGTCACTCCCTTCAAACGGTCACTAAGCGAACTATTCTAAGTTGAGGACCATCTGTTGTAGGTCCTAGTGATAAAACCAAATGCCTTTCTCCATCTAGTTCTCTATATAAAATATACATTTTATTATTAAAGCTGCAGCCCGCCTTCGGTGCTCACTCCTCTTCGTTCAACTCCTCTTGGATTAATTTAGTCACATAGGCAGTACGACAGAAAGCCCTGCCACTTGACCAGAAGAACATAACTTGGCACGGAGGCTGAGAAAGTCATGTGTGTATCATTGGAGCAGAAGCATACCCTTAGAAGGCAACTTATCATGAAGTCCCTTTTATGAATTGTACAGTGCAGTAAACAACAGTCTCCTTCAGCAATTACATCTGACCAGAGGCATGCATGGCTAACAGGAATAACAGGGAGTGAAGCCTTATCTGCTGGCCCCACTCCAAACAACTCACGCCCCTATTATCCTGCTCACTTCTTCATGTCAACTGGGAAGTCAACCTGAGAGGAGGGCTTGTTGTCTACATCAAAAGTTTGCTTGATGTGATGGAGAATATGAATGAAGCAGATTCCTGGTGTGGCTTCATTCATAGTCAAGTTAATTTTAAAGACACCTCCTCCACCACCACCGTATGACACAAGGAGACCAGGCAGGTATGATATGAGGTGGATGTGTTAATTCTGTCTCTTCCCTTGTGTTAGCATACTCCTATTAAATTGATAATGGATAGGCAAATGCCTTCTCTTTCTCATAATTCTTTCAGATGTTTTGCATGCTTGTGAAGAACAAGGCTAAGTGCACACAGTTTCTGCTTACCATATCTTGGAATTCAAGTTGAGCCCCAGCTGCTACTAACTTTTCCACAATTTCCAGATGTCCTTGTGAGCATGCCCTGTGCAAGGCTGTACGCCTGTACTGTCAATTGGAAGACAAATAGCACAATCAATAATAAACAACTGCCTTTCTTTAACTTTTAAAGCATTATTTCTCCCTCCCTCTTTCTCCTGGTGATTTTTCTAATCTATAGCCCTCAGATTTCCCGGTGGTCATATAAGTACTAGCAGAAGTAATATTGTTTAGCTCTATGGATCAGCCTGATATTAATTAAGTATTGCCATCTAGATTGTGTATATGTAAGACACCAGCCAGAGCATAGAACAACTCAAAGAAGAAATATGTCATGCTCTTGGTGGAGACTGACTCTGAGGGAGAGGAGGAACAGCCACAGGGAGTGGAAGTGTGGCTCCAGAGGTTGTGGAGGAGGCTAGGGAAGGGCAGAGGCCAGCTGAGCATTCAGAGGAGGACCCAGGCCCATCCCCTCTCCATCCTAAGGCCCGCAGGGAGGAGAGGATAAGGGAGAGACGTGGTCTCCTCGGGAGGAGAGGGCCTTGATCCTCTTCATGGGCTGCAGCTGTGACCACTGAATAAGAGTTTGGACCTGCGTGCTGGCAAATGCTGGAAACAAATCGTGTAAACATCTCTAGTTTATAGTTCCTCTCTGAGTTTGGTGTCCTTCCCAGTGTGTGTTATCTGTGGACATCCTCCAGCTCTTATCTTGCCTGGTTTGTGTGGCTTTTTTCCTTCTTCATGTAATTGTGTGGGAGTTTTTTTGTCTTCTGTCAAAGATATTTGGAGCTTGGAAGCAAGTGAAGGAATAAAAGGGGCTTCACCTGTTTTCTGTGACTGTGTTTGGTTTGTATCCCACCCGGGGTCATCACAAAATACAACATTGGAAGATGTGGAAAGATTTGGCCCATATAATCATCAACAGGGGAAGGGGATGAGAGAGAGGGAGAGGGTGAGGTGAGGGAGGGGAAGGGGGGAGAGAGAAAGGAAAGAAAAAATATTAAGTATTGGATGTAACTGTCTATGGAGATAATTGCTAAGGTGCTTTTTCAAGAGGCAGCTGGACTTTCTTTGTTTTTCCTTGAAGGCGTTTCACTTCTCATCTAAGAAGCTTCTTCGATTCTGACTGAATGGTGAGGAATGGAAAGATTTTCAGTCATCTGGTCGTTGGCACTTTTTCTGAGGCTAATTGAAGGTTTATCTGGGCCCTCAGGGTCACCTGAATAGTGCAGATGGGTGTGGAACTGCTGAACTGCTACTGGGTGTGTAACGCTTAAGTCAGACTTTTGTTTTTCCATAGTGTTGGTGGAAGAAAGATTGGATTACACTCTAAGAAAACGACACTCTAAAACTATTTTGAAAGTTGTTGCCTCTCCTCCCAGAAAAACCTGGAAACTGGGTGTAGAAAGCTTAGGATGTTTCAAAGGCAACAATTCATTAAGCTACAGCT
Source organism: Pseudonaja textilis (assembly GCF_049901715.1). Taxonomy (NCBI): domain Eukaryota; kingdom Metazoa; phylum Chordata; class Lepidosauria; order Squamata; family Elapidae; genus Pseudonaja; species Pseudonaja textilis. Next base: position 25,226,882 of record NC_141993.1, read on the forward strand.
TCTAGTATCCTTTAAGGGGTGTGGGGGGAACTGTTCAATTAGGATCAAACATATAGTACAGAAACCAGTCAAAGCCAACGTACCTCATCACAAGCATCTGGGTCTCCTTTGTCTGCTAAATACTTTTCGATCACTGGCATTTTGTTCTCCAAGGCAGCTTTTAAAAACGTGGGAACATCCACAGGTCCTGTCTGATATAGACAAGAAAGAGCCCGTCATTATTGGGAGATGCCAGTAAATGCAGAACAGAAAGAAATTAAAATACTTTGTCGCTTGAACGTACTATAACTTCCTCCTTGGGTTCCTTCTCCACTGGAGCCTTGACCTTCTTCACTTTTTTCCTTTTCTTAAGAGTGATGATTTTTTCAAGGTCTTCCAAATTGTCAAGCTTGGTTCTTGCCTCTAGTTTCTTTTTCTTGAGCTGGACAAAAGGAATGAACAGGACAGTAAGATGGTTTGTATGTGACTGTCCCGAAATAAATATAGCAGAAGTGGGTATTCAGCAGGTTCTGACTAGTTCTGGAGAACCTGTAGTGGAAAGTTTGAGGCCTTCAGAGAACCGGCAAATACAACCTCTGACTGGTCCTGCCCCCATCTATTCTCTGCCTCCCGAGTCCCAGCTGATTGGCTGGGTCTTCTTTGGTTGCCCTGCACAGGAGAACGGAGCTGGAAAGCAGGTTAGTAGGGTGGGGAGGGAATGGGGATTTTGCAGTATCCTTCCCCTGCCACACCCACCAGCCACACCTATCAAGCCACCAAGCCACGGCCACAGAACGAGTAGTAAAATCTTTTGAATTCCACCATTGAAATATAGTATTAACATGTGATTCTCAAGGAATCTCAAGCATTACCAACCATGCTAAAAAGAGGAAAATCTTCATCCCCAGATCTGTAGCTTTTTACTGTCCCTATCTCTCCCACACCTCACCGATGCTTCAGGGCAGTGTGTATAGCAGTTGAGTCTCATAGTGTTCAATGAGCACATTTCTCTAAAGCAGAGGTCTCCAAACTTGGCAACTTTAAGACTTGTGGATTTCAACTCCCAGAATTCTCCAGCCAGCAATTTTGGAGACCCCCTTCTCTAAAGGAATCCCATGATTGCCTAAGTTTTAATAGTGTCTTGACAGGTGATGTTACTGAGTTTTTTATTTGTTTCTTAAGCTCAGTAGTCATGTGCTAAGCTGTCCTGCTGATGTGCAGGAGAACAGAAGCCTGGCACCCTGACAAATCAGCCATCAATAAACACACAGACATTAACAACATCTCTAGACTATGCAAAAGAGACAATCAACCATCCCAAAAAGAGAACCAAAAAAAAAAAAAGACTCCAGCATCTCTCCATCAGTAATCAGCATGGGATCAGCATAGATTAACTCCAAGGTTAACATCAGACCAACAATCAAGTAAACAATGTCCCAATCAAGAAACTGCCAAAGACTACTTCATAACATGGGGACTATTCTGTAAATGGTTAAATGACAGATATTGAGGTTAGAGGAGTGGAACTATGTGAAATATGGTTTATAAGAGAAAGAAAAATAGATGAGTGGATATTTCTGACAGTTATATAATGGAAGATAATATAGTTTATAATATGATTGATGTTATCATATTTGTTTATATATTACTGCATATTTGTTTATATATGATCATAATGAAGATGATGATGTTTGTATGTAAACATCTTGGGCATCTAGAGAGGACACTGCTCAACATAGAAAAGAAATGTATGATATTAAATAATAAAAAAATATTTCAACAAGAAACTGCCAAAGAGCCATCAGTAAACAGCCCAACCAAAGAATCTCTAAGACCGCCTCCACCCACATAGACAGGCAAGTTAACTGACAGCAAACAGCACTCCTTACTACCGGTAGCACTGATGATGTTACCTAGTTAGGGTAATGAAACATCTGCAAGAAAACAAGCAAGCTTAGAGAGCACCAAGGACCCCTCAGTGTAGATTTTCAAAGTTATCAGTGGGCGTGCAGAGAAAATAGCCTTGAGAAGTAGAAAACAGCTATGGGCATTGTTTCTGCAAGTCCCTTTCTTCCTGAGATCTCAGTAAAGAAAATGTTGGACAAGCGGTATTGTATAATAATTATATTTGTAATTTTGAATAGTGCCAACTGTCCGTACTGCTAATAATTGTATCACTAAATACATTAGGAGGTTTTGAATGCTTGATTGCAGGGGTAAACTCACTGTATAAAAGGTTGTGATAAGATTTGAGGGAATCTAAAAGGAGAGTGGAGAGTCAGTATGATTTATTGGTTAAAGATGTTAGGCTATAAGGCGAGAGAGACTGGTGTGGACTAATCCTGCTTTAGGCACAAAGCCAGCTGAGCAGTCCTTCTCTCTCAGAAGAAAGCAATTCTGAAAAGGCTGCTGAGAAAATTGCATGGACTTGTCCATGGACTTGTCCGTGTTGCCATGAAGAGAGAGAGAGAGAAGAGAGAAGAGAGGGAGAGGGAGAGGGAGAGGGAGAGGGAGGGAGAGAGAGAGAGAGAGAGAGAAAGATATATTCTGGTAAAGATGCATTTTGAAATTAGTTGATCAAGAATCACTTCCAAAAGACAAGATGCAAAGGGGTTATTGTGCAATAACTATTATACATTGTGGAATAGGTTGTCACTTGATGTCACACTCATTAACACCTTGTGAAAAGTCACTTGAGCTGCTACCTTGTAAGAAAGATGTGTCAGCTCGTATTTAAGGCAGAGGCAACATACTCCTAAATGGTTCTCAAGTAACTCATAAATGCATCATGTAACAGATTGTTGCCACTTACTCATCCGCAGATCTTACCTTTGAAGGACTAGCAGGAAAATTTCAGGAGCATGTTCTAGCAAATGTCTAGCTCATTTGGCTGAACCAATACATTTCTCAATTTGTTCTGCTGTCACTATTAATATGTAATGTGACACATAAAGTCCTTCATGGCACAAGGCCCGGTTACTTCAAGGATAACCTGTTTCTGAAAAAGTTTGCCTACTTGAGGAAATCTGCTCTGGGTCTTCTCATCTAAACAGTGTCATCTAACTAGAATGGAACAACTCACTGCAGCCAACTCATTGCGGCCAACTCATCACAGCCAACGCACCACAGCCATCTTGCAGCAGCCAATTCACCACACCACGGGATAACTCGCCATGGCCAACTCACAGCGGGACAACATGCCAGGGGACAATTTCACCATCCAACTTAATTATTTAAAATAAATAAACACTATTTTAACTTTTTCCATTCACATTTTGTTTTGCACCTTCTTTGGCATTCATTCTTTAATGATTCTATTCCACCATTTCTTTGATATTAGTGTAACTCTTGTCCAGCAGTGAGTTGGGCATGGCGAGATGTCTCATAACAAGTTGGCTGCAGCAAGTTGACCATGGTAAGGTTGGCCTGGTGAGTTGGTCACAGCGAATTGTCATAGATCCACATCTAGCAGCACCTAAAAGCCTACTTGATTGCCAAGCCTGCCCTAAGGAAGAGCATTCCCCCTGAGATTTACAGGGCTCCCACTCTTCCTGCCTTTTAGAAGGATCTGGAGATCTACTCCAGCACATTAGTCAGAAATGAGGTCAGAAGATGTTGTGTCCATTTAATTTGGTTCCAACTGTTCAGGGCTGTTTAAAATTACTGGACCTCTAACACAAAGAAGTTTTACTATCTTTTAATGTCCTTTTTGAGTTGCTATTTGTTGTTTTTGATTGTATGTGCCATCCTATGTTGCATGTTAATTGGGTGTCTATGTAAATTGATTTCATAAGATAAATAACTAAACACGAAAGCTGCATGTGTGATTCTTGCACATTCTCAGAGGGACAGTAGAATAATCTGTACAAAAATCCTGATCAGTTTTTCACTTCTAATGACGCTTTTGGATCTAACCAGGGGGGCATATCAGACCCTTTCCCATGGGTTCAAACATTATTGATTATGATTCCCATTATGGTCATTAATATTAAATCAACAGCAATATCAGTGGGATAGGTTTTTTTCCCCAACAAATTTTTCTGTTTAAGTTCTAGCGTGATGATCTGCTACTAAGAGCTCTAGGTTCTCTCTACCTCACCATCCTGCAGATGTGTGGGGACGTAGACTTCTTGAGCTCCATTCTCTTGAGACTTCTGGAATCTTTTGACCCAACATGTCTAGAAGAAGCCAGTTTGAGGAAGATTGCCCTACTGTGACTTGGTTTGTTTGTTTGTTTTGTCTAAAGATAACCGGACAGTCATTTGCTGTATGCCAAGAGCAGAACTACAAGCATTTGAGTTTTCTAATCTGATATTCCTTTTTAAAGGTAAGTAGATGAGAAAACAGATGACATCTATATCATCTGAGAAATGTGTTTGAATGATACTCATATGAACCAGTATCGTGTAGATTCTATGGCCAGTCTTGTCTAATGCTCCATGAGTATCAAACATTGTCCAGATTTTCAAAATAAAATTTCCTCACCTTTGTCCACCAGCTAGAATTTCCTTGAAAGAGAAATTATGTTACATCATGGGTGCAAAGATTAGGCACTCCCCAGATTCTTAATATCTCATCCTTTTAATTTCTTTCAAGTCTCAACTTCCTGCTTTTCTCATTATAATTAGGCTTGACTGAACAGTTTTTTCCTGATCCTCAGCCTTGTAGTCCTACCAGACTATGCAGGCTTGTTCAAATACAACCATAGTAGAGAACAACAGTAAATCAAAACATTGGTGACATATTCCCAGAAGATACATTAAAAACTCCTTATTTTACCTCAGCTTGCAGCTCCTTCTCTTCTTGGTAAGTCAGAGTGCGCTGTGTTACTGAGGGATCAATGACCGTCTTCAGGTCTTCTTGTTTCTCTAATCTTACTGTAGCTTCATATTCTCCATCTTTGAAGTCCTCCGGAAGGAAATCCCCTGTTTCTCTACCTTCTGTCTTTTTGCCTGTCATCTATCAAAGAAAACATGTGCCTTAAGATTAGAGTTCCAAAAGGTTGTCCCTGACAAACCAAGACCAAAAAACAAACCAGATTGTCGCAGAAAGAACTTGTTGATGACAACAAAAATAAAAAATCAATGTCCCAAGGTCATCATGACAGACAGAGACTTGAGGAAAATGGTAAGTGAACTGATAAGAAACCATGAGCTGTACAGTATTGCAGAGAGCAACAGTATGTTTGCAATTAAGCCATTGTGGTTTTTCTTTGAAGGAGTTTCACTTCTGATCCAAGAAGCTTCTTCATGCCACAGTTGTTAAGTGAATTACTGCAGGGGCTAAGTACCCTGACTGGATGGTGGGAACCTGAAGAAGCTTCTTGGATGAGAAGCGAAATGCCTTCAAAGAAAAACCGAAAGTCCACTTGCCTCTTGAAAAAAGCACCTTTCAGACAACCATGACCTGGATGACTGAAAATCCCAAAAGAAAAACCTGAAGGAAAAGTAGGTGATATTGAGGCTTGGAAAGAGCCAGAGTGAAAAGAAGAAAAGAAAGCAAGGGGACTATCATTATTCCTTAAGAAGAGCGAGCTCAGTTCTGTTGAGAGGTAGGACAAAATAGTTATCAAGAGGCTAAGTGGTTTGACAAAAACTGTTAAGTTTTGCAGCAATCTGAGAGACAAAGTCAATGGATATAGTGAAATAGAGAAGACCCGAAGAAATCCACCCTGTAGTTCTCCCTCACCCACAAAGGAAAGGGCTGGAGAAAGGACACTAGACTGACTAAGGAAACCGTAGACTGATTGCTACTGTGGACCGTGCATGTATTGAGTTGCAACATCTGACACTCACATTAGGACTTTTGCCATCAGAGCAGCCGTGTGACCTGAGACAACAAAAGCCCAGAAGCACTGAAGGATGTCAGGGAAGAGTTTTATATATGAATATGAATTAGCCATACAATTGCTTAGCTGTGAGCAGCTGGTCATCAACCAATACCAGGAATACTACAGGTTGTCCTTGTCTTATGAACAGAGTTGAGCCCAACGTTTCTGTTGCCAAGTGAGATGTTTGTTGAGTTTTGCCCCATTTTACAACCTTTCATGCCACAGTTGTTAAGTAAATCACTGCAGGGGCTAAGTAAGTGAATCCGGCCTCCCCATGGACTTTGCTTGAAAGAAAGCTGCAAAAGGAGATCACGTGATTCCAGGACACTGCGGCTGTCATAAATATGAGCCAGCTGGCAAGTGTCTGAATTTTGATCACGTGACATGGGGAATACTGCAATGGTCATAAATGTGAAAAACTGTGATAAGTCCCTTTTTTCAGTGCCATTGTAACTTCAGATGGTCACTAGATGAACTGTTGTAAGTCAGGAAGTACCTGTATTGTAAGATGAATTTTTACTAATCTTTACCAATATTGACAAATGTATAATATAAAGAAGGAATGATGAGTATTTCCCTTATTTGTTCCCCGTGTCACCTCCAGCAACTGTAATTACTAGAGGAAAAAAACAGTTGAATAAGTGTGTGTGAATAAGATCATAAGTCACTTTTTTTCAGCCCTGTTGTAACTTCAAACAAGTCACTGAACAAAGTGTTGTAAGTTGAGGACTACCTGTAGTTGCCTGCAACCAAGCAATTGTTGCCCCAATGATCTGATTACTAGCCACTTCTAACTAAGCACTGGCCTCAGAACGAACAGTCAGAAAAGGGAATGAGCTTGAATTAGATTGAACATGTAGAGGGATGGCAATACGTTGAAAGATTTGGATGCTAGTGAGCTCAGATACAGAATCTCTTACACTGAAGGATGCGTGCCCCTAATACATTCAATTAAATTTAAAATCAAGTCTTCAACAGTTCATAGTATGGAGCAGCTGAAGTTAGAGGTTGCCACAGATCACTGAATCACTGAAACAACTCAGTGTGACTTTTATAAATTCCAATGCTTCCAGTGGGTTTTAGTCACAACTATGTTTAGCTGGATGAAGAGAAATGGTGGACAATCCATCCAAGAATGCAATAGGGCATTAAAAAAAAAAAAACCCTACTCCCTTGTTCCTCCCTATAGACTGACAGACTCCTATGCCATCTGCTTTTTGAAATCCTTTCTGGCTTAGAAAAAGCTTAAAGAGACTTGGTACTGCTATTGAGAAATAGAAAAATATCCTGGGTTACACAAAATTTGCCGTGTTGACCTTAAGTTCGTTCACACCAGCTTTATTTGCGAGTTGCTAACAAACTATATATGCATTGAAATCCATATTTTATGAAAGAAATTTCATAAAATCTCTTTCTGATCAAACCATGGTAGTCCATGAAAAAGACCCACTACGGTCCATCCAATTAAATTCAATAAGAATACATTCAGGAAATTACACAAGGCTTACCCATGTACTTTCACTTTTTATTTTCTAGACCGAATAAACAACAATCCAGATTGTCATTCCCATATTTGATGACAAATTAAGCTCAGAGTGGTAGAAGCTGAAGGGTTTGCTTATTTGCCAGTATAAAAATGTTGTGCTATAATTACAGCTAAAGTGTTTGAGATAAGCAACTATTTTAGAAACACTTCTATTTTCTTTCCATTCCTTCACTGTCATTTTGCTGCCATTAATAACACTGTCATAAACAGCAGAGGTGACTAGAGGCCTATTAAAGCTAGGTCATTTAAGTCCTGTTTTAATTCTTTATTATGTTGTCTGGAATGGGAGTTGGAGCCAGGCTTGTGTGCCTGGCATAGTATAAGCGTAGCTGAGAATACTTTGAATCACAAGGGATGTTCTAATAACTGTGAACCCATCACACTCCTACTGACTTTGTTGTATTTTCTTGTGAACTATCTTGAAAGTCTCAACATGGCAAAAGATGGCATACAATAAATTTTGTTGACACTTAAATGAGACCAAGCTTTAAAAAAAAGTAGTTTGCAAGCTAAACTACAGTACAGTATATTGCTACATAAACGACTATTATTAAATATATAACATGTACTTATATGAAAGATAGATCATTTTTTCAGAAACAATTTCAGCAATCAATAACCCTTTCTCTATTGGCTTTCAGAATTTTACACACATCATCATTTCATTCATCATCATCATCATCATCTTTAAACATAGGAGAATGTCATTATTGTCACAAAAGTTGCTAGCGATAAAAACGATGGGACATCAGCTCAGCTAAAGCCATATTCATCTGTGAAACAAAATTCAAAATTCAAATTTTCTCTCTTTGTTCTGTTTGCTTAAAAGGACCACACCCATTCCCCAAGGACATTTTCATTCCCTTAGGTACCACTTTCAATCAAAAGAAGCAATTTGGTCTTAGAGATAACTATTCCTTTGTCATGATGTTCACCCCACATGCTATTGAATTGGAAGTGATGTCCACCTTTAACAAAAATTATCACCCAAGGTAGTTTGATACTTACCAGATCTTCTACCAGTAGCATCATCATCATGGCTGTTGGTTGATCAAAAGCAGATGGTACAGTGGAGTATTCCTCTCAAGAAAGATGCCTTTACCCTCCAAGGCAACTTGACTGAGACACGCCAAGCTCTGTTAGTTTATATATCTTTGCAAAAACTTCTTCTGCGTGAGATAATCTTCCAACCTGGGAATCCAAACAGTTCAGCAATAGGTGTTTTCACATTCCAGGCATATTAACTAGACAGATCTAGTGTCGAGGATAGGAATTGGAAGGGGGGGTGTGGGTTGAGGGAGGGTGAGGGGAAGAGGAAAAGTCCTGCAGTGTAACGGCCCCAAATATCTGAATCAGTATGAAATACAAGAGCTTCATTCCATTGGCAGTGACTACATAGCTCAGCAATGCTATCCATGCTGGCTGTCCGGTGTCCATTAAGGCAGCTGTCTGCAGATACCTCCCTTATCATAATTGGCTCCCACATGAGCAACAGACACCAGGAGGAGAAAAAAAGAAAGACAAGGCAGCCCTCGTTTTGTGGATAAACAAAGAAGTAGGTCAACTGATGGAAAAATAATTATTTTGGTGATAGTATGTCCTACTAAGGTTTATAAATAGTTCTTTAGGGAAATATATTCTTTCCCTTGCCCCCATCCCCCCTCTCTCTCTCTCTCTCTCTCTCTCACACACACACACACACACACACACACACACACACTTATCATGATGTCACTTGTCTATATTTGTCAAGAAGAATTTTCTGAGGGGATTATGAAGCCAGAGTGATGTCTCTGGTGCTAAAAGGACTGGGTGACATGTTAAGTTACCATCAAGATAAGAATGCAAAACTCTCGCCTGCTTTTCATTTTCTCTGGAATCTGTCACTGCTTATAAACAGGGATTAAGAGTTCTGATTTTAAGGGGCAGGAAGGTGAAACTGCAATTTAGTGGAGGTAAAGACTTCCAACGAAATTGGAAAAGACAGTAATTTTTTTAAAAACAAAAAGCTAGCGCTTGTCCAAGGTATTGTGCCTTTTAATGAGGAATTTATGGTGGACGTTGGAATTTTGGCCCTAAGAAAATATAAAAGATGCAGCAAATTGATAATATCCTGATCTGATTAATTAGTCCTTACTAAAAGCCATTTCAAAGGTTCGTGTACTGGATTCTGAAACCATATTCCATCTCCAAGTGCCCTAGGCAATGTGTAGCTTAAAAAAAAACTCCTACCCTTAAAAAAAATCAAAGTATAAAATATAGATCAAATAAGTTACAGTAAAGAGAAAGAAATCTCCTATCAAAATCAATAGTTGTATTAGCAGTAGTAATTTCAAGTGAGTATCATCTGTATTTAGGTCCAGCTTTGCTCCACTACTATGTAACATTGCTATATAAAATATTCTACTGATGGCCATTTCCTTGTCAGACGTATTCTCAGGAGGAAATAAATTGAAATAGGGAGGGAGTCGGAAGATATGTTTGAAGGAGGAGCAGAGTCAAGGGCAAAAGGAGGAAATGGCATTTTATCCTTCAGAAAAATACTGGAGGACATTCTGTGGCAGAGAAACAGATGCTGGGCTAATATTACACAGGGTTAGTTAGAACATGGACATGGGCATGGCCTTAACAGAACTCACCAGCAGGGGTGAAGCCTTTTTATGGAATTACTGATTTGCAACAGAGACACAATATCAAGAAGTAATGTTGATAAGTGAATAAAGGGAATTACTGAAGCTTTACAATTAGTCCTCAATATAACATTAAGAAAAGATTAATTAAACATTAACAAGGTGCAGTGCATTGAGTTAGTTTATCGTATAAGAAAGAATATAAAACTTTGAGCTTATGCCAAAATCTCTAATCTTTACTGTATTGTTAGAGGAGGAGGAGGAGGAGGAGGAAGAAGAAGAAGAAGAAGAAGAAGAAGAAGAAGAAGAAGAAGAAGAAGAAGAAGAAGAAGAAGAAGAAGAAGAAGAAGAAGAAGAAGAAGAAGAAGAAGAAATATAGAATGTTCAAGTAGTTTGTGCACACATCTTCCATTTCTCTGTGTGAAGTTGAATAATATTTCTTGAATAATAATCTTTTTTTTCTTAGATGTGACAACTGCATATCATTTGTCATAAAAAAGCAGGAAGTATGAAAAGCTCCTTAGCCTGGCCTTTCCGGTATTGCATTGCCTGCACTGATTGATAGTTGTTCTCAGATTTTCAGACCAAGGGATGAAATCTGCAATGGAATGTTTGTCAACTGTGTAGACGACATAAGCTAGTTGAGACTGTTAATGCTTTAGAAAGTAGAAACAAAATTCAAGAATATTTGATAAGTTAAGGAAATGAGCTGAATGTTCCTTGATTTAAAGACATGCAAACAAATGCAGAGATATAGGTTAGTAATAATACTTCTGAAATCAATTTTAAATTGTAATTGATTGAAAAATCAATACATGATCAATCATTCTTTTCGGTTCAACCAATAGAAATAGTAACACTGGTTTCCAAATCAAATAAATAACTGTATAGTACACTGGTTAAACCCCACTTCAAATATAGTGACCTGCCCTAAACATCAGATTTAAGGGCCAGGGAAAGTAAATATGGCCCATTAAAGGCATTGAGGATGGCTAGGGACTGGAAACTGAAGTCCTTTGAAGTCAAAACGAAGAGGTTCAATATGTTTTGCCTTGAGAAAAGATGGCTGGGGTCAGGGAAAGAGTATTTACTTGCTTATTTGACTCATATGTCTGCCTAGCTTATGAAAGCATGGGTTAATAGAGTGTTACATGGAAGAAGACCATAATTTGTTTCAGAGGACAAGATATGGAATAACATATTTTGAAAGTTTGGTAATAATATGAGCAATTTGATAAGAGAACCAATTTCCCAGGAAGGATGGCAGGTTTCCTCCTGGAAATGTTTAAGTAGAAGGTGGATGATCATTTTTGGAAGATACTTTAATTTGGATTCCTGCAATGGTCAGAAGGCTGGCCAAAATGGCTTCTTTTTGATACTAGGATTCTTATCTTACTTCAGTTATTTGTGAGATAGAAATTTTAAAAAGCAATCAATATAATCCACTTTCATGTGTTATACCTTCTAGCTCAGGGGTGTCAAACTCAAGGCTCGTGGGCCAGACCCAGTGCTTAAAACTGGCCTGTGGGGCAGGCCTGGAAATAGCAAAGGACTAGCCTGCGGTGCCTCTGGCAGCCAAAACAGGGCTTGGAGGGCACGCATACCCCCCCATCCCATTTTTGGTCTGGATGGCCTCCTGCAGCACTCTGCCAGCCAAAATGGGGCGTGGGGGCTGTATGAGTCCCCGCACCCCATTTTGGCCAGGAAAGTGCTGCTGGAGGCCGTCCAGGTAAAAAATGGGGCACGGGGGCATGTGTGGCTCCCTCCTGCCCCATTTTGGCTGGCAGAGTACTATAAGAGGCCTTCCAGGCTGAAAACAGGGTGCGGGGGGCACACACGACCCCTCCCTGCCCCATTTCGGCTGGCTGGAGGCATCCATCCCATCTCCCCACCCTGGCTGGCCCGCAGAGAAGTACAATGCTTATCCGGCCAGTGGTGGGATCCTTTTTTTTTTTTTACTACCGGTTCTGTGGGTGTGGCTTGCTGTGAGTGGCAGGGGAAGGATACTGCAAAATCTCAATTCCCTTCCTACCCCACTAACCTGCTTTTCAGCTCCGTTCTCTTGTGCAGGGCAACAAAAGAAGTCCCAGCTGATCAGCTGGGACTTGGAAGGCAGAGATTAGATGGGGACAGGACCAGTCAGAGGTGGCATTTGCCGGTTCTCCGAGCTACTCAAAATTTCCGCTACTGGTTTTCCAGAACTGGTCAGAACCTGCTTAATACCACCTCTGGATCCATCCCTTGAAGAAATCCAGTTTGATACCACAGGTGGTATTCAGCAGGTTCTGACTAGTTCTGGAGAACTGGTAGTGGAAATTTTGAGTAATTCGGAGAACCAGCAAATACCACCTCTGACTGGCCCTGCCCCCATCTATTCTCTGCCTTCCGAGTCCCAGCTAATCAGCTAGGTCTTCTTTTGTTGCCCTGCACAAGAGAACGGAACTGAAAAGCAGGTTAGTGGGGTGGGGAGGGAATGGGATTTTGCAGTATTCTTTCCTTGCCACACCACACCAAGCCATGCCATGTCCACCAAGCTACACCCACAGAACCGGTAGTAAAAAAAATGAATCCCACCACTGTTCTAGCCAAATGTTGAACGATGTCCAAGGGATAACTAAAATTCATTGAATGACAATGACAGTATTTATTCAAGAAAAACTTTGGCCTGCTCAAAAGTGGCCTTCAAACATAGCCATCTCCTACTGAAATCAGTCCCCTGATCAGTCATTCCAGGATGCCTTCCTTTCCTTACAACGTAACTGTCCTCACTCCCACCAACATATATGTAGATTTGTGTGCATGTGCAAGTGTGTATTCATATCCTACTAATATGTTGGAGGCAGTGCAGAATGACCCTTGGAATTCCATTAAAATTTCATAGACTCATAATAGTTTAAGTGTTCTCCATTGATTGTATCGATTACTCTATTAAGTAAACTTCCTGCCAATCCTTTTCAGAAATCTTTGTCGACTTGCAGTTCTCAAGACATTTTCCAAAGGCTGATTAGTAAGTTCTTTGGCCTTCTGAATCAACAGCAACTGTTTGCTGATCCTCAAAACATTCAGACAACCACATTTCCCTTAAGTTCACAGAATCCAGAAATACTAATCTATTATATGTTCAATCATCAGAATGAATATATTGCTGGATTTGTTTTTATAGACATTCAGCTAGGAAGGAAGATTATGGGAGTATTTGTTTTGTTTCTGTCTCTTTCTCTTCATAATTATTTTGTTGTGGTTAATTTGGAAATCCACTATGTTTACTATATCACATTGGCTTTGATTCAAGACAACTTAATATGTATAACTTCAGAATTAAAAAAAATAAGAGGCAAAAATGTATGTTTGTAAAGTATTTTTATGTTTCCCGTATGAAAAACCCTTTACCAAAGTACCTTTCATATACCAAAAGACTAAAACATTTACATAACCAACATACTACAAATGTTGAAACAATTCCAAATTTTTGTAATCACTCAGAGTCCTAACAAAAAAACTGTAATGTAGATTAGAACAGTAAAACTATACCAGAAAAGGTTTCGGGAAAGTTTGTTTAACTGTAGGAGTTTGTTTAAATGTACATTATATTTTGTTATTAAATTAGTCAGCTGGCAGGATTTGCAAATGTCTTATTTTCAGCTGGAATTAGGAATTTCAGATTAATGATACTATGGGCCAAACCAGACAATGTTATTTGTCCCCAATCCAACCAAGAGACTGGCCAATGACCAAGAAAAGGCTCAGAATGGCCATGTTTGGTTCAGTAGTGGGATTCAAATGTTTTTACTACCAGTTGTGTGGGCATGGCTTGATGAGCATGGCTTGGTGGGCGTGGCAGGGGAAGGTTATTGCAAAATCCCCATTCCCTTCCCACCCCACTAACCTGCTTTCCAGCTCTGTTCTCCTGCACAGGGCAACAAAAGAAGACCCAGCCAATCAGCTGGGACTCGGGAGGCAGAGAATAGATGGGGGTGAGGCCAGGAGAACGGAGCTGGAAAGCAGGTTAGTGGAGTGGAGAGGGAACGGGGATTTTACAGTATCCTTCCCCTGCCATGGCCACCAAGCCACGCCCACAGAACCGGTAGTAAAAAATGCTTGAATCCCACCACTGCCCTGACCTATAGCACCAGGGAAACTCAACTTCATCTCCACTTTTAGCCGTGAAAATTCTCTCTTGGGGCTTGTTAACATCTCTATGTTTCTCATCCTGCCCTACCTCATAGAGAAATGGGAGAAGATATCCCTGTATACACTCACCTTATGATCCTGAATGAAATGGGATGGAAATCTAACCACTGAATAAACAAATACATTCATAAACAAATGGCTAGTTTTATGATGAGGACTGCTCTTTTGCTTCCCTATAAGAATGTACTGTATTTCTTTTTAAAAGATGAATTTAGAGCCCATGGACATCAACTTGGCTTTTTATACCTAGTGCAAGGTTAGCTCCAAGGAAACACGGGTGGATTGTCTCTTGGTGGAGCAGGGCTGACATTCTCAGCTGCTGCAGAGGGGCAGAGCTTTGCCTGAAGTGACACGCTAGCCTGCTTTTCAGAAATCTCCTAGATCTGTTAACACTTTAATGAACTTTAAAGATGGAGACAGATGATGCTTCTACTTGATGCTATTGGTGGATTACGTATTTCTCAATTTGACGCAGTATCGAGCCCCACAAGCACCACAAACATGACAAGAACCAAACACTGTGGAGAGAGGACATAAGACATGTCCTTTTAGAGTAAATATTTTGAGTCGCACAACTAGATAATTGGAGGGGGGGGAAGGTCTTGTAAACAATTTGAGGGAGGGAGATGACTTTCACACTAGCTATCTGATTTGAACTTGAATTTGATTTACATTAACAGGCTTTTTAGATTATAAACACCACTTCAATTTGGAGACAGAAAGTTTACAAAATTTTTATTTACTTATTTTTAGATTTAACTCCTGCCTATCTCCCCATAATAGCACACAAATTATAAAATCACAACCTCCCCATAATAAAACATAAATTACAGTAGAAATAAATCTATTGTATTATAATTAAAACTAAAAAAAATGTTCGACTTGATTTACCTCATCATTATAGACATCATCACTTATTATTTGTCATCAAGTCAAATAATACAATAAGAAACAAATTCCTGCATCGCTTACATTTAAAGGTAAAAGTTCCCCTCGCACATACGTGCTAGTCGTTTCCAGCTCTAGAGGGCGGTGCTCATCTCTGTTACAAAGCAGAAAAGCCAGCGCTATTCAAAGATGTCTCCATGGTCATGTGGCCGGCGTGACTAAACGCTGAAGGTGCATGGAACGCTGTTACCTTACCACAAAAGTGGCTCCTATTTTTCTACTTGCATTTTTACATGCTTTCGAACTGCTAGGTTGGCAGAAGCTGGGACAAGTAGCGGGAGCTTACTCTATTATGTGGCACTAGGGATTCGAACTGCTGAACTGCCGACCTTTCTCTTTGACAAGTTCAGCGTCTTAGCCACTGAGCCATTTGCCTTCCCCACAATAAGGCTACCTGAATGTTCAATTTCCACCTGAACATAGCAATAGCACTTTGACCTATAGACTGCTTCACAATGCTTTACGGCCCTAAGCGGTTTACAATGTCAGCATATTGCCCTCCCACAATTTGGGTCCTCATTTTACCAACCTCAGAAGGATGAAAGGCTGAGTCAGCCCTGAGCTGGTTCAGAGAATGAATTTACTTAAAAACAGAAGGCAAGACATTAATCTTGGCTTCCCAAGGCCAGACATTCTAGAGCCTGGGAAATGCCATTCTCCGGTTACCAAAAGGTTTCCAGTGATAGTGTCTTGTATGTCATTGGTATCATTGCACCAATGAGAAGAATTATATCCTTCATATAATTTGGATAAAGATTTAATGATGCATGAAATGTCACATGCCTTCCCTTGCCTCCCTCAGCACCGGTGCTCTAGCTTATGTTCAAGTTTGTGGGGTACAAGATATAAGTTGCCAACCCAAGTTGAAACTGCATCATCTGTGCATATTTCCAGGAGGAAAAGGAAGAGTGACAACCTTCCTTCAAAATAAATGCAACGCTATCAACCCTGAACATGATTCAGCATCTTTTGAGAGGATGCTCAGTTTGTCTATAGTACTCAAGACTGTATACTCAAGCCGATAAGATAAATGATTAACAATACCAATTTATAGCTATATAAATAGTATCGTATTATATATCCTATCACATATCATCATCATAAAATGCATTACATGGCATCTGGGGACATGCAGCTAAAATTGAGCCCAAGCAAAATAGAGTTACTGTTTCTGCACTGAGGTTCTTGTCAGATTCTTGTCTTCTTGGTGGGAGAATTTTGGGATCCTCCCATCAATTGATTCAGGGAGAGACCATGGCAGGGAGTCCTTTGTTCAGCTTCCATTGGTGAGCTAGTTGAAGCATTACCCGAGGAGACTTTGCCACAGTAGTTCACATGAAAACATACAAAGAATGGTTACAGGAATTGGTCTAATGAAGAGAAGGACCAGGGGAGACAATATTGAGTGTTCCAATATTTGATGGGCTGCCACAGAGAGGAAGGGGTCTAAAGCACCTGAAGGCCAGACAAGGAATAATGGATGGAAACTGATCAAGGAGAGATTCAACCTGGAAATAAGGAGAAACTTTCTGACAGTGAGGACAACCAACCAATGGAACAGCTTTGCCTTCGGAAGTTGTGGGAACTTCATCACTGGAGGCTTTCAAGAAGAGATTGGACTGCCATTTGTCAGAAATATTGTAAGGTCTCCTGCTTGGGCAGGGGGTTGGACTAGATGACCTCCAAGGTCCCTTCCAACACTATTATCTGTATATATGGAAACCACTTATCACCACTTGCAGTGCACATGGGTCTGTCTTCCAAGACCATTGGGAAACTGCAATTGGTATAGCAGCAGAATCTCAGTTGATAGCTACACAGGTTCTGTGTTGGTTTCCAATGGGCTTCCAGATGCAGTTCAAAGTTACCACTTTGTTTTATACAGCCCTTCCTGGATTGGCATCCAGGGCTGCATTCTCTAGCCAGACTCTTAGCAGTCTGTCCTGGGAAAAGTTAGAGTTGTTTCCAACTTCTGTGAAGGGAAAAAGTTTGAAGTTTAGACAGAGTGCTTCTCGGCAGCAGGATCTGCTCTTTGGAATGAACAACTGGTCAATATCAGATTTGTCCTCTTTTTGATTTCTTCATTATTTTGCTATGCTTCTAGTTGGCTTTTTTATTATTAGTTTTTTTCACTGATTTGTTTACTGTGGACATTTTATTATTTTATTTCCTGTGGCTGTTTTATTATTGGGCATATTATGATTTTATTAACCAATACTATGTTATTAACCAATCCCTGTAATTTTACTGAATCTTGTTAAACAGATAAATGTGTGAGTGAGGTTGAGGATCCAAAGTTGTCAGAATACAGTACTGCAGGCTACTTCTGCTGACTGCCAGCTGCTTACAGCTTGGCAGTTCAAATCTCACCAGGCTCAAGGTTGACTCAGCCTTCCGTCCTTCCGAGGTGAGTAAAATGAGGACCCAAATTGTTGTGGGAAATGGGCTGACTCCATAAACAGCTTAGAGAGGGCTGTAAAGCACTGTGAAATGGTATATAAGTCTAAGTGCTAGTGCTATTATGGCAGTCTTTCCTGAAGAAAGGTAGATATTGTACTCACTGCAGTTACCCCAACAGCTTAGTTTCCACTGGAACATTTTCACTAATGAACAATCAGCTGGTGAAGCATTTTTATGTAATCCCTTAAAAGTCTCTTAGATTTTAAATAAGTTGACACTTTTGGAGCTTGCCTGATAGCTGTGGGTTAAGGAGATAAGAGGAGGAGGAGGAGGAGGAGGAGGAGGAGGAGGAGGAGGAGGAGGAGGTGGTATGGGTTCTATGACAGCTGAAGCAAGTGCAGCCACCATTTTTCTGAATCCCTTTTTCCACTTCAGATTTGAACGGTTCCACATTAACAACCATGAAAACACATAATCTGGCACACATCTGTTTAGAGCATCTGTTTCTTCTTGCATCAGATCCTTGAAATAGAGATGGATCACTTGAAGTTGCATCGTTTTCTGTTGGCTTTTAAAAAACAGGTAACCAAGATTTTAGAAATTGTGTGTGTCTCTTTCTGCCATAGCTTTAAGAATCCTTTTATCTGAACGTTATTATAATAGCTAATTAACTAATCAAACTAGTGTGTAATAAAGTACAAATAGGAGGAATATAGTTTAACATATGGTGCAAACCCAGCCACCATTTTAACATGCTGTGTAAACCAGGCCACCGCATGAAGACATAATATGGCTTATTTGTTAGTTCATGTTATAGAAACATCCACATTCTGTTTTATTAACTAAATACAAGGTTTAATGTTCCACAAGGTTTGGACACTATTAAAAGCACAAAAGGGGAGTTAGTTTTAAAAAATAGTTATAAAGCAGAGGCAGGAGGTGACAGTCATTAATCCAGCCCTACCATTAGACAGCTGCTTCACCAAAGGCCACACGGCTATGTCTGGACTGCAAAGATGCAGATGACCCCTAGGGGCAGCAAAGAGGCACTCCATATTCTAAGTCTTTGCTACCATCTATTGGTCATCTGCATTTTTGCAGTCCAGCTAATTGCCCTACAAAGGATTATCAAATTGTCAGCTGCGTAATTTATTACTATTGCATTTTTTTCCCCTGCAATGGAGAGATACATGAACTTTATTTGGCTAATATGCCAGAAAAAGGTGATTGGATGACTGATCCCAAATGCCTATTGTGGCTGATATTTATCAGTCTGACTCTCCCTGACTAGGTTCTTATGACAGCCAAATGAGGATCATGAGCATTGTGGAAGAGGATAAGAAACATCACAAATTGTGTTCATACTATCAACAAAATTGTCAAGCAATTTGTAGGGATACAACATGGTCTGTAAATGATGAGGCAAGAGAGAAATAAGAACAGCAATATTTGCTCTATCAACCATCCTGGGGGGAAAAAGATACATTATTTCCTATGGAAACATTTTATTCACATTCGGTGCATACAAATGACAATGTATTCAGCCCAGAAGAAAACTAGGTGATAATGCTGCCACCTGAATTAATCTCAGGTAGGTTGCTATGAAACCACCAGGTAAACATAAACAGCACCCAGGAAGAAAAAATGACAAGCAGAAGCTGTTGGTAGACTGGAGCATTTAATGGTCTGACAGGTTCTGCTAGAACATTGCTTTTGCAAGCATCTAATGTTGGCCTAATGCAATAGACAACAACCTGCTCCATAGCTGCAAAATTTGGTGGCTTTCCATCTTGTCGGCTAATTCAGAGGATATTGCTTATGAGAACAGAACTTGTTTGAACAGGTATTAAATTTTTATGAGCATGCATCAAAATTACATTTTTTATTTAATATTTTTTTTTCAAAATTACATTAAAACACTTAACAAAAGCAATGTATTAAAACCATACTAATATATTCATTGAAAGGGCAGCGGGCAGGAACTATTTATTTGATGTTCGCAGAGGGAAAGATGAGCTGAGGAAATAGATCTTCAACAGCATCTAAAAATCGTAGCAGCCAACATCACCAGAATTTCATGGAGGAGGATATTCAAGAGCAATGTTTCTCAACTTTACCAACTTTATGATTTGTACACTTCAACTTCCAATACTCTTCTGGAGCATTTTATAACTGATACAATAATTATCATTCGACTATGTCAAAACAGAAAAGAACCCACCAATTTCTCAGTTATCACAGTGAGAAAAGACTGTAGGATTCTTGAAAAGGACCTGGAGCCTCACGCATCATAGATGGCACACCCAGATGTTTACACAGATGTCTGGGCAAGATCTACAGGACATGTACAACATCCAAGAGTACAGCTGGACAGCACATTCTCATTCTACATGCCTGTTGATTTTCAACACTCACAATAATGCTTGACCAGAACTCTGAAATAATCCAAATTACAACTTTTGGTTCTTCTTTCTGAAATGCATAAATTCCTGGTGCATAGCTTTTCTCACAGCACCAGACAGGAACAATGTGGAAGCAATCCAAAGAAACTGTGAATACAGAAAGATTAGGGTCCCTTATCTTCATCACATTCCATAATGTCACAAGCACTCACGCTAATGTGTGAGAAGTTCAACAAACACCCTTGTCATCACAAATAAGGAAGGGATTAATATTTACATATGCAGCATTAAGATTATTCAATCTGATATACCCATGAGCAGTTATCTGTCAGCTTATTAAACACTTCCAGAATTATAACACTTCCAGAGCATATTTGCCAAATATTATAGTACTATAATGTATATAGTAGAATGTGTCATATACCACAATCAGTTAAGCTACTGAAACTATTAAAAATTAAGCTCCTAAAAATGAAGTAAAATATATCAGCTCTCAGGAGGTAGTGTTGAAGAATATTGAAGGTTTCTGGACAGATTTTGTTTTAGCCCTGCAAAAGCTTGAGTTCTTTTGAATGAAAACAAATAAAATTTAAATCAACTACCTGCCCTTTAGATCCTTCTTTGTGGCTGAATTAGTGCTATCTTCCAGCAGTCCTTAGACCATAAGAAAATCATGCTGGTATAAACTGGTTGTCCCCATTGCCAGTCCTTACTCTTCTAGAGTAACAGTGCTGGCAAAGGGAGGTGATCTTAATTTAAGGAAAGTGGTGGGTTGCTTCCCTCCTATCGTATCACCAGCTGCAGTATTGGGGAAGGGGATATTCTTCTCTCTAATGTAGGGTTGGAGAAGTATAGATTGATATCTGGTACAGAGAATTAACCACTTTTCAACACTAGGTGTTTCACCTAATACTTTTCTTAAGTAATGAGTTGCAGGTACTTATTATTATTACTATTTTTCTTTTCATCTTTCCTATTACCTACACTTATTGGTATTGTATGACTATCACTTTTTTGGTTGCATCTTGTGATTTATGATTTATCACTTTGTTGCTTGCATGTACACTGAGAGTATATGCACTGGAGACAAATTTGTTGTGTATCCAATCACACCTGTTCTGTTCTGTTCTGTTCTGTTCTGTTCTGTGCTATTCTACTCTACTCTACGCTACGCTACTCTACTCTATCTATTCATAAGGGGAAGATCTGGAGAAGTGTAACACGATAGTCCAATGCTCCTACTTGGCTTAAGCCCTTCCTGTTATCTCTTACACATGGATGGGATAGGATGTTCATAATCTAAAGGAGATTCTCGTTCTGGACACAGATACCTTTTTCTCTTATTTGTCAGAGAAAAGAGCAACTTCCTTAGTGCACACAGTGGCTGGGGTGAAGACACTGCAAATGTTCCTCCTTTACAGGCTGGCGGATAAAATGGCTTCAATGAAAAATGAAAACAAATGAAAATGAAAACAAATCACTTATCTCTAACCAACACAATAAATCTACTTAAAGAGAGCTTCTGTAAGAATCTTGCTTTGGGGTATAATTGCCTGTCAAGAATTGATAGAGGGTAGAGTATTCTCCTGAAGGAATGCCAAATTTGTGTGAAGGTAGTTTGGCTGACAAGTATCAGCTGAGGCAGGGCATGTGAGTGAAGCAGAAAGAACCAAATGACAACAAGTTTTCGACTCCTCATTAGCGGTACAAGGGATCGGCATCACTGGTAGCAAGTGACCAATCCATCCAGTTCTTAATGTGGAAGCTGCCAGAAAATAGATATTGTTCTGCCCTCACTATATGTTGCTCTGTGTGACATGCAGCTAAACCCACCTATCATCCAATAAAACAGATCTTGTACATAGATCTGGCTGCTTTATTGAAAGAACAGGATATGGTAAAACTGAGGAAAATAGGAATACATACAATGAGAACCAAATACAAGATAAGTAGTATTGAGTTGCTGCTGAATATAACAATTAATAAATACAAGTAATCTAAATCTCACCAGCAGTGCTCTGTGTGGGGGATGTGGTTTGTCCTTGGATGACCATATGCCACAGATTAAGATGGATTCTTCTTTGTGCTTCAGCCTCCTCCAAATGCTAAAGGGAAATGGAGTCTGGCTTCACAGCATGCACTTGTTTTGAGAGTGCAGGCTGATGGGTAAAGGGGTTATGTCAGCTTCAAATCAATATAATTGGTATTTGTCCCTCCAGCCACAAGATGGGGCTAGAGAGCAACAACAGTATATAAAGATTATATTTGGGGCATGAAAGATACAGAAAATACATGTATTAGAATAGACAGTGATTGACCTATTTTGAAATAACAATTACCCTCTAGCACAGGGGTGGGCAGTTTTGTGATCTGTGGACTTCAACTCCCAGAATTCCTGAGCCAGCCACACTCAGGAATGGGAGCAGTCTGGGAGTTGAAGTCCACGGTTTGGAAAATTGCCATAGTTGCCTACCCCTGCCCTAGAGCCATCAATGTCAGAATGAAGTAAGCAAAACACACCCGTCATCCCTCACCAAGAAAGGGATATAAATAATGAAGGTGCATTGCACAAGCAGTTGTAGAAACTGCAACAGCTTGAGACTGGCTCCCAAGAACATTGCCTGGTTAGAATAAGAGTTGCAGTTTTGTGTAAGACTGCAGATATAGAGCTATAGTAAAGTCAGTAAATAGTGCAACCATACAAAACCATCAGCGAGAGTATGGAGGAATTTGTAAAATATGCAGTGATGACGGAACATCTCGCTGGCAGATCTCACCTCTCCTTTCTGGTTTACATTAAAGCGTTAAATGTTTCTCTGCAGCCCCCATGACTTGCTAGTCTATCAAAACAGCACTGAATTTTCCCGCCAATGTAACAGGAGACTGTGAGTTCTAGTCCCATCTTAGGTATGAAATTAGCTGAGTGACAATTGTTCTCTTTCAGCCCAATTCACATTGCAGGGTTGTTCTTGTGGAAAAACAAGAGGAGGAAGGATGTGTGTTCAATCACCTTGAATTATATAAAGTAATAAAGGCAGGATAAAAAAAATATAATCAATAAATCAAGATATTTATTTATTTATTTGATTTGTCAATTGCTTACAGAATAATAGGCATAAGTATAAACATGAGTAAGAATACAGAAAATAGGTACGATTAAATGGGGACAATAGGACAGGGATGGGGGGCACGATGGTGCACTTATGCACGCCCCTTAGATATGCCTACATAAGGTTTGAAAAATATTATGGAAAACTCTGGACCAGGATTTTGTAGCCATTGCCTCTAGAGAAAATATTTTCTGATTTCTCAGCCCAGACCAAATGGCCTTTGACAGTTTTGACCAACAGCCAGAAGAGAGAGGATATGCCTGCGAGGTATGGCCAGGAGGAGCTGAGCAGAACTTAATGGCTACAATTCATCATGCCAGGTTACATCCATAACAACAACAACAACAAAATCGTGCTGGAAGAAAAGGAAGAACTCCATTCTAGACTCTCATTAGTTCCTAACCACAGCCCAGAGATACTTCAATAGCCATAGGGGAGGGTGTCATATCATCATTATCAGATACATCACCCTCCAGCCAGAGGTGGGATTCAAATTTTTTTACTACCGGTTCTGTGGGCGTGGCTTGGTGGGCATGGCAGGGGAAGGATACTGTAAAATCTCCATTCCCTCTCTACTCCTGGGGGAAGGTTACCGCCGGTTCTCCGAACTGCTCAAAATTTCCGCTACTGGTTCTTCAGAACTGGTCAGAACCTGCTGAATGCCACCTCTGCCTCAAGCCAACAAACTGTTCCATTTATAGTAGAAATACAGGAGGATCCACCAGGTTTCCTACTTTCCATCTCCTTCTGCTCCTTTTATGTACCTAAAAGGGTTAAAGCTGGAACAACCAAAAGTCCCTCCCTTCGAACTCTCCATTGGTAATTACTACAATATTATTCCCAATAAGTTGTTATTCTTAATTGTTGTTGTTTTGGGGCCCTTTTATCTCTTCCTCTCTGGTTCATGTCTTGCTTTCCTTTTATCTGGTATTGGCTTGTATACTTTTTGAAGTTTTGCTGATACTTACGTTGGAAGAAATATTGATCTGGTTCAGTTTCAAGTGGGGAGAAAGACACTGGAAACGTCCCCCGTATCATCCTTTCCTATAGAATAATCCCATTATCGGAATAATAATTTTAAACTCTCTAATATGTCTTCTGAGATCCTACTAAAAACACTAGTTTGATGACCAGAGCCATCTTGTGGTCTGCGTGCAGCCTGGTCTTGTTTTAGGGGAATATTCTTATTTGATTTATTTGCATTTGCTATATTCTGTGATCTGAACAGCTCTGTGATTTATC
The DNA here is from genome assembly GCF_049901715.1 of Pseudonaja textilis. Classification (NCBI taxonomy): domain Eukaryota; kingdom Metazoa; phylum Chordata; class Lepidosauria; order Squamata; family Elapidae; genus Pseudonaja; species Pseudonaja textilis. Next base: position 25,251,160 of record NC_141993.1, read on the forward strand.
TTCTAAAATACTAAATGTTTACATTTTACACTCTAAGTTAAAAGGAGGGTTAATTTTAGTTTTATGTCTTAATTTTAGCTTTAAATAATAACAAGGTTATCGTTTCTCTTCTGGGATTTGTCAATTTTCTTCCATGAAGATGGCGGGAAAGACAAAACATCTTTACACTATATGGATATGTAGAAGCACTAAAGCAATTGTTTCAATATTTGATCTTTGACCTTTTAATTGCCAATAAGGCAATTTTGTGGTATAAGAACCCTATTTCTTTTAATACTGGTTTAGGATGCAGATACTCCATGAAGAAAATAGGCAGAGTCAGCAGGAAATACCTGTTGTTGTTAGCCGGCAGCAGGTGCAGATGGCTGAGGAGAGCGAGGACTCAGATGAGGGGCCAGGACCATCAGGGAGTGGACTGCTACTTTCAGAGATTGTGGGGGCTGGCAGCAGTGATGAGAAGGTTCCTGAGGAGCCTGTGCCAAGTGCATGTGCCCCAAGGATTACTCGGAGGAAAGAACAATTACAGCAGCACAGGCGACTCAGGAATAAGGCTGCAAGGTAATGGCCCTCCCTCAAGAGGATAAAAGCCAGGTTTGAAAAAGCGTTCTTTGCAGAAGGCAAGGAAGCTCTGAAGCTCAACTTGTGGACATCTTAATTCGTGTTTGGAGAATCTTGTAAATTAGTTCTTATCTCTGGGTTTTTGGCAGCATTGACGAACACCTTGGTGTTGTGGCTTGGAGGTTTGAGCCTGCTTTGTCAGAGGTCGAGGACTTGGTAAATGAGGAAGACGAGGATTTGGCTCTGAGGTTTGAGCCTGCTTGGCTAGAGGACACAGACTTGGACAGTGAGGAAGGGGAGGATTTGGCTCTGAGGTTCGAGCCTGCTTTGTTAGAGGATTTGGAATTGCCTTCCTCCCCAGGACTTTCCTCCTCAGCAGGATCTTCCGCCCTGATTGTGCCTCAGGTGTCGGCAGATAATTAGGAGAACATATCAGAGCCTCTGACTGAGGATCAAGCCGAGGAATGCTGGCTTGATGCGAGGCAACGGCACAGGCAAAAGTGTAAGTTCCAACATAAAAGGAAAGGATGAATTAGAGACTGAGAGGATGGATTGACACGCCCCACAGAGAATAAAAGTGGGTGTGTTAGTTCTGGATTCTTGTTCGGGACAACGTGTTAATTTGTGAGAGTAGCTCCGACGGATTCTCTGTGTGTGGCGATAGCCATGATTTATGTTCTTGCTTTATTATCGGACTTGGCAGACAGCTTGTGTGAGACTGCCAAGGACTTGCCTGGCCAAAGGAATTTAACCCTGTCATTACTGGTCTTGTCTGCTTGTGTATATTCCTTTGGAAACTTGGACTTCTCACTTCGTTGGCACAGGTGAGACATAACACCTTGGTAAGGCTCTTTCTTGTTGGGGCTAATTAGTGGAAAGCAGCCTTTTATCTGTAAAGGAACAGAATTTGTTATTAAACCTTAAAAGGTGGGGGCTGCTGCCTTTGTCTGTGTTTGCTCTTTGGGAACCCGGTTGGGTCAGAACAATACCAAGCATCTGTCCTAAATCAGGAGTGGGCTAGAGTGTGAAGACCCAGAGGACTTCTGAGAAGTTTGAGATCTCCAGCTTTCTACCTTATAGGTCCAGCCATCCATTACACTGCTGTTCTCTACCCCACCCCCGCCGCCGCCCTCTTATCCAAAATATTATTTTAAACCAGAAGAGACAGCTGGGTTCTGCCAGTTCTATTTTGCCAATTTTGTCACCAATAAGTACTCTACAGCTTCTATTTTCTCTCTTCTCCCACATTGCTCCAAAACAGCTCGGGATAGCTTACAATCAAATAGAAAACATGGTACAAATGCAGTACCCTATAAGTAAACAAAATGGCAACTGGCCACTCAATATAAAGATGTACAAAAAAACTGCTGCATTTGGCCCAATGGAAATCTACAAGTGGTTTTCAAGGAGACCACATTAAAATAGTTGAGCTATGAGATGATTGGGGCATGAGTAATTGTGTAAAAGGGCTCCTAGTCCAGGAAAGAATGCGACTGTCACACAGAAAGTTCTCACTTGGCTACAGCTGCTCCTTGTTTTTCCAATAGGAGTAGTGAACCCAAGAAAGACTTTTCAGATTGCACACCATTCTTGAAAGGAAAGAAATTAAAGATGAAAAATTCTTAGATCCCAGGGGATGGGGTAGAGCAAAGGTCTTCCAACCTGACAGGTTTAAGACTTGTGGACTTCCAGCTCTCAGAATTCCTGAGCTAAAATGACTGAGGAGGAATTCTGGGAGTTGAAGTCCACAAGTCTTCAAGCTGTCAAGTTTGAAGACCCCCTGGGGTAGAGAATTAACACCCACAGCCACTTACCAGAATTAAATCAGAGCTGGTTTTCCCCCAACCAGACCCATACTGGTATGGGACAGGATAGGCTGGCTTAGAGTTGAAATATCTAATTGGCTATCATTGCCATACTGATGATACTGAATCTGGAACGGATGGATATAATGGGTATGACTTCAGGGGTCAAGACAAAGAGATGCAACCAAGAGAATGGTCAGATAAAAGGCAGCCGAGCCTGCAGCAGAAATGTGGGTGGGGCAAGATGCTCAGAAGGGACCTTCCCCAGCTCTGGGGCTGCAAAGGAGATGTGGGAATACTCTCAAGATTTTGTTCATGTACTTTTGCAATAAAGTACATTTATATCTTCTATTCATGTTTCCTGTCCAATCTACAACAGAAGACTGACATCAGTCTTGCAAGTCTGAAAGTACACCTCTCCGTCTAGGTCTAGGACATACTTTAATGGCTTCTTAAATTCTTCAAAATAGTGAACGATTGGAAGCTTCTACTCTCTGAAACATTTAAGCAGATGTTAGAACTATTAGGAAGCTGCTCATAATATATCTTCACATATGACTGCATATGCAGGCACTTCATGTTTGAATATGTAGCTTTAATATCCCTTGAAATGAAGAACACCTACAATGTATGATTACCTCTCCCAATGTTGCTACATCCACTTCCTTGATTAAGTCCTTTCTAATGGTTAGAGCAGGGGTTCCCAACCTGGGGGTGCAAGACAATATTCCAGGGGGTGCGAGAAAAGTCCAGGTAAATAATAGGATATTGGCTATATGTTGGCATTTTTATTTATTATGCAATGGATTAACTTTGTTTTCATTTTAGAGTTAAGTATCGTTATTTAGTGGCCATCACATACATAGCTGAAAAAATTCAATCCTACCATATATTTAACGCGTTCAGTAGTTCCTAAAGTCTAAATTTCAGGGGGTGCGAGGTTTGAGTGAAATTTCTTTAGGGGTGCGGGGTGAAAAAAACATTGGGAACCACTGGGTTAGAGTATCGAGTTAAGAAAAGTTGGTTCACTTGTGCCGGCCATCGCTTTCTGAGGAGCAAATTATCACCAAGTTAGCTAAGTAATTTCCTAGCAGGACTACACTTAATAGAGTTTGCAGATGATGGCACAAATAAATTTTTCTATCACTACCCCTTCAGGCCTCTTTCAAAAATATCCAATTGGATTTTGGAGGCATCTTAAGAGTCTCAGTGGCGCAGTGGTTAGAGTGCAGTACTGCAAGCTACTTCTGCTGCCTGTCGGCTGCCTGCAATTTGGCAGATCGAATCCCACCAGGCTCAAGGTTGACTCAGCCTTCCATCCTTCTGAGGTGGGTAAAATGAAGACCCAAATTGTTGGGAGCAATATGTTGACTCTGTAAGCCGCTTAGAGAGAGCTGTAAAGCACTATAAAGTGGTTTATAAGTTTAAGTGCTATTGCTATTCTATCTTTTCCTTGATTAGGCAAGTAATAATGTGTGCCAACAATAATAATGCATTTATTCATTCCTTCACTTAGCTGGATGCTTTGTACAGTTTTGCCAAGTTCATTTACTTGGATTTCTGAGCATATAATGCAACTTCTCTATCCTTTCTATTGCTTCTGTTCCTTTTTGAACAAATTCTATTCTTTAGCTGCTACTGTATATTCCAATCATGACAGTCATTTCCCTCAGGTTTCCATTGTAGCTATACAATCATGTTTGTTTTCTTGTGCTAAGAGTTCAAACCAATTTTGTTTATTTAGTGAATTTATGTGTAGATGATAAAGACTATGATTTTTATGAGAGCATGTTCTTTCAGATTTTTCACCAAGTAATTTAATAGGTCCCCTTACAGCTATATTTTCACATACTTCTATAACATGTACATTTTTACCTTAGGTCCTTACTTCAGAGTTTTTTCTCTAATTCTCACAAGATTTAGTTTTAAGGCTTCTCAATCAAGCTTACTGTGCTTCAGCCAAACACATTTGTATTAGTCTTTGTGAGATGTAACCTATTTTGTCGCTTGTGGTTCATCATGATCTGAGAAATCAGATCTTGAACCTACCACATTTTTCAGAGTTGGACATTCCCCTCCAAAACTCTCCATTCTTTTTTCATTTTTCTCCTTTCTCCTGAAGTTTTACAACTGTGTCTTCTGCCAGGCCAGACAGTTATTTCAGAATTCCAGCAGGACAGAACATCTCTTCTGTCCCTTGCTTTTGACTTCACTGTAAATAATGGAAGTATCAAGCTCTAATCGTAGGAGAAACCAGAACATACGATATATTATTTTAAAGCAGTTTTTATCCAACCTGGCACCTTTCCAGCATGTTAGAATGGCAATTGCAGGAATTCCCAGGGCAAATCCAACTAGGCTGGGGAAAAATTCCAATCTCGGCGATGGAAGCCATATTTTACTGAGAAGCTTTGAGGCTGCCACATTTTTGTGCCTAGGAATTTGGGAGGGGGGATTTCATAGAGAGGAGGACGATTAGACTCAACAGCATTTGTTCTATATTAGCATACTTGGAATGCCCTTGTCTGATTGGTTCAGACAGACTGCACTGTGATTGTTTGAAGGAACGACTGTGATTGGCTCACTATGAATCAACCGCGATTGGCCAAGCCAATCGCGGGAGATTCAAAGAGCCATCATTGGATGCGAGCCACGGGCAATCCCTATAAGAAGGGCTGCCGCGGTTCCGAGGTCTGGCACAGATCTATACATTGAATAAACAGCTGAAAAGTCACACTGGTCTCGAGTCTCATTTCCCGCGATCCAACAGCATTCTTCTCAAAAGTCAAGGACAGGTTACCCTGCACCTGGAGAGGACTGTCTGGAGGAATGTCTCCAGTTGGAATGATAGTTGATTGGACCATGTGATGGAGTCGTGGGTGCAGGGGATAGGTTTTGATTTTCCAATTGGGAAGGGAAAGCCTGGAACTTTCAAATTCAGATTTTCTCAGATGTGCCAATATGACTTCTTTAATAAATTTTTACTTGGATAAACTTTGTTTCTGCATGCTGAATGAAATGGGGAGTTTCGTTGGAATGTTGACATCCAATTAATTCCCACAATTATTGTTGGACTATTAACGTTCATCTACAGTTCTCAAGGAGCTATGAAGGCCATTTGGGCTGATTGCATCTAACACCTTGTTACAACAATAGATAATAACACTGAGACAAAAACATTGAGAGTCCCACAGTCTCCTCACAAGAAGCAGGTGTCCAGTGCATTTGTGGATGATCTCCCATCCTCCCCTTGTCCAGAGAGGGACTAACAAACCATCTACTCACTGGATCTTTGGTTTTTGCTGCAGTCATTATCTTCATCTTTGTCAGAGATATGTTTAGTTTGCCACACCTTCCCTGGAACTCGCATGAACCACTTGTTGCAGTGGTTAGAGTGCAGTACTGCAGGCTACTTCTGCTAACCTTTGGCTGCCTGCAATTTGGCAGTTCAAATCTCACCAGGCTCAAGGTTGATTCAGCTTTCCATTCTTCCAAATTGTTGGTGGAAATATGCTGACCCTGTAAACTGCTTAGAGAGGGCTGTAAAGCACTGTAAATCAGTATATAAGTCTGAGTGCTAGTGCTATTATGGCAGTCTTTTCTAAAGAAAGGAAGATACTGTCCTCACTGCAGTTATCCCAACAGCTTAGTTTCCACTGGAACATTCTCACTAACCAAAAATCGGTTGGTGAAGCCTTCTGATGTAATCCCTTAAAAGTCCCTTAGATTTTTTTTTAAGGATGCTGCATCTGCTTGAATTGAATGAATACTCTTGATTTCAGTGTCAAAAATAATTCTTGTTAGGTTTCCTCATTTGCAATCTCACAATTAATGCCTTCTCAGTCTTTCCACTTTTACTGGTGCCACTTAGCCTTTATAGATCAGCTGTCTGCCAGCAAAAAGCAAGTATTTAAAGCACTAAATATTAGCAAATTAAGCATTGCACATTTTTGTAATGGGCAGGGAAATAAGCCCATTCTCCTGCCACCCCGCCAATGTTTAATCAGAACACTTGCTACAGAATTCTTTCATACCTTCCAATAAATGTCAAGACAAACTTCATCCATATGCTTCTATGTTAGAATACAATCTACCTAACTGCATCAAAGCATGTTGGAAAATATTCTAGAAATTATATAAGATATAAAGTGTGTTCATAAGATTGGAGATATTCTATTTCTAGACACCGTTGTACTGTTGCCATTTATAATCGACAAAATATTACTGGAACAGAATGCACATCCTATCAATTCTGCTCTTCTCTAGAATGTACCATATACTGCTTCTGAATTTCAAGATTTTGTTTTCTTACTATTATTGAGAGCTATTGAGAGATTTATCAGCCCGGAATTTGATTAATCCTTCTATTTATTTACAAAAGGGCCACCCCACATTTTCATCAGCCTGGAGGAAATTTACAAAAATTAGAAAGTTCTGCATCAACTTCAATTAACATCATAGAGTTGCCTCAGGTGACCATGTTTTTATTTATTTATTCATGTTATTTATTCTTCAGAACTCATCAGCAAAAGGGATTGTGTCTTATGCTAATTGAAAGTGCTTCCAGACAGAAATAGCATTACAAATGTGTAGCAGCCTATTTTTGTTTTTAATTTTAAGAGGTGACCTCAGAAAGTAGAAGAAAGTTGGGAGTAAGATCATATATAAAGAAGAAAAATAGAGGTCCCCGTTGATTTTGCTTGTCAGTAGCTGGCTGGGAAACTTCACAAATGGCAGTCACACATAATCCCAGGATGCAGCAATCATCATAAATACATTCTGGTTGCCAAGGATCCCAATTTTCATCATGTGACCATGAGGATGCTTTGATGGTCGTAGGTGCAAGGACTAGGTGCGAGTTGCTTTTTTCAGGGCCCTTTAATTTCAAACAGTTATTAAATGAATGGGTGTAACAATACAACTGTCTGTATTGTATCTCTGTAAGTGTAAGCAACAACTATCTGTATTGTATCTATCTGTATTATATATGCTCTGTAGTTTGTTTTACATTTTTTTTCTTTTTTGTATGAAAGGGAAAATTTAAAATAAAGAAGGGGAAGGAAGGATGGCAATTGCTGGGTGAACAAGGATGGCTAACACTTTCCCTTTAAGACGGGGGTGTCAAACTCGATTCCATTGAGGGCCACATCAGGGTTGTGTTTGACCTTGGGGCGCCCACAGTGGGCATGGCCACCTTGATGTCACTCATGTCGGGGGCGCCTGTGGAGGCCCGAGTGCTCTGTCAGCGAAAAAAGGCTCCATTTTCAGCTACAATGGCCTCCTGCACCCCTCTGCCAGTGAAAACGAATCTCGGGGGGTGAGCTTGGCCCCTCCAGGCCCTGTTTTCACTGGCAGAGGGCTGTAGGAGGCTGTTGTGGCCGAAAACGGCCCAGGCGTGCAATATCAGTCCAACCTCTAGATGGCAGCAAAGAAATAGACATTTTTAATGGGGGACTGGACATTGGAGATGCTGCTAAGCCTGAAACAAATTCTACAGGGTCTGCCAGAATGTCTGCAAGGGGATGATGAAAGCCTGGCCTGTTTTGTTTTTAATGCATGTCAGTTCCATCACACTATCACAGCTGTCATCTTGTCTTTTTTCTCCATATCCCACAGATGCCCTGCCTTCTATGGTTTTTATTTTTCTTATATGTATCCATGTATTCATAACTATGTTTTACTTATACCTATTATATTGTAAGCAATTGACAAATAAAAAAATTAAAAATAAATAAAATGATCACTAGGAGCAGGAAACATGATTTTTTCTCTCTGTTTCTTTGCTGCCATCTAGTGGTTGTTTGGATTTTTTTTTTAATCCCAGGTGTGTCTAGATCATGGTTGCTCCCAAAAGTGCAAGAGTTTTCAAGAGGCAACTGGACTTTTAAATTTTTCTTTCTTTTGATTTTTCTTTGAGAACAAATTCATCAGGACTAGATTCAGCAGTCCATCTGCATTTAAAAGACAAAGTCCACTGTTTTGAAGACAGAAAAGTCCATATTTTGAACAGAGAGGATCTCTGGTTTGAAAACGGGGTCAAAGAGGCCATCTATGTCAAAATTGAGCAGCCCTCTCTCAAAAGAGAGCTCTCAAAAGAGGGGGAGGGATGGATACAACATCATCTATCTCCAATCTACAACACAATCCTTTTGTGATGATCCGGGGCCTGGCACAAAGGCAACATAATCAGATAATCAGTAGGAATTCCTTTTTTTAGCTCCAACTTTGCCCCAAATGTCCTGGTTACCTTCTGGTTGGAGAAGAACTCTCCCAGGAACAACCTTTGGCTGCAGAGAATCAAGTCCAAAATGTGGTCAACAAAAACTGTAACTATAAGTGTTATGTCCTGAGAACTATAGGAGTTCTCACTCAGGTCCACTCACTTGGAGTGGGCGTTCTTCCCCCTTTCCTCATTGGTTGGTTCTCCCCAGCAGCCAGCTATAAAAGCAGGCTGCGGGGTCCAACCAGCCGCTGATTGCTGCGAGCCAGTTCCAGGCTTGGCAAGCACGGTCAGCCCTTTATTATTTAATAAAGTATTGTTGCACTCATGCTCTGGTTCAGCCTCTCATTGCTCAAACTTAACACTGGCGACGAAGGTGGGATGGCTACCAGTAGCACCATGCAACCGCTGAGTCACTAGCCGCCGATCCGCAACCCAGAGAGAGCGATCGGCCGGCTATAAGGGAACGCTGATCCGCAGCCAGAGAGAGCGGTCAGCCAACAAAAAGAGCAAACAAAAAGAGCAAACGCTGATCCGCAGCCAGAGAGAGCGGTCAGAATCGAAAGTTAGAAGCGTCTGTAGCCGCTTGTTAGCCCAGCTACAGGGAAAGTGAAGCGCTGCGAGCCGCAGCCGCTCTGTATCAGGCGCGAAATTCAAACGGTTGTCATTTGAATTTCAAACCATAAAAGGTACAGCACAGCACTGTAGCCAGTCACTGACGCCCACTCAGGCGCAAACCCAAACGCCATCAACGGCTAACAGTCTAACGTGGTTAACCCAGAGAGAAAGAGAGGATTTAAAACAGCCTCTCCCGAGCTGAAATCACTTGCCCGCCACGGGCTCTAAAACATTGTCTGCTGCCCCAGAGAGATTTTTTCCTCAGGTTATTCAACCGGTTCCAGCACCATGAGTTCCAATCCAGTCTTCCCGGCGTTTAAACCAGACGAGGAGAAGTGGGAATCGTATAAGAACCGCTTCAATCATTATATCGATGCAGTTGGCCTGGCGGATGCGGGGGAGCATCGGAAAAAATCGTATTTCCTAATCTACTGCGGGGCCACCGTCTACGATATGGCCGCAGCACTCGTGGCCCCTCGGGAGTTGAAAAACGTTCCGTGGTCAGAGTTACTTGAAATTCTTACTAACCACTATTCCCCCAGGCCCTCACAGATTGCCAGAAGATTCACCTTCCGTATGAGGAAGCAATCGAGCAAGGAGACCATAAATCAATATATGGCCGCTCTCAGAACAGCAGCACTGCATTGTGGGTTTGGAACCTACCTGGAGGACATGCTCCTCGATCAATTAGTCTGCGGGGTCAAGGAACTCCACCTGCAAAGGCGACTTCTCGCAAAGAAAGACCTCAACCTCGCACAAGCAGTCGAGGAAGCCTTGGCAGCCGAGTTGGCAACAACATCAGCCACCGAAATCCAGGGCCCTAGCGCCAAGCTGACATCACTCCCAGTCCACTCCGAGGAGGTGGTAGCAGAGGAACCCATAAGTGATGAAACGAAGTCCACCGCCTATCCAATGACAGACGGCCGCAGGTAGGAGCCAGACAAGAAAACAGCGGTCCTCCCAAGCACATCACCCTGTGCCTAGCCTGTGGGGATCTCATCAGAGGGCCACCTGCAAGTTTAAAGGAGCCACCTGCAATAACTGCCATAAAAGGGGACACATCGCGAGAGTCTGCCAAGCCCCCAAAGCGCAGCACAAAGGCACCCTCCCTCGCACTCGGGACCACAGAGGCAAGTACTGAACTGTCGCACGCACCACCTTGCCAAACACACGTGCCACACTGTTAGTAAAATTTCTCTCTCCGTTTCCCTAGAAGGTAAAACCGTGCCGCATGGAGGTTGACACAGGGTCAGCGCTCTCAATTATCTCGTGGAACACCCTTAAGAGGCTCCAACCAAGCCTATCCACTAGCCGGCTCCAGAGATGCCAGTTTGGCCTGAAGGACTACCAGGGAGGACCATTCCTGTAATCGGCAGAGGCAAGTTCCTTGTCAGTTTTAAAGCTTTTAAAGGCCACCTACCTCTAGTGGTAGTTAACGGCAATCTACCCACCTTATTGGGGCTCGATTGGTTTCCCCATCTCGGCCTAGGGCTAACAGGAGTCCATGCTGTCTCAACCTCAGACACTGACTCCTTATTCGCTGATTACTCAGACGTATTCAGCGAAGAGCTGGGGTGTTATAAGGGTACCCCCATCTCATTCTCGGTTGACCCCCAAGCAGTCCCAATCAAACTAAAACCGCATAGGGTCCCATTCGCTATTCGGCCAAAACTAGATGCAGAATTGGATAAACTATTAAAACAAGGGGTCATTGAGCCAACAGATTTCGCCAAGTGGGAGACGCCCATTGTCACACCCTCAAAAAGACGGTAGCCTGAGAATTTGCTCGGACTACAAGGCGACAATCAATAAATTTCTGCAAGTTAGCGCTTATCCTGTGCCCGTCATCCAACACTTATTACACACATTCGAACCAGGCACCATTTTTGCTAAATTGGACATGTCTCAAGCATATCAGCAGTTCCCTGTAGATAACCAAACAGCGGAACTCCAGACAATTGTCACTCACAGGGTGCCTTCCGATGCAAGCGTCTCCAATTTGGCGTAAGTGTGGCCCCGGTATTTTTCAATCCCTCATGGAGCGGATTTTGCAGGGCCTCCCTGGTGTAGTACCCTACTTCGACGACATCTTAGTCTCGGCCAGGGACAGACCCCAACTCTTCCAAAGAGTTCGAGCTGTGTTAGAGAGGTTCAGACAGCATGGCCTCAAGTTGAAAAAAGAAAAATGTACCATTGCCACTAGACAGGTGGACTTTCTGGGTTATAAAATTGACGCCTCTGGCATTCATCCCCTGGAGTCCAAGGTTAAGGCAATCCACGAGGCACCCACTCCAACCTCCAAAACAGAACTGCAGGCGTTCTTGGGGCTATTGAACTTTTACGCATCCTTTTTGTCCCATAAAGCATCAGTAGCTGAACCCCTACACAGATTACTGGATAAAAAGTCACCATGGCACTGGGGGGACAAGGAAGACCATGCCTTTAACGCCATCAAATCACTAATCACGTCAGAGGCGGTACTTATTCAATTCGACCCTAGCCTCCCTTTAGTACTGGCAGCTGACGCCTCCCCTTTTGGAATCGGGGCGGTACTAAGTCACAGGCTTCCCAATGGCGCCGAAGCTCCCATCGCCTTTTTCTCAAGGACGCTCTCTACCACGGAGCGCAATTATAGCCAGATTGATAAGGAAGCCCTAGCAGCTGTTGCAGCCGTGAAAAAATTTCACGAATTCCTTTTCGGCCATTTTTTCGAGCTGGTCACTGACCACAAACCCCTCCTGGGTCTCCTAGCCGGGGACAAGCAGACCCCTCAAGTCCTCTCCCCTAGGATGACAAGGTGGACTCTCTTCCTAGCAGCCTACTCCTACAGACTGGTACACCGCCCGGGCAAAACACTGTCGCACGCTGACGCCCTCAGTCGCTGCCCCTTGCCGGCCCCGGCTGAAGACCCCGCTCCTGTCCACGCTATTTTCGAAATTACCCAGTTGGACCTACCCATCACGGCCATGGACATTGCTGCTAAAACCAACACAGACCGAACACTCGCCCAGGTGCTCGACTGGGTGAGGAGGGGGTGGCCGGGTGGCAATGTTGATAACAAATTCACACCTTTTAAGACTCGCATGCAGGAACTGTCAAGTCTGCAGGGCTGTCTACTATGGGGCACTCGAGTGGTCATCCCGGCCTCACTACGTACCCGAGTTCTGGAAGCGTTGCACGAGGGACATCCTGGCATCGTGAGAATGAAAGCGTTAGCACGCAGCTACGTGTGGTGGCCGGGTCTAGACGAGGACATTGTCAATTGGGTAAGTTCCTGCAACATTTGCCAGGAATCCCGTCCTGCTCCCCCCATTGCCACCCCTACTAGATGGGAAAGGGGCGTTGGTTCTTACCTGATACGCTTCTTTTCGTAGAGCTGTTGAGAGTGTCCAGGTTGGGAGGAGCTCCAGTCTCGGCTCTCACAGGCTGAGCTTGAGATTGAGGCACGCCTCTCACCATCACGTGGTCCTCCGGGCGCGCCCCAGTTTTGCGAAGACGAGAAGGAAGGTCCTGTTCTCATCTTACTCAGGAAAAAAATATTAGTTTGCTCGGTCGAACAGCAGGGTTTCCCACCAGACGGCCTACGGGTGGGGCTGGACACTCTCAACAGCTCTACGAAAAGAAGCGTATCAGGTAAGAACCAACGCCCCTTTTCCATAGAGCTGTCTCGAGTGTCCAGGTTGGGACATACCAAAGCTTGGCTAGTCCTGCGGGCGGGCTCCCGTCTGGAATGGGACCTCTCCTGGAACCCTGATGACCCGCTGGAGGGCACGCCCAACAGGAGAACCCCTTGGAGGTTGGAATGCCTCAACGAGAGGGCCTGATGAAGGAGACGGGGCTGTCTAAAGGTAGCCCTGCTGGGGATGCCACGGATGCTTACTGAGACCGTGGGGCAAGGAGACTAGGTAGAGCGGCCAAAACCTTGTTAGGGACCCGGTACGAGGAGCCCGGGCAGAGGCGAGGATGGAAGTTCCCCTGAGAAGACCTAGCCAGAGTGAGGGGAGGCGCCCTCAATAACCGGAGGGTCACCGTTGCGAGGGTGGCGATGGGACGCCCTAGGGTGTTATGGGATAGACCCTGTTGGGAACCCCCTGAGAGAACTCCAGGTCAGAGTGATGGAGGGAGACGTGAGGAGTTCCCAAACTGTGACCTGTGCTAGTGGGGACCAAGTTTGGTTCCGCCCAGAGCGAGGCGGTCGGCCCTGCTCAAGAGCCAACTGACCGAGGACCGCCCCAGAGGGAACTAAGGGTATAATATAATATATAAGGGTATAATAGTGAGGACCAGGGCAAGGGGTCCGTGTATCTGGATTATGAGGCTGTGGGCCGGGGGCCCAGAGAAGGAACCCCAGCTAACATGGGGTGGGGATAAATGTGTTGCCGGCCAGATGCCCTGGGGCAAGGTGAGGAGGACAAGGGTGCTCCAGACTATGAGCCTGCGTCCGGGAGCCATATGGTCTACCGGGAGTCTTGGTATGGAGAGGTAAGGCAGATATGAGGATTAGGCTTCCCAACGGTTTGGGCAAGGCTGAAGAGAAAGAGATTTTGCAGGAGTTAAGTGTCAGAGTGGAGCCAGACTAGGCGAGAAGCCTGAAGAGGATTGGCTTTCTCTCTCTCCTTCTCCTCGTTTTTATACTTGTTTCTTTCTTTCTTTCTTTCTTTCTTTTTTTTGGGGGAGGGGCAGCCACCTGGGGGCGACTGCATTATCGGGAGCGACGGAGCGAACCTCTCCCGGATCCCGGGAGGGCTTCCTGAAGCAGTGCCTCCGGACCTGTCTGGTTCCGATCGGTCAGGAGGCCTGTAGGGAGATGATTGGTAGTACCTGGGGAAGGAGGAAGAGCGGGAAGAACCTTGGCGAGAAGAGGGAGAGGAACCTCTGAAATCAGACCTCCTAGCAAGAGAAGGGAGATATTTGCGCTTGTTGCGGGTCTCGGCCAGGAATGGGTCGAGAACCGGTCCAAATAGCTTCCCTCCAGAGATGGGGGCTGATGCTAGCTTAGCCTTGTTTTTACGTCCGCCTGCCAGTGGCGGAGCCAGAGAAGGCGACGGGCAGTGACCTGGGACGAGATGGCCCTGGTGGAGAATTTTGCAGCCTGGAAGGTGGCGTCTGCAGAGAACTCGGCTGCGGCCAGGATCTTGGCAATATCCTGGTGCGCTCTGAGATTAGCTGCGGGGACGTGCTGCTTGAGCTGCTGGAGCCACTTGATGGAGGTTCTGGTGAAAAAAGACGCGGCCGTGGAGGCCCTGACCGCCCAGGCATCAGAGAGATGAGCGCGGCGCAGGGCCAGTTCAGCTCGTTTGTCCTCGGGCTGGAGAGCTTCGAGGGACTCGCTGGGAGTTGAGCGGGAGGCCAGACCTACTACGGGCTCGTCCACAGGGGGGGGATCGAGCAAGGTAGAGAACTGCGGTTCAAGATTGAAAAACCGCTTGTCCTGGGCGTTGGGAGGGGGAGGAGGCCCCGAGGAGGCTAGCTGCCTTGAGACCATGTCAGAGAATATGGGTGGGACAGGAATCACTTCGGTTTCCACCACAGGCTGGGAGAAAATGGAGTCGGGAGGAACCCCGATGCCGCTGGGTTGGGTGGGGGGAGGGTTCAGGCCCGAGGTATTCCTGGCCTTGAACAGGAGGGACCTAAATAGATGTGGTTTAAACAGCCCCAGAAACGCGGGCTGGCCTGGAGAGAGGCCCTCGTCCTCCGACATGTCCCCTTCTGGGGGCCTGCTCCCGAGAGGAGTTCACTGTCTACGACAGACCCCAATTCGAGATCCTCCTCGTCCCCAAAGAGGGTAGGGTCCCCGAGTTCCTGGGCCTCCATCTCCTCCATCTCCAAGGGCAGGGTCAAGTCCCCGTGGAGAGCTACCTGACCATGCGAAGTTGCTGATCCTCGAGCCTCGGGGGCCTCAGGCCTAGGGGCCAGACCGGTCAGCTGCTGAAACTGTTGTGCTATCCCGTGCCGGATGGCCAGCTCCATCGCTCGTTTGAGATTTTCGGGGATTTCCACCGTGGGGGGTGGGTGAGGCTCCTCTGGGCGCAGACCTGGAGCAGCGGGGGGGGAAGGTGGCCTCAGGGGCCTGTCCAGGCTGCGATGAAGAGGCAGAAGCAGGGGAGGAGGGAGGATGGGTGGAGGTAGAGGGAGTGGGATTGGAAGGGTCCAGAGGCACAGAGCTTGACTCCTTAGAGCATCTGTCAATCTCCTTTTCAAGGGCCCTGTGTCGCCTAAGGGCATCCCTTTGAGAGGCTTTGGATGTTTCCTGTGCTTGTTTGCGCAGGTGGTGAGACTTAGCCTTGGCCTTCAGGGAAGTGCCACGAGATGCATTGTCGTCTGCCATCTGGAGAGGAGAAAGGAGGAAAAGTTCTTGATTAACGTGAGGTGATTAACAAGGCTGGACACAGCCTAAGCAGCGGCCGGGAAACCCAGTACTCGTTTCGCACCCCCCTAGGTCAAGGGCAACAGAGGTGCTTTGCACGTTGTTGAGAAGTAGGGCCTAGCCCAGAAGCCAATTGCCAAAGATGGACGCAAAAAACCGCCCCTGCCGGGCGGACCAGGGAAGGGGATGGCGGAGCTGCGCTACCTCCCTTGCTGGGGAGAGACTGTGTAGCCAGTAGACTCCTATATCTAGAGGAGTACCAAGGCAGGATTGCAAGGTACCAGCAGGGATTTGGACATTCCAAGGATCTGCCCAGGAATCAAACACAATGCGGCCTGCAGGTAGGCCTCGAGCAGTGGCAGGCGTCCCTGGGGCTACCAACCAAAAATTTTAAAGTAAAGTGCCATCACGGGTCCTCGGACAGTTGCACGTTTGGATGCGGCCTACGTAGAGGCCGGGGATCCTAGCGCACGTTTCGCACCCCCCTTTTGATCAAAAAAATTTTTTTGTATTTAAAATAGGAGGCTGTTGCATAGCAGGGCCTAGCCCAGAAGCCAATTAGCCAAAAGTTGAACGCCAGGCAACTACCCCTGCCGGACGGACCGGGGAAGGGGGATGGCAGAGCTGCTAACTCGCCTGCTGGGGGAAGGGCTACAGAGCCAACTAACCCTGGTTAGCCTGATAGAAACTAAGTGCAAACAGGCAAGGATATAGGCAGTCCGGAGTCTGCCTATAAAACATTAAGAAAAACCCTGTTATAGGCCTCTGAAAAATGGCGCCCGGCCATGCGGCCACACACAAGATGGCGGCGACTCCTGCCACTCCCAAGATGGCTGACGCCACAGGGAGCCCAAAATGGAGGGCGCAATGACGAGGCAATCCCCAGTGGTGGCTATCACCCAGGAGAAGTTAAAAAGGCCCGGAGGCCACAAAGAAGTACCTGGGAGAGGCAGGGAAGCATCTCCCTGGGTTAGAGGGCGTTCGTGGGGGGGAAACGGCCAAAGAACAAAACCAGGCAGGAAAGAAATGATGCAGCTTCGCACGGAGTGAAAAGGCAGCAATCGGAGGGGGGGGGGGCAGCGCTCGAAGCGCTGGATTCTCCCTTAAAAGGATAGTGAAACAATTCCCCTTAGAAGAAAAAGGCTCCCTAGGGAGCTCAAACCTCAGTTTCCTGCGCTGTCTGAGAGTCCAAGTTGATCAAAAAAAAAGAAAACACGAGGTGCTAGAACGACCAGGAGCAAAAAGAAAACCAGCCTGACTGCCACGAGGCTGAGCAAAAAACTGGGGCACGCCCGGAGGACCACGTGATGGTGAGAGGCGTGCCTCAATCTCAAGCTCAGCCTGTGAGAGCCGAGACTGGAGCTCCTCCCAACCTGGACACTCGAGACAGCTCTATGGAAAAACGCCAGCGCCCCTTGGTCTAGAATCCACATCGACCTAGCGGGCTCTCTGCATGGGAAGATGTTCCTGGTGGTCGTGGACGCTTATTCCAATTGGATTGACGTAGCGCAGCTATCCACGACCACCACACTAGCAATCACCAACGTGTTGACACGCCTGTTCGTTACGCACGGGCTACCCGACTCCATCGTCTCCGATAATGGCCCACAGTTCGCATCGACTGAGTTCAGCCGCTTCGCTGCCAACCTGGGTATCCGCCACATTTTCACAGCCCCATTTCACCCTGCCAGTAACGGGCTGGCTGAAAGGGCCGTCAGGACCACCAAAGAAGCCCTGGCAAGGTTCAACAAAGATGACTGGCACCACAAACTCTCGCGGTTTCTGATGAGCCAGCACTCAACTCCTTGTTCAGTCACCAATAAGTCCCCAGCTGAGCTCCTGATGGGCAGGCGCCTGAGGACTGTATTGGACAGACTACACCCACAATACTGCCCTGACACCCCCCTCGCTTCCTCATCAGGGGTTAGACATTTTATCTTACAGGAGCCAGTTTTCGCGAGGAACTTCGCTGGAGACCCCCTGTGGATCCCGGGCGAGATCGTAGCCATCACCGGGCTGCGATCATATTGGGTCAGACTGGAGGATGGCCGCATCTGGAGAAGGCACATAGACCAACTGCGCAGACGCCTCAGCACCATCGCCAGCAGGGACCCAGAGACTCTAGACGAGGGAAGGTTTCATCCTCAGCCTCACATCCACATCACGCCCGGCGATCAGCCCACACTTTCAACCGGTTCAGAAAGCCCGAACACAGACAGCGGCGCCCAGACAGTTGACCAGCCCGATCCAGCCTGCGAGAGCACATTCCCAGAGAGCAACCCTACGAGCCCAGGGCAGGCCCAAACCGAGGGGCACACTGGGGACACTTTGCCGACTCTGCCTACCCAGGCAGACCCCGGACGGACAGACAATGTTCCAGAACTACGCCGTTCCGGGCGCCAACATAAACCTCCTGCCTACCTCAAAGACTATGCATGTTCGCATCTGGGGGGAAGGGGTGTTATGTCCTGAGGACTATAGGAGTTCTCACTCAGGTCCACTCACTTGGAGTGGGCGTTCTTCCCCCTTTCCTCATTGGTTGGTTCTCCCCAGCAGCCAGCTATAAAAGCAGGCTGCGGGGTCCAACCAGCCGCTGATTGCTGCGAGCCAGTTCCAGGCTTGGCAAGCACGGTCAGCCCTTTATTATTTAATAAAGTATTGTTGCACTCATGCTCTGGTTCAGCCTCTCATTGCTCAAACTTAACAATAAGTCCAATCAAGGCAAAATGAGGTAATTAGTTCAGCAAGGCAGGAGCAAGAATTCCAGACATGAAGGCACAGCAATAACTCAACACGGTGGGGAAGACACCAGGAACACAGATAAGCAAAATCAACACAAAATAACTCACGTTTGCTCCCAGCAACTGCCACACTCAGCATGCATTTCTTTTAAACTCTCTTCCCAGCTATGGCTAATGAAGGGGATCAGGGCCCTTTCCTCCTCCATAAGCCACGCAACCCATGTTGCTCTGTTCTCCATTCCTCCCTGCATGCCCTCAGATGAAGAGCGGGTGGGCCTGGGTCTTCCTCTGAGCTCCCTCTCCCTTGTACTATGTCTCCCCTGCTCTGCCCAGCTGGATTTTGCCCTTCCCCAGTTTCTTCCACAGCCAATGGAGCCACACTCCCACTCCCTGTCAGCTCTTCACCTTCCTGCTCGGATTCAGACTGCGACAGGGGCATGACACCTTTGAACAGTTCCAGGAAGGCTCCACATCAATTTATACTACTCAGATAAACCTCCAGGTAGCCTCAACGGTTCTCTGAAAGAATGCAAATGACCAATGCAAATGACCAATGATTCTCTGAAAGAATGCGGATGATGAATTTATACTCCTTGCAATATCTGCAAGGAGTATAAATTCATCCATTCCACACCATCCAATCAGAGCTGAAGAAATTTCTTGGATGAGAAACAAAACGTCTTTAAAGGACAAATCAGAAACTCCCGCAGCCTCTTGAAAAAGCATCAAGTCATTGAGCTAAAAATCACCCAACCACGCTGGAGAAAAATAAACACATTTAAATTAGTGTGCATTCAGTCGAAGACTATTTTCCAGCTGCTAGTCCTTGGCTTACCACAGTTCGTTTTGGGACCATTTGAAGTTACCGCGGCAGTGAAAAAAGTGACTTAGGACTGTTTTTCACACTTTACGACCGTTGCACATCGCCATGTCATGTGATCAAAATTAAGATGCCTGGTTACTGACTCCTATTTATGGTGGTTGAATTGTCCTGGGATAATGCGATCCCCTTTTGCAACGTTCTGGCAAGCCAAGTCAATGGGGAAACCAGATTCACTTAACCAGGTTACTAAGAACAACTGCAAAGATTCACTTAAACAACTCTCCAGAAAGGTCACAAAAGTGGGGCAAAACCCATTTAACAGTTTTCTCACTTGGCAACATAAATTCTGGGCTCAATGGTAGTCATAAATCAAGGATTATCTGTAGAATGATAGGATTTGACTGAGCAAACTAAAGCAATTATCAAACCACAGGCTTCCTTTCTCCTGCTCTCTTTTCTTTTACTCTCATTTTGTCTTATAAACCTGCCCATACATATAGAATACAAATACTTTATCCTTCAAAATGCTCCCAGATGCAGCTGTTGGGGATTCATAAGGCATATCTGATTGCTAAAACTTATATGCTGTTTACAGGGTTGGCTTTCGTGTCACCCAGGGACAATCCTGCCCTCCGCATATCTGCCACAGTGTGAACTTTCTGTGCTTTGGGAAGGTGATGTCTGCTCCTTTGTGATAAGAAACTGAGATGGATCACTTTTAAGATCTTCACGTTGGTTATTTTAGGTGTACCACTATGGGCATGTTTAAAAATAGTAGACTTGAAATTTCAAACTGGAAGTTAAATTTGGATTCGGAGTAGAAGTTTCTTTTGACTGCCAAGATTTGGATTCTTGATTCTTTTGTTTTTTGAATATGAAGCATCATAATCTCTCAATTTCTAAAACAAAATTCAACTTATTTCCAGTTATTGTTTACCGACAGCCATTAAACACTAATGTCTCAGCTGACAAATACAGTTGGCCTTTCTGTGATAGCTGAGTGACCTTTATACTGCACGAGTCAAAAAGAGGGCTGTGAAAATATTTACAGACCCCTCACATCCTGGATATAAACTGTTTCAACTCCTTCCCTCAAAACGACGCTATAGAGCACTGCACACCAGAACAACTAGACACAAGAACATTTTTTTCCGCGAACACTATCATTCTGCTAAACAAACAATTCCCTCAACACTGTCCAACTATTTACAAAGTCTGCACTACTATTACTATTAATCTTCTCATCATTCCTTATCACCCATCCCTTCCCACTTGTGACTGTATGACTGTAAGTTTGTTGCTTGTATCCTTACAATTTTTATTCACTATTTCCTAGTGTGATTTGATTGTTTATTGTACCCTATGACTATTATTAAGTGTTGCACCTGATGATTCTTGACTCTTGACAAATGTATCTTTTCTTTTATGTATACTGAGAGCATTTGCACCAAGACAAATTCCTTGTGTGTCCAAACACACCTGGCCAATAAAAGAATTCTAATTCTAATTCTAATGAAGAAAATGAAGACCTGATGAATCTTGGAGTTGAAGAAATGAAGAGCCATAAAAACAGTGACTTGGATCATGTATCAGTGTTTCTCAACATCCGCCATTTTAAGATGTGTGGACTCCCAGAATTCCCCAGCCCACAGAATTCTGGTAGTTGAAGTCCACACATCTTAAAATGGCGAAAGTTGAGAAACCACTGGTGTAGGCTTTTGACAAATTAGAAAGAGAAATTGATGCTGGAGAGAAATTCTGAGAACGCCTTGGACTTCAAGAACAAATCATTCACTGCTAGAGAGTTTCTTAAAGGCACAAATTATCTATTTATTTATATTTATTTATTTATTAAATTTGATTTGTCAATCACTTACAAGATAATAGGTATAAGTATATACATAGTTATGAATACATGAAATGGGTACATATAAGAAAAATAAAAGAAACAATAGGTAGAAAGTGAAACTTTTAGACACATAGTGTGAAAGTAAAAGCCATTGAAAAACATTCCACTGTTAGGGAAAATCAAAGACAATAAACAAGAGACCAACTAAAGAACATGACAACCAGTTGCCATCACTGGTGACACAAACATAATCTTATATAAGATCACAAAAAAGCAGTTCTTGACAGACAATCCGGGCAAAACAAATTTTGCCAGGCTGTGAAGAATCTAACGATTTGAGTTGGTGAGCTGTGATCTTGCTGTTTGGCTTCGAGTTCGTGGTCATGCTGCATCTTCATAGTGGGTGTCGGTTTGCTTCATGTATGGCTTGGAGGGGTTTGAAGTGGGTAGTGATGCAGCTGCAGTGCGGCTCAAATCACCAACTCAAATCCCCCAGCAACTAAGACTAACCTGAGCACAACCAAGCCCCCACCTGAACAGAACACGCCTCCAGCCAATCAGAACACGGCCAACTCCCCAACCAATCAGAACACAGCCAAACCCCCTACCAATGAGAACACACCCCCACCCAATCAGAACACAGCCAAGCCCCCACCCAATCAAGTCACACCCCCACTAGCAGTTAAAAGGAAGAAGCAGCTGCAATCTCACATCACTCTGAGAAGCACAGAGCCGAAGACAGAAGCCTGAAGATGATGAGACTTCATCGAAACGTTGCCTAGATACTTCGAATCTTACGCGGGAGAAAACCCGAACAACCAAAGATCCATATATATATATATATATATATACACACACACACACACACACACACACACATATGTATGTATGTATGTATATATCTATATATCTATATATGTATGGCATTCAGCTTTGTTCGGGTATTTTCTCACGTCATTGTAGTTGTCCTTTTAAATTTGTAGCAACGTTTCGGCAGAATCTCATCTGCCATCATCAGGCTTCTGTATATGCCGAAACGTTGCTACAACTTTAAAAGCACAACTACAATGATGCGGGAAAATACCCGAACAAAGCTGAATGCCATACATGTAAGTACCCGAAAACTTGAGAAAATATATGTATATGTATATGTATATGTGTATATGTGTGTGTGTGTGTGTGTGTGTGTGTGTGTGTGTGTGTGTATATATATATATATATATATATATATATATATATATATATATATATATATATATATATATATATATATCTCAGTGCTAAGGCCAAGATTTCATGACTACGTGATGAGCTACATGATTGAAGGAACTGATAATATATTTTAACTTAGATTTCTCCATTCTGGCTTTAGTCCCCTGCAAGAATAAATTACACAGCATGATCTGAGAAGGGATCAATGCAATAGATTGTGTGCAATAGATTATGGAACCATATTTTTTGACCTTCTTCAAGCTCACTTTCAAGGACGGCCAGAATTACTTCACTTTTGCTATCACAATGGGTATCACCAGATTGTACCCCATCAAAATTTCACCAAAGCATATTCTTAATATTCAGAGTTCTAATTTTTTTATTTGTTTCCCTTGAGGCCTGTTTTTAAGGAAGATATTCATAAAGGAAGGTCAAATTGGTGTTGTGGTTAAGATACCAGGCTACATTAAAAAGGAGCTCATATATTCTAGTGCAGGGGTCTCCAACCTTGGCCACTTTAAGACTTGTGGACTTCAACTCCCAGAGATCCTTAGCCAGCAAAGCTGTTCTAGTGCAGCCTTAGGCATGAAGCCAGGGAAAAGAATGGAACAGCTTAATTCACTAGCAATCCTTGGTTTTTATCTGATATCGTAGAGAAATTTTTAAATGTAATACCAAGATATTTTCTGTCATGTGAAGGGACTATCCCAGCCCACTGTATAGTTTACGGGCTAATAGCAATGCGGGATGGCTAATATTCTAAAATATACTCTGAGCTCTTTGTCTACATTTTAAACAGCACAAAACCATGAATGAAACTAATAATTCTCATCACTGCCACTTTTTTCTGGCCTTGCTTTCTTGTTAAGCTATGCTTTCCCCTTCCAAAAGTTTATAGACTGAGTTGGGTGGTCCTTATATTGACAGTTATTATGTTTAGTTAGTTATAAGATGGATATGGCTGCCCATATAATCACGTGCAGTGGTGGAATTCAAATTTTACTACTGGTTCTGTGGGCATGGTTTGGTGGGCGTGGCAGGGGAAGGATACTGCAAAATCCCATTCCCTCCCCACCCCGCTAACCTGCTTTCCAGCTCTGTTCTCCTGTGCAGGGCAACAAAAGTAGACCCAGCCAATCACTCGGGAGGCAGAGAAGAGATGGGGGCAGGGCCAGTCAGAGGTAGGATTTGTTGTTTTTCTGAACTACTCAAAATGTCCGCTACCAGTTCTCCAGAACTGGTCAGAACCCGTTGAATATCCCCTCTGATCACATGGCCTCGCATTCCTGATGATGGCTTTGTTCTTCTAGCTTGATAACTAGCACGAAAAAGAAACTCCCTTCAAAATTTCTTACGTTTAGTCTTTGGACCAAAGAACTCAATCATCTCACAGTGATATAATTCTTTCCAAATGAAATTCCAGGTTTCAGTCTAGATGGGAAGACCTTGGGCCAGATGGTGTTCTTTGAAAGGAGGATGAGAAGCTGCACCAGAGCCAAATATATTATCCGATCGAGCAGTTCTTAGCAGCTCAGTTTATTCATTGATGTCAGAAGCAATTTGGCAGACTGGTGGATCTTAAGTAAACACAAGGGAAACCCTGTGATCCAAAGCACTGCACAGCTGATAAAAGGCCACATTGAAAGTGACTGAGGCAGAGGTGTTTGTTCAAGCACAGAGCCCCCCCACCCATCATATCATCTACATCAGATAAGAAGTTATTTCCCTGCGTTTTTTAAGAGATATGAGCTCTTTGTTCCTGTACTGATACTTCCCAATAGATTTTTTTTCCCCTGCAAGTGGCACTCAGCTAAAGTGATAAACCCCTTAGGGACAGATGGCAAGTATTTAAATTGAAGAATTTTTACATACACTTTGCATCCACCTGTGACTTCTCTTCTAAAAAAAGATTCCTCCCTTATTTGTTCTATTAGTATCAGAACACAATGTTCAATGATTGCGTTTTTAATTAATAACGTTGTGGATTTTTTAAAAGGCAAAAGCTAAAGTTCCTTTAAAGAAGCAAAATCAGTATTAAATGTCTTTCAAATGGGTGTATGTACACAAACACACATACATAAACACACACTATATCAGAGGTGGTATTCAGCAGGTTCTGACTGGTTCTGGAGAACCGGTAGCAGAAATTTTGATTAGTTCGGAGAACCGGCAAATACCACCTCTGACTGGAGATTTTACAGTTTCCTTCCCCTGCCACACCCACCAAGCCATGCCAATAGAACCGGTACTTTTTAAATAGTAAAAAATTTTGAATCCCTAACTCTAACCCTAACCCTAACTCTAACCCGAACCCGAACACTAAACCCGAACCCGAACCTAACCCTAACCCTTACCTTAACCCTAACCCCTGCACTATATCTCTATCATCTATCTCTATCATCTATCCATCCATCTATCTATACACACACACACAGATTATCCAGGGGGCACTGAACTAGTCAGCTGAAAAGCTGACAGTCCGTGTTCCAGACCTGATTGCGGCACAAATAGGTGAGTTCCCATTACTCACTCCAGCTCCTGCCAACCTAGCAGTTTGAAAGCCTACAAATGCGAGTAGATAAATAGGTACCACTTCAGTGGGAAGGTAACAGTGTTCTGTGCACTCAGCGTATAGCCATGCTGGCCACACAAACATGGAAATGTCTTCAGACAATGTTGGCTCCCTTGGCTAAGAAACTGAGATGAGCTCCGCCCTCTAGAATCAGAAACGACTGGATAGGGAAAATCTTTACCTTTACCTGCTAATCTAGACCTATCTTAGTCCAGATATTTTTAATGTGTGAAATAAAGCCCTCTGAAGGAGTTCATCCCGTGCAGAGGTGAGATTAAACCGAATTGGGGAAGTTCTGCCAGGTTTTGCCCTACCTAATGCATTTGATGGTGAGAGTTTTTGATGTGAGCCTGTTCAACTAAGTGCACTTAGAAATTCACCCATAGTTGAAAACTTTAATAAGAATGAATATGCCTGCAGCGTTAAGGACCTTTAGAACCGCTAGGCATCCAGGGATGTTGAAAGTGGCTTCACCTACATTCATTTAGTGCTCATAGTTGACTAAAACCCAGGAGAGATCGGGTAACAATTGTTTCTAATCTCTCCATAAAGCAACATTTATCTCAGACAAGTGAACCTCAGGATAGTAGTAAAGATAAAAGGAATGCTATTCAAAGCTCCTCTGTGATTCTCTTTAAATCGGTGGTTCCCAAAATGGGCGGTACCACCCCCTGGGGGGGGCAGTGGGATTCCTTAGGGGGGCTGTAAGAGGCAAGGGGGCTGGCAGGGGGGGTGCTAAGACATGGCAGGGGGGTGTTCGAGGTGCCGGCCCCGTAGGCTCACTGACTGCCGGCCACGCAGCCCATTGACTGTTTCATCGCTCTGTAGCCAGCGCCTCGAATGCGGAACCCGCGCACGGTGAGCTTTGCCAAGCCGGGGGGAGAGGTGGGAGGTGGTGGAAAGAGGGCGCTTTAGCTTGCAAGCTGCCCTCTCCGGTGAAAGTGGCGGAGGCGCTCCAGAAGGCCCGAAAGCAAAACCCTCCCAAGGCGCGCAGTGAAAGGGGTGGGTTGGCCCGGCGTTAGGGCCCCCTTCCCTGGAGAACAAGGGAGCGTGCAGCGCCCACCTGGCCTCCGCCACTCCAGCCAGCCAGGCTTGCGCGCAGGATGCGGATGGGTGCAGCTGTGGCTCTCCAAGGCACGTGGTTCGGTTCGGTTCGGCTTTATGTGGCCATCCCGGACCTAGAACCTAGCCTCTCTCTGCAGCCCGGTTCTTCTGACTGAGTCCTGCGCCTGCTTGCTTGCTTGCTTGCTTGCTTGCTTAGTTTCCAAGCTATCGTTCCCTCCGTTTCTGCTGGTCTGGGCTGCTTCCACACGCCTTCCTCCTCCTGGGCGGAGCATAAAGATGGGCGGAACGCTTCACTGAAGTTGGGAGTCTCTGAGCGTGTGCAGAGTACCGCCCCTTGCTTGGCCCGATGGAAGTGGACCTTGGGTTGAAGCAAAGAGGGTGAGGTCGGCTGCATCGCTGCCCCGGGGAGGTTGGCATTGCAAAATTGGATGCCAAAGGGGGCTGGAGAAGGGGCAGAGGGGCAGCTGCATTAAGGAGCAGGAAGATCTTAGCCATGGTTTATTCATTGACTAAGCTGGAATCAAACAGCATGCTAAACCCTAAACCAGAATGGCTGGGTTGATATATTCAGCCCGTGTTTCTCAATCTTGGCAACTTATGTGGACTTCAATTCCCACTCCGGCTTTGCTCTACTTTCTCAAAGTGCCATCGCTTTCGCACTCTTTCTTTCTTTCTGTCTGTCCGTCTGTCTGTCCGTCCGTCTGTCCGTCCATCCGTCCATCCATCCATCCAAAAGTTCTGCCTGTCTGCCTTTCTGTCTACCTACCTACCTACCTATCTACCAATATAGATCTATCTATCTATCTATCTATCTATCTATCTATCTATCTATCTATCTATCTATCCATCCATCCATCCATCCATCCATCCATCCATCCATCCATCCATCCATCCATCCATCCATCCAAAATGTCTGTTTGTCTGCCTGCCTTCCTGCCTACCTACCTACCTACCTGCCGGCCTACCTGTCTTTCTGTCTACCTACCTACCTACCAATATAGATCTATTTACCTACTTATCTACCAATCTACTTACCTACCTACCTATCCATACATTCATCCGAAAGTTCTGCCTGCCTGCCTATCTACCTATTTATCTACCAATATATCTACCTACCTACCTACGTACCTACCTACCTGTCTCTGTCTGTCTGTCTGTCTCTCCATCCATCCATCCATCCATCATGTTTGAAGCGCCAGCCCCGCAGGCACATTGGGAAAGTAGAGCAAAGCCTGTCTGGGAGGGAGGGAGGGAAGGGGAGGGTGGGAGAGAGAGAGAGAGAGAAACACACACCTGATGCATCAGATTGAAATGAGGCCTAGTTTAGACTGAGGCCCTTTTCCACATTGAAACATCTTTGCCTGCATCTTTGCCAGCACATTGAAACCTCTTTGGCTTCTATTAAAGGTTTTGTGGACGAAACATGGCCAAGACTATCAGGAAGCTCTCACATTTTGTTGAGGCTTTAAATGGGATCCATTGGACCAGATCTCCACCCTAAAAATTACTTTTCCCCAATGTATTACAGTGCCAATTCTGAAGAAGGCAAAACCAAAATGTACTGGTAAATTACAAGGAGAACACACACACACACACACACACACACACACACACACACTCCCTTCTAACCCTGCTAGAGCAGGTGATTGGACTAGATTAGATATCTCATTATCTTTCTCCTCCCTCCCTCCCTCCTTCTTTATTTCTTTTTCTTTCTGTCCCTTCCTTCCACCACCCCCTTTCTTTGTCCCTTTTTCTTTCTTTCCCTTTTCTCTTTCTTTTCTTCCTTCTCTCTCTCTCTCTCCCTCTCCCTCTCTCTCCCTCTCCCTCTCTCTCTCTCTCTCTCTCTCTCTCTCTTCCTTCTCTCTCTTTCCCTCTCTCAGGCTCACCCCTTTGACTTGACTTGCTTGGGCAGGTCCCTCCAGTGCAGTGGGCTCAATGGGGTGGACCTGTGGGGCCAGCACCTAGAACGCGGCAGTGCCCACACGTTTGAAAAGTCGAGCAAAGCCAGAGGTCAGTAATTTTTGCTGCAAAGAATCACAAAAACTTCTGGGTTGTGCACAAGAAGGGACACATATGTCAATGCAATTCAGCAACATAAAATAATGAGATACAAATAAAACAAATCGACAAGAATTGGAAAAGCATCTCTGATTAGATTTTATTCACTGCTAGAATCTAATCAGAGATGCTTTGATGATTCTAGTGCAATGACCTGCTCCAGCAGGGTTAGAAGGGAGTGTGTGTGTGTGTGTGTGTGCATAGCTGTCAAAACTCCAAAAACAGGTCAAAAACAGTATCTCTGGGGAGGCCAGTCATAAATTAGAACACTTGCTAAACAACCGGCCATTAAGTGAGGACCATTTGTATTTGGTTTGCCAGTCACCTGGCCACACCCACCCAGTCACATGACCACCAAATCACACCTACCCCATCATGTGACTAGCAAGCCATGCCCAGCCAGCAAGCCACACCAGCCAGTCACGTGACCAGGAAGCCACACCCACCCAGTCACGTGACCAGGAAGCCACACCCTCAAATTAGGCCACGCCCACAGAAATTTGAATCCCACTCCTGGGTGGGGGGCACTGAGGTTGAGTTTGTAGCACCAAGGGGGCGGTGGACTGAAAAAGTTTGGAAACCACTGCTTTAAATGAAGGTGAAGTACATGGAATCAATAAAGACTTTAAAGAAGTAGGCATTTCCCCATGTTACAATATTCAAATATATTCATTTTGCTATGAGCTTATTAGGACGAATGAGGATAAGTGATTTCATTATGCATGCATACACATAAATTAAATTGCTCCGAAGAAGAAACACATGCTACAATTTGAGCAAATCCCATAACAAATTACACTCAGGGAAAATATCTAACCAAAACAATTACCACCATGGAGACAAATAGATGCTCACTCAGCATTCTAAAATAGTTGAAGGATATCCTAGTTTTCCAAAATAACCTCCACCGTGTATGTGCACATTTTTTTTCCAGAATATTCCTTGGTGCGATATCCATTTTTGCAGATCATTCCTAACCAATTATCTTGATGCAGTCAGTGATGTAATTGAATGATTTGGAAAGAAAGAAAGAAAGAAAGAAAGAAAGAAAGAAAGAAAGAAAGAAAGAAAGAAAGAAAGAAAGAAAGAAAGAAAGAAAGAAAGAGAAGGAAGGAAGGAAGGAAGGAAGGAAGGAAGGAAGGAAGGAAGGAAGGCAGGCAGGCAGGCCACACACTCACACACAAACACACACACACACACACACACAAAGCTTTTTTAAAAATACCTTGTCTCAGCCATATGGGCTTCCATTGACAATATGAGAGGGTATCATTGAGAAAATAGCTTTACTATCTTATTAGCTATTTGCGAGAACCAGAGTATCCAAAGTTTTAGAATTGAATCCCTAATCTAGTACCTTTAGAAGTATTGAGATTACAAATTTCCCAAATTCTTGACATCAGAGCTAACTATAATCGTGAAGACTTTCATCCCAACAGATCACAAAGTGTGCAGCAAATGCCAGTTTTCCTTACACATCTCTATAAAAAAGAAGAATATCACTGCTTTCGCGCCCTATAATTATAATACAATTGAAAATGAATAACACATATCTTTCAGGCATGAAAGACAAGGTCAACATCTGAAGGTTCAATTAAACTGATTTATTGCTAAACAGCCTACGAACAGGAAGCTTCTCAACTAATGTTTAGCACCTGATTGGAGGTAAATAAGGAACCACAGAATTCAAGAATGGTTGGACTTAGTCAGCTTGTGGCTACATAGAGATTCTAGGCTGATCTCTCTTTTAACTCCGCCCCTCAGGTTCTGACACTCCCTCCTCTACAATATCACTACATTTATCACTGTTGTTTCTCAGCATAGGAAAGCACTTAAATTGTGATGTATGAAAAAAAAGTATGATTTAAATTTAAATAAAGAGTTTAAATGAAGCTCAAGATTTAAAGGGTTTAAATCTTGAGCTGAAAAATAATCTGGGTGCCTATTCTAGTCAGTCTCACCACAAGGAGTGTAATATACACTTGGCACAAATATTGTTCCTATTTCTTTTATAACAATTTTATTAAAGATTAAAATTTTAGGATCCAATCTGGGTCAGTCAGTGGGACCAGAGGTTTTTGTCTTCCAAGCTTTCAGATTTGTGCTGGACCCCTTTTTAAAGGAACTTTTCTCTAGCAGAACACACATATTCGTCTTCATGTATAAGATTAAAATTAAAGTAATCTTTTTGGTCAGGGGTGTCAAACTCAAGGCCCAGGGGATGGATCTAACCCATGGGGTGCTTAGATCTGACTCATGGGGCCGACCTGCTAACAGCAAAGGACCAACCCGTGGTGCCTCTCCAGAGGGTTTCAGGAGGCCGTTGCAGCTGAAAATTGACCTTGCAAGAGTCTTGTACAGCCTTCCTGGGCTCCGTTTTTGCAGGCAGAGGGTTATAGGAAGCTGTCGCAGTCTAAAATGGAGCCCGGGAGGCCATTTTTGCTGGCAGAGTGCTTGGGCCCCACAGGTGCCCTTACTCCCCCAAGGTCAGATACAACCCTGATGTGACCATCAATGAAATCAAGTTGTTTTAGGTTTTACCTGTTTTAGGTAAACGGTAAAAAACTAATCCAGACTGAAAAAAGGAAGAAGAAAAAAGAAAGCGAAAAGAAAGAAAAATAAGACTATAGTAAACAAAAAGAAAATAAATATTTTCATAAGTATAAACAATTTTGGTAATGTTAGAAGAAAATCCTGGGTTCAAAACTAGGCTGCAGCAGAAGCAAATTTTTTTTGAGAGTGTAACATGAAATACGGCACTTGCAGGTTGCAATCAAGTTACAGCGATTATTTTTATACTTTCTTTTTTGGTTCCTCTCTATGGTTGTTGTTTTCTTTGTTGTTGTTAATCTGCCTCAGAACTTCCAGAACATTAACCCACAGAAGTTTTTTGGAACTTCAAAGTTAATTAAGCAATTAAGCCACAATCAACATTCAGGAGTTTCCAAGGTGTTTGCTTCCCACCTTCACCATGATTACAGAATAGTTTTGACAAAAGATGGTGGAATTAATAGTGCAAAACACATGGTGACACCAGGCTGCCACCTCTAACACAGGTCTTTGTGTACAATAATCCATTTTTATAAAATCCTTAGGCTTCAATCTTCAAAATGTTACAGCGGCGTATTTCTTACTTTTATGATGTCATGAAACTTTCTATGCTTTTCTCAAAGGATCCTGTGAAAAGAAAAGATCTCAGAAGAATCACATGTTGCAATATTATATGAGCAAGTCAGTAGATAGTGACAGCTCTCAATGGTCCTCCATCCTAAAACCACAGGTTTCACCTATCCCCAAATTGTCAGCAACATATTTACATTGTTTGATGCGAGCTTTCCCATTGCCTTGTAATGAGCAGTGTTCTTCATGATCTGACACAGTGGTGGTATGCTACCGGTCAGGGGTGGGATTCAAATTTTTTAACAACCAGTTCTGTGGGCGTGGCTTAGGTGGTGGGCGTAGCTTGGTGGTCATGTGACTGGGTGGACAGGACTTGGTGGTCATGTTATTGGCTGGGTGTGGCCAACTCAATATCACTCACATCAAGGCATGCATCTTGTTGCCTGGCCTCTCATGACTGGGGGGATGCTGCAACAGTCGTTAAGTGTGAAAAATGGTCATAAGTCAGTTTATTCAGTGCCATTGTAACTTTGAATGGTCACTCCACACAAGCAAAGTACCAGCAAAAGAGGGGAAAAAAACTCCAGAGAAGTTCCTGAGACAGGAAGTCTAGTCCTGCCAAGAACGTAAAAAGGGTTAACAGAGAGGCAGTTTCTGTAAGCAACACCAGAATGTTTCCTTCCTGCCTTCCTTACAGGATTAGGCCAGTAATTTCTTCTAACAACTGGTTCTCCGAACTGTTTAGAATGTTAACAACCAGTTCTAGCGAATCGGTGCAAACTGGTAGAATTCCACCCCTGCTACCGGTTCAGCCCAGTTCTGCCAAGCTAGTAGCATTGATGAGCAATGGAGACAGAACCAATTCTCTCTGCTGCTCTGCTGTTGGGCCCACCTGCCCGCCTGGGCTCTCATACTCACCTTTATCTTCTGCGTTTGAAGTGCAGCTTCTTTGTGCGGCACAAAAGAGTGCAGCACGGCAGCTGCTGAAGCAACTGGAAGAGTGCAGGCTTGCAGGAGGTAAGTTGGAACACCTCTGCACCTGCGCAAAGTGCATATTTGGTGTGCACGTGCATGCAAAGTGTGTGCACACCCACAAAGCACGCCCACCAAGCCCACACCCGCCAAACTGGTGGTAAAAGTGTTTGAATCCCACCACTGATCTGACATGACAGGACTTCCTCTCTGATATGGGGAGGGGGGTCCAAAAACCAGTACCCAGCCAACTCCCACATGGTACTTAATTTCATCATCCCCCTCCTGATGGTTCTTTTCACAGCAAAGGTAAAAATTACACCAAAACTGGTTTTTCGATATCAAATGCCTGCAAAATGGTTCAAAAAGGTGATGGTGTTTGAAGATGCCATGGAGAACCCAAAGGTGCTTTTTCAAGAGGCAACTGGACTTTCTGGTTTTTCTTTGAGGACGTTTCCCTTCTTATCCAAGAAGCTTCTTCAGCTCTGACTGGGAATGGAAGAATTTATACTCCTTGCAGACAGCTAGTCATTTGCATTCTTTTACCAGGTCGTTAAGGTCACCTGGAGATTTATCTGTGTCGTCAGAGTCACCTGAGTGGTGCAAATTGATGTGGAGACAGGGGTGGGATGCTACTGGTTCTGCCCGGCTCTATAGAACTGGGAGCTCTGAAGAGCAGCTGACACCGAACCGGTTTGGTGTTGGCTGCTGTTTGGCCCACCTGCCCGCCTGGGCTCTTACCTGTCCTTTATTTCCTGCTTTTTCAACCTCAGCTGCTTTGCGCGGCACAGCTGAGATTGAAAAAGCAGGAAAAAAAGAGGCTTTTCAAACACTGTGCATCTGCGCGCAGCGTTTTTCAGCTGTCCAGGTGGCACAGCTTAAGGTTTTCTACGTGCGCATGCAGCGTAAAACGTAATGACCGAACCAGTAGTAACGCTGGTTGAATCCCACCCCTGTGTGGAGCCTTCTTGGAACTGTTGAAAGGACTTTGTTGTAGACTGGAGATAGATGATGTCATAGCTCCCCCTCCCCCCGTTGAGAGAGGGCTGTTCAATTTTCACATAGATGGCCTCTTTTGACCTTTCTTTCAAACAAGCCGTCTTCTCTGTCCATAATGTGGACTTTGCTGCCTTCAAACGAGTGGCCTGTGTTTCTTTTAAATGCTGAATCTAATTCTGATGTGTTTGTTCTCCTATGTTGTGTCATGCGCTTATGAAGTGGTTGTTAAGTGAAAAAGCACCTTTGCGACAACCATGGCCTGGATGACTGAGAATCTCCACAGACATGCCATGGAGAACTGAAGGAGAATCAAGTAAAAACTCTCACTAATGGAAAACTATTGTTGCATCTTCAGCTTTAAAATGATCTCTTGTATCACAGAGGAGATGGCAGTGAATCGGGACCGGCAAGAAGAACAATCAACAGTTCTAATCCATGACAGGAGAAGATAATGGCTCGTATGGTGAGGCCCCCTACTTATATAGGAAGCCATAAATTGACCAAGGCTACAGATTAATGCCTTCCTCCAGTGGCCGGATTAAATGTCACTTTAAAGTAGAAAGAAACAAATCACCCTGTAGCAAACTCAGAGACATGGAGAAAATTTATAAAGCTACTAAAAGGAGAACTGGTGTCATCAGTTGTTGAATCCCTGGAAAGGTCCTTGCCCTGAGAGAAATGAATAGTTAGCTTCAGTCAAACCATTGTGTCATGTGGTGCTCCATTCAAAATTCAAGAAAGAAATACTTAGACTCCTTAGATTAGAGAAAAGATATCTTTTACTGAAAATGAAGTGGTAGCAACCATAGAATTCTGAATCTGAGGAATTAGGTGCGCAAATCACATATACAAAGTGATGGAATTGTTCCCACCCCCCCAATAGTTCAAGTGATTCTTCCAATTAAAAGTTGTGAATATGATCATGTGGACATCTTCAGGTGGTGATGAGGCCTCTGTCCGTTGACCTTGGCATATTTTGATAAAGGTTTGCAGCTGCGCAGGAAAAAAGAAAGCTAAACGAGAAATAGAAACCTAAGCAAGAATTTATACTCCCCCCTCCTCATTTTATACAACACTAGAATGTAACACCTCCAGCTCGCTTCCCAGACTCTACCCCCTCCTCCCACCGCTACTTATGGCAGCCAAAAGATGCAAAGCAATAGTAGAAGATCTTGAAGGCTGACACATTGCTTCCCAGACTCAGCTACTAATGTTTTAATATGGGATTAATAAATCCCAAAGTACCAAACGCATGATTAGTTTCTACAGTATAAGGAGCTTAATCTAATGTATTTGTCATGAAGGCAACTTCAATTGTGATTGATGACATCTGGGAAAAATCATTTGCAGGATAGAAATCAAAATAGTTAGGCAAATCACCAATAATACAGATGACATAATTTGTGTGTAGGTACACAGTTGGAGACTGCTTTATATAGTGACAATACTGTTATGACAGTGATGAAAAAGTACCTTTATGGCCAATCCTCACATTTATGACCTTTACAAATTTGTAAAACAAAAAAAAGCTAAAAAAAGTCCATAAGCACAGTTGCCATTTTACTTAGTGATCATCTTGCTACGTGAAATTTGGCCACTGAACAAAATATGTATGACATAAAAGTTTTTGTGACAGTATGTTCTTCAAATGTAAAGTTATTTTGTTCCATTTTTTAAAAAAAGAAATGGTAGGATTGGATAAATTCATATTTTCAGTATCAATAAATCTAATGAAATTTCATCTGCATGGGCCAGATTTAATGGGAACGTTCTTTAGAAACCACATTGAATCTACCTGCTGTGGATGAAGAAGCATTTAAAAAAATAAAAAAAAAACAGACCTCTCTCTGCATCAGCAACAAGGATGAATAGATGACAGATTCAAATTCAGATCTTTAATATCCAAAGATTAAAACTATGGTTGCAGAAGAGATGAACGCAGCAGTTCTCCTTTTGGGGCACTGTGGTGGCGCAGTGGTTAGAGTGCAGCACTGCATGCTACTTCTGCTGACTGCCGGCTGCCTGCAATTTGGCAGTTCAAATCTCACCAGACTCAAGGTTGACTCAGACTTCCATCCTTTCGGGGTTAGTAAAATGGGGTCCCGGGTTGTTGGGAGCAATATGCTGACTCTGTAAACCGCTTCGAGAGGGCTATAAAAGCACTGTGAAGCTGTATATAAGTCTGAGTGCTATTGCTATTTTTCTTACACTCAGATCGAAAAACAAAAGTTTTCTGGTTTCAGGAAAAAAAGGCCATTCTTGTGAAAATGTGGCCAATTCCTATCAAAAGCTGACCTGAGCAAATTTTCATCCCTTATAATCTTCCATTCCCCTTCCATAATCCAAGTGATTTTTTTTTGCTGTCTTGAAAAGGAAATGCAAGTGCTGACCATCGTATTATTTTTCCAGTCCCAACTAAATGCTTCAGCTCATGACTGATTTGTGTGTTTACTTCATATATATACTTGCTATACTTTTAAGCATTGAATCAAGGAGAAAAGCAAAGATGCCATGTTTAGCACTCTTGTAAAAGTTGCTCCCCTTTCTCAGGCAACTTGCTTCACCCTTTGCCATTGTGAGCCAGGCAGGAGCAAGGTATGACCTATGGTTAAATCTGCATCTTTTTCATCTTTGGTGGATCTTTGCAAAATGTATTGTCCAAGACATTTCTTATAAATCCAGTCAAGCTGTCCAGACTCAAGGACAATCCCAGTCAGTCTGGGACATAGAGTAATCCTATTCATAGGGATGCAGTTCAACTCTTTTTAATAACTATCAGCTGTTTTACATTTGTGGGTGATTCATTAAAATGGACCCTGGAAAAGATTACTTAGACTTGGTTAAAAAGAATCATTGAGCAAACTCTGCCTGGGCAAATATGCAAAATATATGTGGATATAGTTCCTTATGTAACTGTTTGTTAAGTGTCCCTGCCAGAAAAGATTAGCTGCCGAGTTTTGCATGAGAGAGGAGGAAAGAGAGAGAGGGAGAGAGAGAGAGAGAGAGAGAGAGAGAAGGAGGGAGGGAGGGAGGGAGGGGGAAAATAAAATTCAATGTGGGGCAAAAAGAAAAACCATAAGGAAAAGAAATACTCATTTTTAAAAAGTCAACATAGCAAACAACCCTGAAGAAATGAGAAAATATGTTTGGCAATGTCATCTTGGCTTGGGTTCTTTTGTTTTACTTGCAAATTCTCTCTTGATGGTAGGCAGATGTTAATAATAATCCTTTCCTCCCCATGATGCCAACAAGGTCAGGATGGAATAATGCAGAACAAATAATTTGAGTGACGCACACCTTTCGCTTCAAGAGACGGTTGGCAGGGCCTGAATTTGCCCATCGATTTTTAAAAGGACCAATTTCCATAACAACAGCAAGATCTGTGAAATGTTATGAACGCCTTGTGTACAGGGTTCTTGCTTAGCTAAAAAAAGCAAGGGAAAAGAGATGAGAATATGAGCTCTAATCTTCAAATAGTACAACTATAAAAGGAAAGCAGTTTGAGAAATTGCATTTATTTATGCCAGGGTAAAAAATGCACCCAAAACTGATCAGGGGAAAAATAAATATATTCCTTTCCTGATTTAAATGTTTTCCTTCCTGTATATTGCACAGTTCTAGGTTATGTTGATTTTACTTTGCCAAACCAAATATCTTTTAAGAAGATTTGTCAATAGCAGAGACAGTAAAAGAAGGGTAAGGAGACAAAAATGTGAAAAAGAGGAATCTAGAACAAAAAAAAATCCCATGTAAAAGTCCAGAAATGACCCAAATGTGTACAAGTATACAAAGAATTGTATTTTCTCCATTTGTAAACAACAAAACCCTTAGGATTACCAATAGGAACAGCAACATTTAGCTGAAATAAGGAAGAAAAGAGTTGAAGAAGGCAGGATATTTTCTAAAATAATGCCATTTCAAATAGATATAATAGTGCAGAACATTAAATTTAGTACAATAAACCCTTTCATGGCCTTCTATCCATTTCAGAGATGCCTTTAAACAATAAAAACAAGCAGCTTAACATAATATAATGGATAGAAAATACACTGGTTTTAAATGAGAATTGTTAGGGATTTAGTGGACCCTTCCCCAAATTGAGTGTTTTGAAGATATTAGACTTTAATTCTCAGCAGGGGTGATGCTGGCTAAGGGGTCTGGGAGTTGTGATTCATACAACTGTAGGGTAGGGAAGGTTGGCTTAGTGTGATAAAGGAGCCCATCCATCATGGTTTAATGTTTTGCATGTAGTTTACAATTCCTTGTTTATAAAACTCCAGCATTTTATTAAAGCTTGGAAAGAAACACAGGCTGAGGGAAAGCAAGCAATGTGAATACACTCAGGGAGCAGAAAGTTAGTAGGAATGTGAACTCTGCTTTCCTTATTCCAAATGGCCCAACTATATTATAGAGCAGTGTTTCTCAACTTTCGCAATGTGAAAGTGCGTGGACTTCAATTCCCAGAAATCCTCAGCCAGCAGGCTGGAAGACTTCTGGGAGTTGAAGTTCATGCATCTTCACATTATCAAGGTTGAGATACACTGCTATAGAGATACAGGACTTTTGTGACTGCTTCTAATTCTTTCCCCTTCCTGTGAGTTGGTCTTAACAGTATAAGCTCCTTCAGTTTGGATGTTTTCCTTTAATTTCTCAATGCTGTGTAAAGTGGGATCAATGCTAGTGATGAGAAGAAGGAGGAGGAGGAGGAGGAGGAGGTGGTAG
The DNA here is from genome assembly GCF_049901715.1 of Pseudonaja textilis. Taxonomy (NCBI): domain Eukaryota; kingdom Metazoa; phylum Chordata; class Lepidosauria; order Squamata; family Elapidae; genus Pseudonaja; species Pseudonaja textilis. Next base: position 25,288,864 of record NC_141993.1, read on the forward strand.
TGGTGAAGGTGAAGGAGAGGGAGAAGAAGGAGGAGGAGGAGGAGGAGGAGGAGGAGGAGGAGAAGGAGGAGAGGGAGAGAAAGAAGGAGGGGAGGAGTAGGAGGGGAAGGAGGAGGAGAAGGGGAGGGGAGGGGAAAGGGAGAGGGAGGAGGAGGAGGAGGGGAAGGAGGAGAAGGAATAGGAGAAGGGGAAGGAGAAGGAGGAGGGGGAGAGGGAGGAGGAGGAGGAGGAGGAGAATGGAAAACTTGTAATTGTCTGAGTAAGAATGATAAGGTGATTGAGGAGGAGGAGGTGGAAGAGGAGAAGGAAGAGAAGATGGAGGAGGAGGAGGAGGAGGAGGAGGAGGAGGAGGAGGAGAAGAAGAAGAAGAAGAAGAAGAAGAAGAAGAAGAAGAAGAAGAAGAAGAAGAAGAAGAAGAAGAAGAAGAAGAAGAAGAAGAAGAAGAAGAAGAAGAAGAAGAAAATAATTGCAACTTAAGCATGTAAAATATCAAAATACCAAGTTGGGAGAAAGTGTTGCTTCAGGACAAGTGTTGCTTTATGAGCCGTCTAGGATTGTGGTTCCTAATGTGGGTATAAATACAAGTATTTTAAATATAAATGCATACATTTATTCCCTCCTTCCACTTTTGCCCCCCAAAGTTGCTCTGTATGACTCCCATGCTCAATTTGACAATTTAAAGTTTTATTTCTTCCATCTTCTATTCAAAGTCCTTTAAGAGTAATAATGCAGGTGATTCAATATTCCAAAATAGCCTTTATCCCATTCAGGTTTTGCAAAGACTATTCCCAAAGAAAATCATTTTTTTCGTGGAGAAGGCTTAGTATTTATCTCCCTTCACAGACGTAAAATTTCACACAGGTCCTTCAACTCTCCCAACCCACTTTTTGGAAATGTGTCAAGTCCGTAAAATGATATGCCAAAATGAATGACTTACTGCTGAATCTTATGAGTATGCCAGGTGGCATTGTCAATGGAGACACTGAAAGATGAATGAAAAGTGAGCATTCGACCTATAATAAAAAATCCTTTTACTGCAGCAATAAAGAAGCTTACGTTTTTTCACCTACCTTTTAAGACAGTAATAAAAATGACAGGGCTCAGCCCTGAAAACAAACAAAAAACAAAAAATTGACTAAATTGTCTGGTCTTCTGGAAAATGAAGAAATCAGGGGATGCAGTGAAAATACTGCTACCAAAAAAAAAAAAAAAGCATTCCACAATGAAGATGGAGCAATCTGCATTTTATTCCAAGAGTTTCTAAGTTTCTGATGACAAATAATCATTCCTAGTCCTCAGAGGTAAAGCTTTTCCCTGACCAGTCACGTACGACTCTAAGGAATGGTGCCCATCTCTATTTCTTTACCAAGAGAGCCAGTGTGGTCTGAAGACATTTCATGGTCATGTGGCCAGTATAACTATATGCCAAGGCGCACACAGCACTGCTACCTTAACACCAAGGTGGTACCTATTTATCTGCTCACATTTGCATGCTTTCGAACTGCTAGGTGGGCAGGAACTGAAGCAAGTAACGGGAGCTCGCCCCATTGCATGGCGCTCGGGTCTCGAACTTGGACTGTCAGCTTTCCAGCTGACAAGCTCCTGCTGAGCCAGCAGGGGGTGATAGTAGGTCTCCTTGAAAGTGAGTTTTCTTGAAAAAAATTCTCTCTTCCATTCAAGTTGTTCTTCTCTCTCTTGCGGTTTTTCAAAATCATCTTGTCAATTAGGAGTTGATCTTTTATCCCTCTGCTGTTTGGATGGTTTTTTTTTTTTTTCTGTTCAGGTGGAATGAGCTTACTTTCAAGTAGATGCTGCTGGACTCCATCAGCTACTACACATCATTTTAAAGTTCTAGTAAGCAGGTAATTGATTTATAGATCCCTTTCATTGGATCCTTAATTATCAAGTAGATTTTGCCAGATGTTAATCAATCTACAATTTCAATTCTTTGCAGTATGTTGTTAAGCTGCTTAGCAATGAGTAGGGACAGACTAGCGAGATGTTTCAACCCAAAAAGCCATGCAGTACATCTTCTCTTGATGCTGGCCAATTCTTAACCTTCCTTGTCTTTTTATCCACCATTTCAGCTCCTTTTCCCCCCGACTTCTCCACCTTCTTAATCCAAGCTGCATTCTTGTATTTCTGAGCCCAGAACTGCACTATTTCTTTTTTGTCAGATGAAATGCCATCTGAAATGGACTCTCCAAATATACATATATGAGATGTTGCAATGGAGTCAGGGATGACTGAAGCGAAAAGGGGAAAGGACACAAGGAAACCAGATGGGAGAGAACATTTGATTCCGGCAAGGACTTTCACCAAAACTTTGGTTCTCGTGCAGATCCCATTCATATGAACATGCCATACATTCATTCACGTTCCCCGGCCTCCAACTTCTGCTGGATTGTTAGCGTCCAATTAGTGATGCTATTTCATCTTACAGCTTGCAGGGATCATCGTACTGTTCCTTAATTGCGTTAGGAATTGGTACAGAGCATTCCTTCTACCAAAATGAAATTAGCCTCCATAATTATTACACTTTTTTTTTTTTAAAAAAAGAAAGTTTGGGATTTAGATGAAAAAGTGGAATGCTAAAGTAAAAAATTATTCTGGACATTATAGATGCCAGCAAATTCCCAAGTAATGTGAACTGCTGATTAATGGATGCACACATATCGGCTAAATGGGAAAAATATGACTTTGAACAGTAACATTTCTAATTTAAAAGAAAAAGGAAATATATTGATCTAAAAATTCCACCAATTTTCTAGATGATTGAAAATCTCTCAGTTTTCTATAATGTTATTCAAGCGTTAAATAACTGAATGGATAAATCTGTTGATTTCAGCTCTAGTTTTTCATTTCTCCATGTGTGCATTTAGTTTATCCTATTAAAACAAAATAACACACACACACACACACACACACACACACACACACACACACATATACAGGCACACACATATAATATCATACATGTATCTCCAAATTTTTGTTTTTAATTTTTCTTAAAATTGTAATCCTAAATGCTGCTTTAATATATGTGTGTGTGTCTGTACACACACACATACACACACACACATCTTTTTCAATATCTACACTGTTAATTTCATTGCTGAACTGAATTGCAGAATTCAGAGACCTTCCAGTTTTAAAGAATAATTGTGCTTTGATTTGTGCATTGCTTTGAACATGCAAAATTAAATATGAATGAAACAAATTTCTCTTGCATCTACTGTTAGCTATGAAAATAGGATGTTTGGGATATATTTGCTCTTCTAATGTCACACCAATCTTTCTGACCTGCTTCCATCCTTTGGTTTCACTGCAGTTAATCTGAATGCTTAGAGTTGTGTCTCATCACATTTCCCTCCCAAAAGGAGGAGAGGAAGAAGAAAGAGTAGGGCACATTATGGGATCAAATGGAATCAGAGGGCATTGACAGCCAATTGACACCCCCAAGGGTGATGTCCAACTGCAGGAGGTCACACTGAATAAACATTGAATAAACACAATGAATAAACCAAAGATATTTGACTGATCTCAATTACTCACTTCCAACCTCATGGGTCATCTCCCAAATCTGCAAAATAGAAGTGAAAGTATGTACCGAAAATGCTCATAGTTGATAAACTGGATGCAGCAAGTTCATCTATCCCAGACTCTTGAGAAAGAACAATTAGGGACTATTTTGAGCAAAGGAGAATTTCAATTCTCATAGCCTCAATAAAGGAACACAGCATATAAACAATTAATGTTGAAGTTGTAGTACAAGATCCACTCAATTAACCTGCGTATTTGTTCTTGGTAAATTCCATGTGACTTATCTACAATGCCCTTCATATCAATCAAAGCAAGTCACCTGATCTTTTAATATCCAAATTAAATATAGGCAGGTAGGAATGTCTAAGGAAAGGAAGGTTTTTGATCTCTTTTATGAGAAGAAAAGGCTGCTTTTTGAATGGGACAAAAATATTTAGGACATAGCTCTATAAAAAGATTATATGAAATAGCTTCAGAACAGTTTTATCTATTAGAAATCTGTGGTAGGCAAAAAGAAAATCTGAACTTCATCAAGAACATCTAACTTTAGTGAGTTAATTGGAGTTAGTTGGAATTTCATTGGTCTGAAAGTTAACTTTAAAGTATGTATTGTAAGAGGAGGTTAAAAAAAGATGTATTAGAATGTTTTAATTTTAGAAATAGTTTTTTTAAAAAAGTTTAGCGCTTTAAAATGGATGGGAGAAAAAAATTCCCTTTAAGGTTAAAGAATCTGAAAGAATACAATGAATTTTGTTAATATAAATGATGATAATTTGTAAAGATTAAACACACACACACTTTGACTTTGGTTTTGCCAGTTTGTTATAGAAATGGCTAGTTATATACAATTGTGTAAAAGTAAAAAGTTGAGGTTGTAATGTTATTCTTGTACTGTGCTAAAAAGAGTTGAAAGTCAATACCTTTTTTTTCTTCCCTTGTACATCATAATTCCCCCCTTTCTTTTTCCTTCCCTTAATTTCCTATTTTTGTTTTCTTTGTATTTTATACACTGATAAAACAATAAAAGTTTTTTTTTAAGAACATCTTAGTTCTAGGATCTTTAATATTGCGGAAATGAAACAATGGTGCATATTCGCTTATTTAATTTTGCTAAGTCCATTGTTGCCTATAAATGTACATACAAATTGTCCTATTTTGGCAAATCTACCATTTTTATTTATCAAATGCATTTACAGATCCTGCCAAAAACCAAGGAATCCCCCCCTAAAAAATTGTTTGTCAGAACAAATTGCAAAAAGATAAAAGAAGCAAAGCCAAGAAAATTAAATATCTCAAGAAGGAACTTGATTAAGAATTTCAGAAAGCTGTTAAAATTTACAAGTTGTTCCCTATTTGCAAGAATCTCTGGTACTATAAAATGGAGTAGAACAACAGACTGATCATTACCCAGTCAGAAGGTTATAAGAATTAATGGACTATTCCCAAAAATATGGCAAATAAAAGAAGAAGAATCAATAAAAGTTCTAATCAAGCTATGCCAGCAAAATTAAATAATGACACGGTGGCCAATAGATTAGAAGAAGATAATTTACATACCAGTACCAAAAAAAGGAGACATAACTGAATGCATAAATTATCATACAAATATTCCTAATTTCATTAGAAATGTTCTGACGCAGGCTTCCTAAACCGTAATTACACACACACTTATTTTAAAAACAAGACTTAGTTTATTGCAACACTGGGAATTGTTTTCATTCCCAGCCAGAATTAATCTCAAACAGTCAGTCCCCCGAGATACACCTTTCAGTTCTGTGAAGTGCTGCCAAAAACAGAAGTATTAGGGAAACTAGAAATCAAAGTACAAAAAAAACCAACCAAAGTACAAAGAGCTCCAAGAATGACTCTGAACTGCTCAAACTACTTTGCTTCCTGCAAAGGTTTCATCATCTTGGCCTGACCTTTATACCTTATGGGAGGAGCTCCCAGCCTTACTCCCGAGTTGCCCCTTTTGTTTTAGCTGCTCTCACCTTCTAGCAGCTCTGCACACACGTGCACTGGAAACAGACTCCCCTTATTCCTCTGCCTCGCTGCTGCCAGACTCCGGAGGCTCCAGAGTCAGCACCCCACTCCCATCTCTGCATCGGATGCAGGACCATCATCTGAGTCCTCTCCAGACTCCTTGACTGGTCCCTATTCTTCCCCACTGTCTGATTCCATTGCCAGCTGCACCGGCTGGCGGAGAAGCACAACAAGAAATTTCATTTCATGTGCATAGAAGAGCAACAAAGATGATTAGGAGACTGGAACCTAAAACATATAAAGAACAATTGTTGGAATTGGGTAGGTCTAGTTTAATGAAAAGAAGGACTAGGGGTGACGCGACAGTAGTGTTCCAATATTGCAGGGTTTACCACAAAGACGAGGGAGTCAACTTCAAGCTATTCTCCAAAGCACCTGAAGGCAGGACAAGAAGCAATGGATGGAAACTAATCAAGGAGAGAAGCAACCTAGAACTAAGGAGAAATTTCTTGCCAGCTAGAACAATTAATTAGTGGAACAATCTGCCTCCAGAAGTTGTGGATGTTCCAACACTGGAAGTTTTTAAGAAAAGATTGGACAACTATTTGTCTGAAATGCTGCAGGGTTTCCTGCCAGAGCAGTGGGGTGGACTAAAAGACCTCTAAGGTCCCTTCCAACTCTGTTATTCGTGTGCACTATCAAAATAATGCTAAGGATCAATCAATGCAGATTTGAGCCCTACATCGAAAGGAGATGCCAGGTGTTCAAGCTGATTTTAGAAAAGGCATATTATTGTTGATGCGTGCTGGATAATTGAGAAAACAAAAGAATATGTATTGCATGAATTATAGTCTGGATGTTTATTGTCAAACTGTGGAATGTGCTTTGACAACAGGAATTCCTATTTGCACTGTTCTCATGTGGTGGTGGTGGTGGTGGTGGTGGTGGTGGAGGAGGAGGAGGAGGAGGAGGAGGAGGAGGAGGAGGAGGAGGAAAATTTTTTCCCTTTCAGCCATGTCTGACTCTCCATTTCTTAGCTGAGGGAGCCAGCATTGTCTAAAGACAATTTCCATGGTCATGTGACCAGCATGGCCACACACCAAAAGCACATGGAAGGCTATTACCTTCTGACCAAAGTGGTACCTATTAATCTACTATAGAACTGCAAAGTGGCAGGAGGTGAGGCAAGTATGGGAGCTCACCCTCTTGCTCAGAGCTTGGGTCTCAAACCCAGGCTGTCAGCTCAACTCAGCATCTTTAACTGCTGAGCCATCATGTCCCCTTTTCTTATTTGTATATAGGTTTTCTCATGTACAGTCAGAGAATGGTGGAAAAAAAAACTGGCTCCAAACCCACAAAGGACAAGGGAGAACAATGCCATATTTCTCCTTATTCAACCTACGCTCTAAATCAGGTTGGGATTCTACAGGTTCTCACCTATTCTCTAGAACCGGTTGCTAACTTTCTAAGCAGTTCGGTGAATCGGTTGTTGGAAGAAATCTCCTTTTGTTTTTTTCTACCCTTCTTACATCTTGGCAGTATGCCTAGACTTACTGTCTCAGAAGGAGGTTTTTTTCCTTTGCTGGTACTTTCTTAAAGGGGAAGGGTTGTTTTAAGCTTTTTACACAGCTGTTGGGAGGAAATACTCTCGTTGGAGTTAGCACTTTGAAGAAATAATTGAATAATGAAGCAGAGCTGCTAGAAAGAAGCTTTTAATGACAAGGAACCAAGATGAGTGACATTCAGCAAGGCTTCTTGGATAGCTAGAAAATTGACATTAAAATGTGAATTTACATACCCTTCTTGAGTTTTGGTCTAAAACTGGTGACCATTCAAAGTTACAATGGCACTGAAAAAAGTGACATGACCATTTTTCACACTTACAACCATTGCAGCATCCCCACTGTCATGAGAGGCCAGGCGAGGAGAAGCGCTCTTGATGTGAGTGACATACAGTTGGCCACGCCCACCCAATCACATGACCAGTAAGCCACACCCACCAACTAAGCCATGCCCACAGAACCGGTTGTTAAAAAAAATGAATCCTACCCCTGCTCTAACTATATATGGATAGGGACTAAATTGGAAAATGTTGAGCACGGTTTTAAAATTAAAGTAAGAAACATCAATAGCTTACACCACGCTGATGGCATACTCTGATAGATAAAAATGCAAATGAACTGCAAGCTCTAATAATGAAAGTTGAGGAACCCAGTGAGAAAGTGAAACTAAGATTAAATACCCAGAGCAAACTGATGACAAGAGGCAAATCAACCAGCCTTAGAATTTACAATATGCAGTAGATATTGAAGTGGTAGATATGCTCTGCCTTTTAAGACCAGTATCCACAGTGAAAGAACTAGCAGGCAATAAACATACCACGAACACTTGATAGGGTAGCAATAAAAGTTTTGGAAAAGATATTACGATGTTGTAGGGCATCCGTACTTAAAAAGATCAGAACTGTGCAGGCAATTGTTATACCCATGGTCATTAAAATTGGACTTAGAAGAAGCAGGATAGAAAAAGTAGTGGTGTTTTTGAACTTTATGCTTGGAAAAAAACTCAAATATATAGTAATCTCTGAAGATAAGAGGATCTGTTATGGTGTCCCCCATCTTTTTCTATTGCTCATCAAGCTTTTAGTGATGAAGTGACAGGTTTATATTCCTAAATCATGTATATATTACCTGAGCCTATCTATGCATCAGTATTGAAATGATTCAGTTCAATATGAACAATATGAAGTCTAATATACATGTCCGAGGATAATATTGCAGGTTTCAATCTGGGTTGGTTACTGGGACCAGAGCAGGGGTGAACTTCAACCATCTCAGCCCACCTCGGGTAGGGAATGACTTGAATCAGTAAAAAAAAATCACCCCTGGTTGCTATTTACTCTGATACCAAGCATACCAAGCCATGCCTACAGAGCCAGTAGGGAAAAATTTTGAATTTCGCCCTTGGACCAGAGGTTGTGTCTTGCAAGCTTTTGGAGTTGTGCTGGAGGTAATCTCCAGGGAACTCCTCTCCAGCAGAGTGGGTGATGTTCTGTGTGTGGCAGCACAAGCAAACAACAGCCAATAACTTAATAGCCATCAACAACACACTCCAATCAACATCTAAGAAGCCATATACAACAGGCACCAAGTAAATACCACACAGAGAACAGCACACACTCTGCCAGAGAGAAATTCCCTGGCGATGGACTCCAGCACGAATCTGAAAGCTTGGAAGACCAAACCTCTGTTCCCAGTGACCGACCCACATTGGATCCTGTAATATGAAGTGTGTTGGGTTCATAGTTGGAACCCTTTGCCATTTGTTGAATGAGTAATTCCTTGAAAATCCTGCAGAGGGCACTGATGCATATTCTGAGCTTAACGCAATGTTGAAAATCATCAGCATTGCTCTCTATCTTAATCAGATTAATTTGTAATTTGTTTCATGAGTAAGACAGATTTCCTTTAGCATTCCGTTTAATATTAATAACAGACTGTGTGACAGGATCCTGTATGATTTCAGCCAAAAAAAATATCTTCCCAAAGTGGAAATCAGGAACTTATCTTGGCAAGTTCACACAGAAACAAAAAGAGAACTATAACTGAGGATCGAGGACATTGTAAACACCACAGGTTTGATGGTATAATTGTAGAGCATCAAGAGTTACTTTGGGCTACTCATGGAGAAAAAAAGATCAGTGGTGGGATTCAATTCTTTTACTACCGGTTCTGTGGGCGTGGCTTGGTGGGCGTGGCAGGGGAAGGATGCTATAAAATCTCCAGTCAGAGATGGGATTTGCTGGTTCTCCGAACTACTCAAAATTTCCACTACCGGTTCTCCAGAACTGGTCAGAACCTGCTGAATACCACCTCTGGGGGAGAATTAGAATATATCAAAACTATGAAGTCACAAAGACCCCTCTGATAGACAGAAAATAAACTTTAGCTTATTAACCTTCTCGGCCCTAACTCTTACATGAGCATCAGCATATTCCATTGGATAAAAGAATCAAAGACTATTTCCTGAAATGTCTCAACCAAAATATTTATGTGTGCGTGCATGTACCTTCAAATCAATATTGATCATGGTGACTGCCTGGATCAGTTCCTGAAGTTTTCTTGTCAAGATTTCAGAATGTTTTTCATTGTTTTCTTTTTAGGGTTAAGAGAGAATGACTGGCGGTGGCATAAGGTTGCTCAACTGGCTTTGTTGCTAAGGTGGAATCAGAACTCACAGTCTCCCAGTTTCTAGCCTGGTACTTTAATTACTATACCAAATGGGCTCTCAACTGAAAATATGCCTTGGGAATACTATTCATGTAAAGTACTATTTGCAAGGCAGTTACCTTCAAATCAACATTTTCTACTCTTACACAGATAATTCGCTATACTATGAAGTGTTTCATAAACTCAGGAGCTTTGTACTTTATTTCAAAAGGAAACATCAAGCCAATTGGATCTTTTCTTAATTTTTTGCCTTTTTAAAACTTCATTCTTATGAAATAAAAATACATATTCATTTGTTGGTTCAAAGCATGCAATTTTCTGTCTATTGCATCGGTATTGATATACTTTCCTTATTCATTTACAAAGCATTATCATATTTGACAATATAGATTTAACTCTATATGAGTAAAGGGCAACCGAACTTCAAAAGAACTGTCCTTATTTAATATTTTTGGAATATTAACACCGTATTAGGACTTGAATTTGGTCAGAAGCTTATAAAGCTTTTTGCTGGTTCTTTTATGCCCCAAAGAAACCATTTGAAAGGATGAAAGTCAGATTTATTGTACAAAGGAGAAATCAAAACCATATACTGTAATCCCTCAATTTAATAAACTAATTGTAGTACATTGTAATCCAGAATTTTAGGAGGGAAGGACTCTTTTTTAGAGCAGGGATCTCCAATCTTGGCAACTTTAAGACATCTTCTCAAAAGTTCTTTTATTTTGGATAGTAAACTGGCACAACTGGGGAATACCGAATCTAAAAGTTTTGGGCTTCCTTGCAATAAGTAAAAACTACCAATCCATCCCCTGCACCCATCATCACATCACATGCCCCAATCACCAACTTGAGACTTCCCCTCACTTATGTGCAAAATGACATGACCTTGAATTAGAAAAAGAATGTTATTATGTCTAACTACATATACTCCAAGAAATTCCCTCCTCCCTTTTTCCCAGATTCAAAATGTGGCAGCGTGGGAGCATCTGGTATCAATATGTCTTCTAAAACTGATACAAATGGTTGTTAAGCAAATCCAGTTTGCCTCATTGACTTTGCTGTTGGAGGTTGGATGAAAATATTGTGATCCTGGGATTCTCCAATGGCTGTAAATGCATATCAGTTGCCAATTTTTGACCATTTGTCTGTGGAAATGCTGCAACAATTGTTATGTGCAAGCACCAGTTGTTCATCGTGGTTTTCAGTGCCACGGTAACTTCAAATGGTCACTTAATGAATGGTCATAAATCGAGGACTCCCTGTATGCAAAACATCAAAATGGGTTAACTTGCAGCATCTGGTTCCTATGCTACCAGAGGTGTTTCAATCTCAAAACAGAAAGTGCTGATCCTTAAACAGAGGTTAGGACAACCTGCTTCGAGGACCAGAATATTTCCCTCAACAGAATGGCTGTTGTAGAAGTGGATTTTTGGCTCTCATAGACTAACCCAGTTCACCTCCTACAGTATCTAAATGAGCCTAACTAGTTTTAGAATTATCAGAATGCCAAATTGCATAATATTTCTATTTGCATTTTAGGGAATTAGCACTGCAAGCATCCATTTGTTACTCTGACAATGGCAGGGAAAAGTCTAAAATGCTGTTATGATCACTTAAAAATGAGACGCCCACAAATCAGAGGTGGTGTTCAGCAGGTTCTGACAGGTTCTGGAGAATAGTAGCAGAAATTTTGAATAGTTCAGAGAACAGCAAATACCACCTCTGACTGGCCCCGCCCCCATCTATTCTCTGCCTCCTGAGTCCCAGCTGATTGGCTGGGTCTTCTTTTGTTGCCCTGCGTAGGAAAATGGAGCTGGAAAGCAGGTTAGTGAGATGAGGAGGGAATGGGATTTTTCAGTAACCTTCCACCAGGAGTGGGAGGGAGTGGGGATTTTGCAATATCCTTCCCCTGCCACGGCCACCAAGCCATGCCCACAGAACCAGTAGTAAAAAAAATTGAATCCCATCACTGCCACAAATTACCAAAGCGGAGAAACAACACATGCTTGTGGGTTGGCCTATTGTAGAACAGAGGATTGCAATTTTTAGCCAGACAAAGGTGCGACTTTTACTTTATTTTAACCCCAATCACAATGGTCTTATAGTAGAGTCTGAACGACAGACTCTGCAGGGACATCTCTGGTTTAGGTAAGATTTAAATGTCCAGATCCAGATTTTTGTGGTTGGGGAGTGGGGTGTTTCAGTGCCTTGCCTCTAAGGGCTGCTTCATTTGATCAATGACTTTAAATTTAATAAGTAAACAAACCAAGAAATAAGGTTGCTAAAAATCAACCATTTTACCACCATCTGATATAATGCGGGAGGCGGGAGCCACAAAAATAAGTTTGAGCCCTAGAATGTCTATGTTCCGACACAGCTCCCCAAACACGGCAAATTCTCTGAAGTTAACTCAAACATTCCTTTATTAGGAATGCCAGCAGCCCTGGTAAAAAAGTTTCTCTCTCCCCACAGGCTAACAAGTACACCTGGCTGGAATAGTTGTCTGCCACACCTATTTATCTCTGCCCCCTGCAGAGGTAAATTATAACCAGAGCTACGGGAGCTTTGCTAGCAGTGGTGGTTCTTCCTTCCCAAGGATCGGCCCAAGGATTTCCACTGCTCTCCTCTCCTCTGCCTTTTGCACATCTGTGCATGAGGCCCTGGACCCAGCTGTTCCTGCTCTTCCTCATGAGCCACCTCCAGACCTGGGGGTTGTTGTCTCTCCATCTGAGGGCTGACGGATGGCCCAGGATCCACCTCTCTCTCTCTCTCTCTGCCAACTCCGTTCCCTCTTCCCCCTGGGAGTTCTCAGGTTCTCTTGATGCTGAGCCTGACTCCCACTCCTCCTCCTCCTCTGATTCGACTGTTGGAGGGGCTGGCACCAGGGGTGGGATTCAAATTTTTTAACAACCGGTTCTGTGGGCGTGGCTTAGGTTGTCCGCATGCCTTGGTGGTCATGTGACTGGGTGGACAGGGCTTGGTGCTCATGTTATTGGCTGGGTGTGGCCATCTCAATATCACTCACATCAAGGCACGCAGCTCCTCGCCTGGCCTCTCATGACTGGGGGGATGCTGCAACAGTCGTAAGTGTGAAAAAGGGTCATAAGTCACTTTTTTCAGTGCCATTGTAACTTTGAATGGTCACTTCACACAAGCAAGGTACCAGCAAAGGAGGGGGGAAAAACTCCAGAGAAGTTCCCGAGACAGGAAGTCTAGTCCTGCCAAGAATGTCATAAGGGTTAATGAAGAGGCAGTTTCTGTAAGCAACACCAGAATGTTTCCTTCCTGCCTTCCTTACAGGATTAGGCCAGTAATTTCTTCTAACAACCGGTTTTCCAAACTGTTTAGAATGTTAACAACCGGTTCTAGCGAATAGGTGCGAACTGGTAGAATCCCACCTCTGATGCTATCATATTTGGAGGGTGCCACTTTTGGAATTGCTTCCTCTATTTTTATATCTACCCCACATAACCAAGAAAGAGGAATAACTCCCAATAACAGAGACGTATTATTGCAAGAAAAGCATCAATGTTTATGGTTGGCATATAATTTTTGTCCCGGAATGGAATCTTAATGCCATTGCTGTGGATATCACTATCAATAGTTAACATTACATAGTTCACCATTCTGCTTTTATCTTGCATTACCCTGTTTTAAATGTAGGATTGAATATTCTGTTTTAGCATTTATTTGGGTTTGCTGGCTTTTGGGGGTTAGCTGTTCTTCTCCATCTTTCTATGGCTTGAAGGACAATGTGGTACTCATGTTGGTCTCCAGCCCTATAAAGCTGTATATTAGGAGCCCTGGTGATGCAGTGATTAAAATGCAGTATTGCAGGCTGACTGCCCCCAGCCTAGAGGTCGATCCTGGCAGAGCTCAAGGTTGACTCGGCCTTCCATCCTTCTGAGGTTGGTAAAATGATGACCGAGATCAGGGTGTCAAAACTCGCCGTGTCACATTGCTGTCACGTGGTGTATTGTGACATTTTCCCGCTTCATGGAGCTGGGATGGGCGTGGCTTGCTCATGACACATCTGGCCCGTGGGCTGCCAGTTTGACACCCCTGACCTAGATTGTTGGGGGCAATATTCTGATATTATAAAGTTACCAGAGAGTGCTGTAAAGGTATATAAATCTAAGATCTATCTATCTATCTATCTATCTATCTATCTATCTATCTATCTATCTATCTATCTATCTATCTATATTTGGTATAAGGTATGGTGAAAGTTGCGGTTCATGTTATCTAGAGGTCCATTATTCTCTACTGAAAAATGTCTATTTAGTGGTAACTCCTATTGAGCTCAATTAGATTTCTGAGTAGATCTTTTATGAATAAGAATGCACTTCCCCTGTTATTTCTTAAAAAATGATGTATTTCATAATAAAGCATTCCTTCCCATGTTGCAATCAAAGCATACTATTACACTATCTTACCTTCTTAATACCCATGTGATTGATTAAAATTGTTTTCTTTTTTTTTAAAAAAAAGAAACTTTGTGAGGATGCATTGTGTTGGGGCAATATGCCGGCTCTGTAAACCTCCTACAGGGGGCTGTAAAAGCACCATGAAGCGGTATATAAGTCTTAAGGGCTATTGCTATTAAATTGGCTGTTTATCCAGTGCTTTTCAAGGTAACTTGGCATGCAAGAATTAAGTGAGAGAAGCTTTTCCTGGGAAAAAAAAGCAGCTGAGAAACCAGAACTTGTTTAATTTCTGCACTGCAGCTTCTAAAAACCATATGAGCCAGGCCAACAGAGGATGCCAAGCCAAATAGCTCTTAAAGGAAAAAGCCAGGTTTGTTTTCAAAACATCTGGGAAGGGTCTAAGAGTACATGGTTGAAACAGCATGGAATTCATGTCCTTTATAAACAGTGCTGTTAATTCACAAAAACTCTTAAATCAACAGCTTCTGAAACATTCCTAGGAAGTTTGAGCTTTTGGATAAATACTCCAAGGGGAGACGTTTAAGCAGTTTGTTTACCTTGTGTTAAGCTACAGATACACTAGCCAGAATTAACACCTTTAAATCCCATTAACTAAATGGAAAAATTATGCACGCACTTAACTTTTAAACTTTTAAGGGACTTTGCTCCTTTCATTAATTATATATTTCCTTTACGATGAAAATACTGCTTTCTTTCTCTTTTCAGCATCCAAATTCTCCCGTAAAGGTTGAAATGAAAATGAAGTTCCATTGTGAAGTCCAAAATATTTTAAAGTACTTTGCTGTTTAGTATCCATCTTCTTTTGTGTGAGATACTTCTAAATACAGACAGAACTTGTGATGTTTTTATGAAAAGTAATGTTTATTGTAGCATTTTTAAATCAAGAAAATTTTTTTTGTAAGGGACCAAGGAGAAGTTATATTTATGATCTCACTTCATTTATTTAACCAGATAAACCTCCCATTCCTAGACTCTGTCATTTATTCTCAGATAATACTTTCCTATGAATCCCGGACTCTAAAATGTTGATTCATTGTGGCTCCATATAGATTTCCATGGTGCACAAAGCATAGAAGAATTCAATTGGCTAGATTATTATTTTTATAATTATAACAGTTTCATTTCCTTCACGGGTGGTTTACTGGGTTTTTTTTAAAATTAAATGTAAAAAGAATCTATAATTATTTCAGGTGGAAAGAACTACCTTAATCCGTTATATTGCAAGTAAATATTTATTAGACTTTCACTGATATACAAATATTGTATGATAGAGATTTTACCAATAATAAATAATACAATAAATAAAATTGCTATTTTGTCAAATAATACTGATTTGTTTGCTCAAGTATCGTAATTCTTAGATAAGACTTGGACTTGGTGGAGTATAGTTGCTAAATCCTTAATTTTATTTCAGTTTCTTGTTGCGTTCTAGTAGTAGATAGATGAAGAACATATAAATCAGTGTTTCTCAGCTTTAATAACTTTAATACAAGTGAACTTCAATTCCCAGAATTCCTTGTCTAGCTTGGTCGCTGGGGAACTCTGGAAATTCCATATATCTTAAAGTTTCCAAGGTTGAGAAACACTGATATGGATTAAACATTATATTTGCAACATTACTTTGTTTTCATCCTTTAATTGGGCATATGGGATTGTCTTGGACAATCACTATATTCAGCATTGAATATTTCTGCCCAATAGTCTTCTGCATGATGGCTGTATCCTAAATCTAGCCACCTGCCTTTATAACTATATACTCCACAGCATCTGAAGTTCTCCATTCTTCTGGTGGACTTTTTGACCACTCATTGCAATTCTGCTGCAACTTTCGTAGTTTCTCTTAATCTGAGAATCTTAATCTTATTTCAGAACCAAGACTGAGATGACTCCAAACAGAGCCAGACGAAGGAAAGGGGAAGGCATTTTCTCAAATTATGCATGGGCTTGGCGGAAAACATTTTGGGGCTGTGTCTGATTCACAGCTGTAAATCCCCCTTCCCTTTTATCACTATTTCCACATATTTGTAATCCTATGAAATGACAGCTAACCTCTCGTGCATTAGCTAATCCTGAGATGATGAAGGTGAATCCAGAACAGCCATTTATATACCACCAATTAACAAGGATGTGTAAAATGTTCCTATGATAATGTGTAAATATCAATGTACATTTTAAAGTAAGAATTACTGTATCATCTAAATCAAATGGTTTTCCCCTTTAATTTATATGCACGGGAACTTTTCACTTTTATTTTTATTACATCATCTTGTTTTGTGGCTGATTCTTGATTTTACTGTTGTTTGTTACTTTCTGTTTATACTTTCTGTTTGTTTGACCATGTATGTTTTAAATTAAACGTACATAAATTGCCAAAAGTCATTTTGATTGCAGTGGGGTAGAAAAATGCGTTAAATTGGCTAGAAACAAGCCAAGTTCTATATATCAGAGGTGCAATGGTGGGATTCAAAGATTTTTATCACTGGTTCGGTGGGTGTGGCTTAGTGAACACGGATGTGCCAAATGCACACTTTACGCAGGCGCAGAGGCGTTCCAACTTACCTCTTGCAAGCCTGCACTCTCCTTGTTGCTTTAGCAACTGCCGCGCGGCACTCTACTGTGCCGCACAAAGAAGCTGCGCTTCAAAAGCAGGGAATAAAGGTGAATATGGGAGCGTGGGTGGGCCCAACAGCAGAATGGTAGAGAGAACCGGTTCAATCTCCGCTGCTCATTGGTGCTACCAGTTCGTCTGAACCGGGCCGAACCGGTAGAATACCACCACTGCAGAGGTGGTATTCAGCAGGTTCTGACCAGTTCTGGAGAACCGATGGTGGACATTTTGAGTAGTTCGGAGAACCGGAAAATCCCACCTCTGACTGTGGATTTTACAGTATCCTTCCCCTGCGACGCTCACCAAGCCACGCCCACAGAACTGGAAGTAACAAATTTTGAATCCCACCACTGCTATATATCAGCAATTTGAGGAAAAATTACAGCCAGGATCTGTTTGTCTGTTCATCTGCTATCCGAAGTTTGTCAAATTGGCAGCCCGCAGGCCAGATGCAGCACGCGCAAGCCACACCCACCCTGGCTCTGCATAGGCAAAAAATGTTGCGATATGGTCGAGTTTGACACCCGTGGAACACTAAGTACTGATATTCAATTTCAAAGCTTCAATTTTCCTTTTGTATCTTTTTAAAAAACAGAATTTATTTAAAATCTCTCTAGACAGATTACTGTTCTCATACACTTCTTCTGTAATAGAGAACTAAGAGTCATCCACGGCAAAGCTAACTTGATTTTGCAGCCATGGAATTTATGACTGCCAACATAGAGCGTAAAGTACAAGGCTAATCTATTTGGCAACTGTCTAGTTTAATGCTAAGTATACCGTATGTTACAATATTATTGGGAGAAGGGAATATTCAGAATATTTACTGAGCAATCAAGTACAATGGATGAACTAGGCAACTTGAGAGAAACAAAATCCTCTGCAGAATTCCTAAGGAAGAAATACAACAGCTAAACCATAAACAATGGTTTACAAACCACAATGGATAGGTTCATGCACATGCTAAGCCAAAATCAAAGAAACCACTCATTTGCAGGGCTCCCACTATTCTAGTTTCTCATGACTTCGGAAATAGTTTGAGACTGACTCACAACTGTCTTAATTGACATGAACCTCAAAAGTGTACAGAACACCCAATGAGGTCATGAATGTATCCTTTAGTAGTCTTCAATTAACCAATGGACACAAAAGCCAGCACCCATTCTTTATCCACATTCTTAATGGATACTGTATTTGGCCTTTGGAACTGCAAAAGAAAAAAAAAACAATTCTCCATTGAAGATGCATGTTTGAAAGCTGGCTCTAATGCAAATCCTGCTGAACTGTGGCTGAGTTGGAAACAGACCCAGGTGCCAAACAGAGAACATGGTTAAAGAACTAGCAATATAGGGCACAAATTCTGAGATTTACATGATATTATTTTGGTGTAACATGTAACTTAGTTTTTTTTTTCCAAACTCTGGGGAACAACAGTATATCATCAAATATGTATGTTACATATATACACATATATATCTATTATACACAGTCAAGCTATTTTGAGTTCAAAAGAAGCCTCAAAATGAAGAGATTTGCTCAAAAAAGTGAAAAGTTGAAAAGGGTTGATATGCTGCCTTCACCTCCTTGGGGAACTATCTACTACAAAATGTAATTCAAGTGCAAACTCAAGCAGAAAGTTGTGATTTTTTTAAAAAAATTGCCTTTTCCAGAAAACCAGTTTAATCTAGTGAGGAGTAATCAAATTAACTCTTGCAACTGAACTAGCCTATTTGCAAACTTTTGGATCTGCTGCCATCTCTCCTTTTTCTCCAGATTTTTTTAAAAAATGATTGTGTGTGTGTCATTGCTCTCTTACACTCAAGTAGGTTCGTCAAACATCTTCCTCTTTCGTTCTTACTCGGTCCATTGTTGCTTAATCTTCCTTCAGTTCATTTATCTAACTTTTCACTCCTGTCCTTCCCATCCCTTTCTTTTCTTTCAGATTGCAATATCTTTAATGAATTCTGATTCCCCCTCACACACATTTATTTAAAGACAGTAATTTTAGGCATACAGGATGTCCTCTAGTTGCAAGCACAATTAAATAACTTTTGCCCCAATGTACGACTTTTCTTGCCACAGTTGCTAAGTGAATCACTGCAGTTGTTAAGTTAGTCACACGGTTGTTAAGTAAATCTGGCTTCCCCCCTTGATTTTTTGGTCAGAGTCACAAAAGGTAATAACGTGAGCCTGGAACACTGCAACCATCATGTGATGACCCAGAGTGTAACACAAACATAACAAAATCCAAAATGTAAATAAATGTCCTTTAATGCCTCCAGCTTGGCCCCACTATTCAATAATTCTCAGTTGGAGATAAAACGTATTCAAAAGTAGTCTTCAAAAGAAAGCAATACAGTCTGAACTTAATGAGCAGACAGACGTGAAATGAAAAACTAAAACAAACTACAATGAAGGAATTTCCACAACGGACCAGATTAAGTAATTACCAACTTCAAGGAGGTAACAAGGCACAGTCTGTTGAAAGGATGCCAACCAAGATAACACATGCTTTGCTTCTGGCAACGCTGTTTTAACTGTCTCTCTTATATACTATTCTCCCCAGCTGCAACCAGTGAGGGAGATCATGGCTGCTTCCTTCCTCTTAAGCCAAGTTGTTTCCTTCTCCGTTCATCCCTGCGTGTCCTAGGATGAAGAAGGGATGGGCCTGGTTCTTCCTCTGACTGCCCAGCCGGCCTCTGCCCCTCTCCAGCCTCTTCCACAACCTCCGGAGCCACACCTTCACTCCCTGTCGGCTGTTCCTCCTTTACCTCAGAGTCCAACTCTAACAAGGGCATGACACATCATAACTATGAGTCAGTTGTCAAGGATCTGAATTTTGATCCTGTGATTGTGGGATGCTGCAGTGGTTTCCTGCTTGAGCAAGGGCTAGAAGACCTCCAAGATCCCTTTAGTAATTTAATTTGAAGTTACAACGGCACTGAAAAAGTGACTTATGACCGTTTTTCACCCTTACGACCATTGCAGTGTCCCCGTGGTCACATGATTTACATTCAGATACTTGACAACTGGTTCGTAGTTATGAAGCATTGTCCCAGGGGGTCATGTGATCATATTTTGCAATCTTCTGACCGTCAAAGTCAATGGAGGAGACAGATTCACTTAAACATTAGTAACCGTGTTACTAATTTAACAACTGCAGTGATTCTCTTAACAAACATGGAAAGAAAAATTGTAAAATGGAGCAAAACTCACTTAACACATTTCTTTACTTAGCAATGTAAATTATGGGCTCAATTGTGGTCTTAAATCAAGGACTACCTGTAGATAACCTAGAAGTCTTGTTCATCAGAACAGCCTTAAATTTCAAGCCCTTTAGATTTTTCTTCAGAGAAGAATTCCAGGTCAACATGCTGCAAATCTGCAATATAACAGATAACATTGCCATTGGTGCTAGAAAAATAAATTAATTAAAAACATAAATAGTCACTTGTTTTGTGAGGTAGATGGCAATGTAAATTTGAAAAATAAATAAACATGAAATTAATTGTTGACTTGTGGCTAAGGATATGATAGGAACTGCTCATCTGCATGGCTTATGTACAGAAACCATTGTTGCAGACAGAAATGAAGTGGGTTTCCTTTGATAGAGGTGTGTCGTTTAAATCTCTACTGGGGAGAATTGCTTTTTGAAGCCCTGTGTAACCCAGATGTATATAAATTCAAATTTCTTTCTTCCTGACTGGCTTCAGAATATGTCAGTTCTTATAGCAACCCTAACTGTCATAGCGCAGTGTCTTACTGTCACTAGATTAGATATCATGTATCCAGTCTTAATTGAATTTTGTCTTCAATGATCAACATATGCACAGGTCCTGTTCAAACAAGGTGAAAAAAAAGCTTTGATAAGCTGTCCTTAGCTTTTTATTAATATTTGTTTTGTTAAAATATCAAACTGAATCAATATATTTTTATCTTCCCTGTCAGACATAAAATACAAAACGTGGAGCATGCATGTTAAACAACACAGCAGCATTAGAAACTTAAATATGTTTTTTTTTCCTATGCTAGTGAGTATTTAAGAAAGCAGCACGAAATCAGCAGAACCCATTGTCTCTCTCAAAATAAACCTGTCACTGTTCCTCTTTTTTTTCTGCTTTGTATTTTTATTCAAATTGGATTGCATGGAAGCTTTTTCAAATCATCTTTTGACTAAGGATGTGGTGGAGGGGAAAAGGTATTGCTTTGTATTTTTATAGAAAGCAATTTCACACCAAATCCCAAATTAAAATCCCAAACTGGAATCCATTTATTCTTTGGTTTACACACCTGTCTAAATGTCGTGATACAATTATAAGATCAAAAAAGGCACAACAGACATGGGCGAATTTTCATGCTGAAAGTTTTATTTGCAGATGAGGAGGAAAAGAAACTTCTACCTTTCTAAAAAAAACATTTTAGAAAGCAAAACATGCCTTGTTTTCACTGCTATGAGCTAATAACTGAAGACTAGCATACAGACGTATCTGGTCTCTGTGAAGAACAGAAAATAAACAGAAGTCACAACATTATGTGTTGTCTCATAAGGAGAATTAGCTTGCTGGCTAGAGAATTCAGGGACGATGTCTACCCATCTTTAAAAAGAGATTGAGAAAGTATTGAGAAATACTGGATTGGAATAAGATTAATTGAAGAAAATACAACAATCCTTTAACACAACGGCCTATAGTAGTGACACCTCTCTGTCTCTCTACCCCCTCTCTCCTTCTGCCTCTCTCCATTTAAGAGTTACTTTCAAATTGAATATAAAATACATTATTTAACAATGATTTCTGATTCAACGTTTTTTACAGTTTGGGATTTGGAGCGATATTTTTCTTTTTAGCTTAAATTCAATGACTGCCTTTTCTTCTAAAGTTGAGCTGTCTAACTATTCTGATGTGGGTTCCTGAAGTATCTTCATCAATATACATACACAATATGCAATGATTTCTAACATGCACATAGCCTTTAGAATACTTTTGCATTAGTGGTCTTTTTTGTTGTCCTTTTCAAATCTACTTCAACCTGTATATTCTTTTCTTTTCTTTCACAAACAGATGAAGACGATGTTCACTCATTGCCCACAATCCTAGTCATATGTTCCCTTTATGACCAATATGTTGGGTAAATGTGAGACAGTTTAGTAAAAGGCTTCTTTGACAGCTATCCTTCTGCAAAACAAAATGTTTGTGTGTGTGTGTGTGTGTATGTAAATTATTAGGAAGCATTGATTTTTCAAACTGCTTCAAACAATTATTCTCGCTGGTGTGCAGCAAAGTGAGAACAAACATAAAAACAACAATGAACTAATCAGACATGCCTCATTGGAGTGAGCATGGTGTCAGCTTTACCAGGTAGACCAGACAGGAAACATGATCACATAAGCTAATTCTACTTTAGATTTGGATTAGTAGAATCTTGCAAGTCTGAAAATACGAACTTCCTGCCGTCTCCTTTACAGCCTGATAAAACTAAGAGAGAGTCCCTCCTGGGCCTCTTGCTATGCCCACTATGAAGCTGGGGGCTATGCTGTCTCTTATCTGGCCATCTCTCTTATCTGACCATTCCAGAAGAAGCATCTCTTCACTTGGTCTCCCGAGGTTATTCACATTAACCATTATATATGGTTGTCTCAAAGGTGCTTTTTCAAAAAAGCGGCTGGACTATGTTTTTCTCTTTGAAGGAGAAGACAACATTTTGTTTCTCAACCAAGAAGCTTCATTAGTTTTGTCTAGATGGCGGGAAGTTATCCTTCCATTCCCTCATCCCCTCACCCTCCACCCCAGCAGCCAGCCAGAACTGATGAAGCTTTTTGGATGAGAAGCAAAACGTCGCCTTCTCCCTCAAGGGAACAAAAACCATAATTCTGTTGCCTTTTGAAAAAGCACCTTTGAAACAACCATGACCTGGATGACTGAGAATCACCATAGACATTACACATGGTCATTCAGTTGAGTCAAAAGGAATGACAAAATAAAGCCATTTTTACTGCTTTGTGGAATGCAGGAAGGAAAAGGGAAACAATAATTTCAAACTGTGCAGGCAAGATGATATTTGATCTATCTCAATGCTATGCAGCGTGCAACCTGATAGATAATTCCTACATTTCAAATTGTACTACTGGAACTCTAAAATTGATGGTTGCACAAGCCACCATTTTTATGTAAAGTGACTCATAAGTACAATTCATGTAAAATGATTCATCAATATCCTGGTGACTATTGTACAAGTTTGTCCAGAGTCATACATTTGAATAGGCAAAGTGTACAGGTAATGCCCTTTCTTATTCTTAATGCCAACATAACCACTAAGGCTTTCTCTCCCCATGACTTTAGAGGCACATTATACATAGCTGCAGAAGTTATGCAGATAACTTAATTATACAGTCTTAGAATTTTTACTGCAAATTTGAATATTAGCAAATGAAAATCTGATCATGGTTGATGAACATTTTATTGGCAAAACTATTGTGAAAAAGTGCTGATTTAGGGCTTTCCTACATAGCTTCATGACAATACTGTTGGGCTAAAAAGTGCTTTGAATTCAAAGATCAAAAAGGTGATTTAGAACATAAGGGGATGTTAGTTCAGCAGGTTTCATGTAGAGGAAAACTTTTCTGTCATTACAAAATTAGCAATGATAGCGTTATCTCCTGTTAGTGGGATTTTTTTGTTAGGTTCACTTCTCCCTATTTCTTTTTTTTTGTAAATTTTATTTGAGTTTTCACATTAAAAAAATACAAATAAAACGTCTTTTTTGAAAGTAGCGTAATCCCAGGTTACATTTCTTCGTACAGACACAAATTCAATTTCATGCTCATTTTTATGTTCTATTCCATATCTTATTACTATTTTACGTTTTCTACATAGCTTCTCCCCTCTTTTAATTTTCTCAATTTTATTTTAATTATCTTGCCTCAATTCAAATCATTATATTTATACTTTTTGTCTGTCCTGCTTCAATTTCATATTATCTTTTCTCATTAAACAAAGTTTCTCCTATAGTTGCTGATTGGAGTATGACACCTTTATATTTTTTAATTTTATCCATTTAACTATTATTTAAGCTTCAATATATACCTTAAAGTTATAACATTCAATATAATACATAACTTCCATTCGTATTCTGCTTGGTACATTCTTAAAATACACACTATATTCTTAAAAAAAAGATTATAAATATATGTAATTAAAACAACACATTCCATTCCAATTCAATTCTATCATTAATGTTCATATTCATTAAAATCTTAACTTCTTTACCATTACTTTTCAATTAAATATCATACTTCTAGGTGAACAGTTATAAGCTTCCCATAATTAATCCCCCCTTTCACTTATATTTTATAAAACATTAACTAATTAAAATGTTCCTATCCCTTCCTAATTCAATTCTCTCGTTTATTTTATTTCATTTATTTTATTAACAAACATTTCACTAGATTACAGTAACTATTTTATCCCTCATTTTAATCATACATTGTTTCCAATTGTCTAAAATTATTTCTATTACTAATATAACAATACAATCTTATGTACCTTTACAGAATCCCCTTTTCAGTTAAATTTTCACCCATTATCTCTAAATAGGCCCTGTTTCTCTATATCTTGTTTCTGTCCTTTGTAACTTCTTTTCCTTTCCTTCTTCCCCCTCTTCTTCTCTCTCTCCTTTTTATTAACAATGATAGCGTTATCTCCTGGTAGTGGGATCTTTTTTGTTAGGTTCACTTCTCCCTATTTCTTAATGAACACCAGAATAATGCAGGAAAATAATCAGATTACTTAAATATTTTGCTTCTTCCTAAATGCAGTATCTAATAACATCTCCAATTTATCACAGTTACTTGGAAAGTTCTTGGATTTCTTCCCCAATCATGAATTCCCTATTCTAGCAAAACCATGATCCATTTTTTGAAAATCATGCTCCAGTTTTTCAGACTTTTCACATGTTGTGTTTAAATGTGTGTATGGGGTTATCCTTGAAGACTTTTGAGGGCAATGGAGAGATTGACATCTTTATCAGGGTCCAGTTCCTTCCCCAGAATCACAAAGAGCATTTCCACATCAGTAATTTATGTTATTATCCAACTATTACTGTGGTGGCATGTCATTTATCAATATTTGTCATTTATTAAATATAATCATGTCATTTATTATATTTATATTTCTGTGGTGATAATTTCATGCACAACTATTATGACTTGGCATAAATATTGATTTTACCTTGTGAATCTATCTTCCTTGGTTTAGTTGAATAATTTAACAGGGGACCAAGCAATATGGGACTATCCAAATTGTTCAGGTTTCAGCACAATCAGCTTCAGCCATCTTGGCCATTAGCAAAGAATTATGGAAATTATAACTCCAATTTTCTGGAAAACACCTCTTAATAATTACCTCCTGCCCTGTGATATTCTAAGGTGAGAGATCCTAAGAGTCTTAATGCAACCATCTCTATATAACCCTTGATTCTTCACCCCTGCTTAGGAGCAGCTCTCCTGCAGAGTTTGACAGAGCAAGACAGCAAGATTATAAATAGATTGAATCCAGAGGTGGTATTCAGCAGGTTCTGACCAATTCTGGAGAAGCGGTAGCGGAAATTTTGAGTAGTTCAGAGAACTGGCCAATACCACCTCTGACTGGCCCCGCCCCCATCTATTCTCTGCCTTCCCCAGTCCCAGCTGATCGGCTGGGTCTTCTTCTGATGCCCTGCACAGGAGAACGGAGCTGGAAAGCAGGTTAGTGGGGTGGGAATAGAATGAAGATTTTGCAGTAACCTTCCCCCAGGAGTCAGGAGGGAATGGAGATTTTACAGTATCCTTCTCCTGCCATACCCACCAAGCCACACCCAAGAACCGGTAGTAAAAAAAATTCAATCCCACCACTGATTGGATCTACAGTATGCCTGGTGATTAACTATGGCTTATTTAAGCATTCTTTCTTAAAGACATCTCATTTGGATGGTTCACCCAACATGCCAAGTCACAAACTTGGGCTAATATTAGCATGATATACAACCCCAGCCACAGATACAGGTAGTCCTTGACTTACAACAATTTGTTTAGTGACCATTTGAAGTTAAACCAGCACTAAAAAAAAGTGACTTACGACTGTTTACCACACTGATGACCATTGCACCATTCCCATGGTCACGTGATCAAAATTCAGGCACATGGCAACCAACTCATATTTATGAAAATTGCAGTGTCCCAGGGTCATGTGATCCCTTTTTGCATCCTTCTGACAAGCAAAGTCAAGGATGAAGCCAGATTCATTTCCCAACCCTGTGACTAAATCAGGGGTCAGCAACCCACGGCTCTGGAGACGCATGTGGCTCTTTCATCACTCTGCTGGCTGTCTCCGTAATTGATAGGGCTTTCAGTTAGGACAGGTAGAGGAAAATGGATGCCATGCTAGGAGGAGACTCTATGGTAAGGGAACTGGACTTCCGGTGGGCTCCAGAATTGAAGGGGGGGGACGAGTTAGGACCTTTGTGGCTCTTTGAATGCTTAAGGCTGCCAACCCCTAGATTAAATTAACAACTGCAATGATTGACTTCACAAATGTGACAAGAAAAGTCGTAAAATGGGGGCAAACTTCATTTAACAGATGTCTCACTTAGTAAAAGAAATGTTGGGCTCAATTGTAGTCATTGGTGAAGGACTACCTGTACCTTTGTTTGCTACTAATAGAATTCAATTGCTGGTTGAACAGCAACATTTGCTATTAATAGAATTTAACCCAAGTCAGAACCAGCCATGAAAGCTGAGAAGTTGACGCTGAGCCAAACAACTAGCTTTCAGCTCAGTCAAATTCTTCTATTTTTGCAGTGGAGGGTAGTTTTTTAAGCATATGTCCTTGGATTGGTGGAAAAGAATAGGACGTAACCCAATCAATGTTACATTTGTTTTCCTGTGAGTTCTGCCAAAGTTCTGACCTACGTAATATGGTGAAATGTTTTTATCATTTTGTCTTAAATGTATTCCAAAAATCCCATGACTTTGAGACTTTGAAAAATAGGTAGATGCAGTTTCGATCGTGCAGATAAAATAAAATAACATTTGGCAGGGTGGGGGTCGGGGAACCAGGAAGTAGAATGCAGGAGCATGAGATAAAGATAAGAACAGGAAGCAGCATGCAAGAATGTAGAAAGAAGAAGGAAGATGAAGATATCTCTGTGACTTACTAAAGTTATTCCATTTGGAGATGTGTGTGTGTTTTTTTTAATGCGCAAAAGCATTGAAGTGCTTTACTAAAAATTACAACATAGAAACACATTAACAAATTCATACAATCAGATCTGGAAATATAACAACACAAAGAGGAAACAGAATTACAGTACATGTATAACACAAGACAAATACATGGAATTCATTAGAAAATATTGTAATAAATAATTCATGAATTTTAGTGCAATTGATTTATGCATAAATAGAATTAATTGCCTAGATATCAGTTATTAACAAAATCTGTCAAAAATCAAGGCAGCCACAGAGTTTTATTAAATTACTGCAGCAATGAAAATACCCCAATTTAAAACAAAAACAAAGCACAAGATGTGGTTTTTAATTGATGCTGCCAGATTGTTTTTTTTTTTAAATGACCATTCACAAAGTCTGTGAGAGGAAGTTGAGAAATAATGAATATCCTCATTATTTCATATTGGCTTCAAAGACCTGTGACATCTGCCATTTATGAAGAAATTGGTGGGTTGTGGTCTAGTCTTTAAAGTGTTGCAATGCCGTTCTTTCTTTCAATTCCGTTTGTTCGTTTTTCCAGCCAAAACTTTTGCAGTAGTAAGCCGAAACCTTTTTACTAATAAGTGGCTCAGGAATTTGAAGAGCAAAGGATTTCTTATAGGGATGAGCTTTAATAACTTTGCATAGGGCTCAGTTCTTTGTTGCTCCTGCTGCTGGTGTTATTATTCATTATATTATAGGTTGCTAAGGAGCATGGTGTCTCGCGTTATGGGTTTGGAGCAGGGGTGGGATTCTACCAGTTTGGACCCGTTCTGCAGAACCGGTTGTTATAATTCTGAGCAGTTTGGAGAACCGGCAAATTTGCCCCTGGCTAGCCTCACCCCTCCCCGCCTGCCCTTCCCTGCCCAGTCAGTCCTTATTGCGCATGCGTGACATCGCTGACTGGATTTTGACTGCATTTCTTTTTTTCCCCTCCTGATGATTAGCTGTTCCAATGATCACCTGTGCCAGGATCCCCCTCGCTGTCTAGTTGCTTTGCCCAGGCAGCTTCCCTGAGGCCCAGGAGGATAAAAGAGGAGCAGGGGATATTGCGCAGGCCACCCCGGCTCCATTTTTTTTCCTTCCTGGGTCCCAGGGAAGCTTTCTGGGAGCAAAAACGCCCCCGGAGGATTTCCTGAAGCCCAGGACTCAAAATAAATGGGGGGTGGTATGCTGCAAAAAAAAAAAGGAAAGAAAAAAGAAGCCACGCCCACCCAATCACATGGACACACCCACCTAGTCATGCCTAGCCACGCCCACAGAATCAGGTGTCAAAAAAATTGAATCCCACCCCTGGATAGTATGTCAGATCCAAAAAGAGTTGTATTCCCAAGCCATCTGAATGGCAAATGGTTGGAGAAAGTTGAGTTGAGACCAGCAACGTAGAAAAAAAAAACAGATGAAAATAAGTTTGCTAAAAATCAGGATTAGCCAGAAGTGTATAATGTCTGTTCGGTAGGTAGTTGTATTGAATGATGAAACAGACTGTTGATGGTTGAAATGTCTTTGAACAGACTGTTGATTGATTGCTTGATGGCAGTCCGTGGGATAAAAGTATTATTTATCAAAAGATAAAGAGCAGTATTTGGTAAACAAATAATTGTACATTTCCAAGCAGCAATGGAAAACAAAGGAGAAACGGGGAGGCAGGAATGCCATTCTTTGTCTTTTAATAGAAATGCTTTTCCAACCCGAGCAATAGCAACTGAAGGAAGGGAAAAGGTGGGGTGGGGGAAATGATAGGCAAGTTACAGAGAGAGAGAAAATGTGCCCTGACAGTTGTTTCAATCTGGATTTGCTTTTATTTAAAAAAATTAAGGGAAAGAATTCACAAAACTGTATGACTGAAAATACAGATTTAAATCTTGCACCAATCCAGGAATATAAGGACCGGCTAAGCCATTAAGGAGCTTTGTACAAGGAGGCATTTTTACTGGGAAATGCTCTTGTTAAAAACCTTTACGTCAAATCTTACCACCACTTTGAATAGGCTCTTGGCTTATCTTGGGCTCATATTTAGGTAGTGAAAAATTCCATTTTCTTTCACAGTTTTATAGAATATGCTGTGTAATTAAAAAGCCCTTTGGGGAAGGTAATTTTCCCAGTCAGGGAGGTTCTCTATCACTTGAAATCCTTAGGTCTAGTCTGCCAATCACATATTATCTTGTGGCCAAATCCACCTTCTTTACTACCATAATAGTAGTTAAAGGCTCCATCCATTATATCAATAGGATTACCCTGAAGCATTTGGGGGAGGGAATCGTGGGGACAATATATGTATTTGGGTCTATCGGGCAACTTTAAGACTTGTGGACTTCAACTCCCAGAATTCTCCAGCCAGCATTGAGCTAAACAGTCTCAAAGGACTTTCATAGCCTGGAGTGAATCTCTCCTGCAGATCACCAGATACCGGCAGGTTTAGGACCAGTCTTTAACCATACTCCCCCCTCCCCATCCACCCCAAACCTAGCACCTACGGTAGCACAAGCCATTGCACCAAGTTATATAAAGGATGAATTTCCAATTCCTGATCCATTTTGCATCAAATGCCCCGAGATGGGCAAGATCTATCTCAGGGACACACAGAGACACAGATGCCACCTCTCAAATTTTGGCCCCTGGCTGCATTTCTCCAGATAATCCTCGGTGACAAAATTCTCCACAATAAGCTTCCTGCCTATTGCTGGTGGAAGAGGCAGTTTGTGTAGTGCAGGGGTCTTCAAACTTGACAGCTTTAAAGACTTGTGAACTTCAACTCCCAGAATTCCTCCTCCAGTCATGTTGGCTCAGGAATTCTGGGAGTTGAAGTCCACAGGTCTTAAACTCGCCAAGTTTGAAGACCCTTGGTGTACTGGTTAAGGCAGCCGGCTAAGAAACCAGGCGATCCCAAGTTCTAGTCCCACTTTAGTCCCGGCTAAAAAAACAGGAGATCCCAAGTTAGGCACAAAAGCAGCTGGGTGACCTTGAAGTGGTCACGTTCTTCTCAGCCCTAGGAAGCAGCAGGCAATGCAAGCCACTTCCAAAATCTTGCCAAGAAAATTGCAGGGACCAGTCCGGGCAGTCTCCAGAGCCAGCACTGACGCGAAAACAGACATTACCTCCCTAAACTCCAACACACTCCTACTTTGATGCTCTGCGGAGACCTTAAAGCTCTATTTTCCCATGGGTAAGACTACAACGATAGAGTCCCATCCTAGTTTTTCTCTTCTTAGGAACCCAACACCTTTCTATGGAGCCGCCGAATCGAAGAACTTCCGCCGCTATTAAAGGCACCGGAGGGGGGGGGGGAAACAGGACATCTGAGGGCATCAAGCAGCGTCACCGCGCCTTCATCGAGCTTTAGGGAGCATGCGTCGGGGGCTACGCACATGCTCCTTGCTCCAGCGTCCTGGTAGCGTGTGCGCGGCTGGACCAGGAAGGGTAAAAAAAAGGGGGGGTTGTGAATGTCTCGCGGGCGGAGTGGTGGTGGTGGTGGTGGGTGGGGGAGGGAGAGTTGAGCTTGGACCAGCGGTGACGCGCCTGCGCGGGGCTGCGTTCGCTCGCGGGCCCGCTGGATGCCATTGGCTCCTCGGCTGGTGCGCAGAAGGAGCTTCGGGGAGCCGAAGTCCCATCAGCGGGGCAAAGTTGCCCGCAGCCCCCTTTCCCTAAAGTGGGGGAGGTGGGAGGGCTCCGAGCGACGGCCGCACCATGGCCGTGCGAGACGAGAGGGCGGGCAGCGAAAGGCTGTGCCCCAGTTTTGTGTCCAATCAGAGAATGGAATTGTGCGTTGCACCGAGCAGGGCAGCAATGCGTAAACAAGAAGCTCTGGGAAAGTCCTCCGCTTGCTTTCTCTCCCTCCCTCCCTCCGCTCTCCTCCTCGCGCACCGCTCCCTCCACTCCGCGGCGCGAGCCTTCCTCCTCCTCAGGCTCGCGACGTCCTCCTCCTCCTCCTCCCTCCCTCCTTCGCTCCGCTCCTTCTTCCCCCCCCATCCCCTCCCCGGCAGGAACTCCTGTCAGCTGAACGGCAGCACCTCTTCGCTCCCCCGGCACCATCCACAGGAGTCCGGCGGCTGCTCTCGGGGCGTTTCGGGGAGGGGAGGGGAAAATCCAAGGTAAGGGAACCTTCTTGCCCCGGCTCTTCCCGGAGGAAAGTTGAGGGAAGGGAGAGAGAGAGAGAGAGAAGGGCGCCCGGCGAAGGGCAGAGGGGAAGGGGGAGCGACTCACTCCTCTCACCCCACCCCGTCAGAACAAGTTGCGGGAAGGCAGCGTCTCTCCGCTCCGGCCACTTCGCGCCTTGTTGACCCGGGAACTGCCGCTCGTCAGCCGCCTTTCCCAAGGACCGGCGAAGAGAGTTAATAACGTCTTCCTTATTTGGCCCCCTACACACACACACACACACACACACACACCTCCTTCTCCTCACAACCGCCCCCCCTCCCCGCGCTTAATTCGGAGTGACTCCCAAATAGGCTCAGCCGGGCTGACATTTCCCGAGGGGAGGGGAGGGGAGGGGGGGTTAGGAGACCCGAAGAGACCCTTCGGCGAGGTTGGCTGTAAAGGGGAACCGAGGGCGACCAAGCAAACACCTCCCCCCCAAACACACACACACACACACACCCCCGTGGGGGCCGAGGGCGGCCTGGCGTTGTTGCGTCGCTTCTTCCATTCCGGATTTTTCTAGCCCAGCAGCCACCCGTCGGTCGGCGTCAGTCGGGGTTTTTTGTGTGTGGTGTTTTTTTCCTCTCCCCCCACATTCTCCCCGCCAAAAAAAAGAGAGCGAAGGGCGGCTGGTCTCTGAGGGAAGCGTCTGCTCCTCTCTCCGTCCCGAAGGCGGCTTTCCTTGACTTTTTGGTTTGCTTGGGAGCCCGCGGGGTTACATTATGTAAGGTGGTCAACAAGAGGAGGAGCGGCGCAAGTTGGGACTGGGGCGGAGAGAGAGAGGAGAGAGCCCGGATCCCTCTCTCTCTCTTCCTCGGGTGCGATGTTTCTGGCCCTGCTCAGCCGGAGGAGGAAACCTCTGCACACGCGCAGTCAGAAATCCCCAAAAGTGAAACTGACCAGCCGATCGTGCGTGCACCTGACTTGGCAGGTGCAGCCCGAGTCCAAAGGGAGGATTTAAAAAAAAAAAAACAGGTTCGGGGTGCAAACGTCACCTACGGACTCAGGTGTATTACCACCTGTCTTTG
This sequence comes from Pseudonaja textilis, assembly GCF_049901715.1. Lineage (NCBI taxonomy): Eukaryota > Metazoa > Chordata > Lepidosauria > Squamata > Elapidae > Pseudonaja > Pseudonaja textilis. The sequence goes on from NC_141993.1 coordinate 25,321,083, forward strand.
GGGGGAACGTGAGTTTTCTCCCCCTTTCCCCTTCCCCCCCCCCCCCAACAAACCCGGTGCTTTCGTCATGGAGGAAAATAAGAGGCAAATCGATATCGGGGAGCCGTGGGTGGAGTTAAAAGAACTCAGGGGCCGTATCGAATCCTGCCGATTGTGGGTAAAAGGATTTGTGGATTAGAACCCACGTGTGTTTTGCTTGTTAATTCGGCCTCAAAAGGATGACTTGAATGGATGAATCATCAGTTCCCTGGAAGAGTGACTCACTTCTGATTCCCGCGCCCGCGAGCAGGCATGCTTTAGTTTAGAGATGAGCTTTTCCCATCTCGGATCGAAGTAGGAGAGGGTTAGCATCGTAGTGCAGAAGAGAAACAAACTTTAAAAAAAAAAACTACTTTTTTTGGTGTCCATTCCAACACATTTCATTGGGAGCCAAACTGTCCTTTTGGTTTTTTGGATTTTGTCTTGGCATGTTTAGAATAGATCAGAACAGAACAGAATAGAATAGAGAAAGAATAGAATAGAATAGGGAAAGAATAGAATAGAGTAGAATAGGGAAAGAATAGAATAGAATAGAATAGAATAGAATAGGGAAAGAATAGGGAAAGAATAGAATAGAATAGAATAGAGAAAGAATAGAGTAGAATAGAATAGAATAGAATAGAATAGAATAGAATAAGGAAAGAATAGAATACATTTATTGTCATTGCATTCCATGAATACAATGAAATTTGAAAGCTACTCCAGCACAGTGCCCCAAACACCACATCACAATCATACTACAGAGTATTTAAAAATTAAAATAATAATAATAATAGAACTAAATCACAAATGCACTGTTTGATTCAAGATAATCACTGCCTTGGAAAAGAAACTGTTTCTCAATCTATTCTCATTTTAAGACACCTGTAATGCCTCCCTGAATGGTAACAGTTCAAAATACGAATGTCAAGGATGAGAACGGTCTGTGAAGATTTTTAGTGTTCTAGAGAGGAGTTTGGTCAAATTATCTTATGACTAAATGAGGTGTATCTTGTGTCAAGATGACATTCGGGTAGTTTGCAATTAGTAAAAGCTAATCTTTATTCAGGAACATCAGCTGTTTTTTTGTGCCTTAGGGAAAAGGAGAGAGATATAAAATGATGAAATGTACATTTATTTCTCTAACATACTACGGCGTTCCCTTTGGTTTCCTTTACAGAAGTTAACTTTGTTGTGGATTTTAAGACGTGGCATTTGAGCTTGTTGAAGTTATATAATGTACATTTAATTTAAATACAAAGCAACAGCCACCAATGCCCCTTCATCAAGTTCTGTTGTCCTGCTCTTTTAGAAGAGATTCACAATAACAATTTTAGTATGAGATACCACCATACTAAACAATAGTAGTAGTATGGGCCGCAGCAGAACATAATGGAATAGCCAGTTTTTATGCTTAGATATTCAGGGTTTGAAACATTCATAGTAAGAGGATATGCAATCATTTAAGGTTGTATTAAAACATGTTTTCTTGATATGCATGACTGCAGTGTACTTCACTGTACATTTTATTCATTTATTGTTTTGTTTGGAGCCTTAATGTTGAAATCATTGGCAATAAACAAGAATGGTTTAATGGACTGAAGAAAGCTCATCAGCTGTGTTGATGGACTCATCCCAATTAAATTTAAGTTATAATTACAATCCTAAATATTGTGCTATTGGAGGAAGTCATCCTGAATTCAATTAAATTTAGCTGTATAGCCATTTTCACACTATTGATTTATAGCATTTTATACCATTATCTAATCATTGGCTGGATGCCCACTATAAAACAGCATAAATCATTGGTGTGGAAATAGTCTAAAAAACATGCACATGTTAAGACCCACTGAGATTTCTGGGGAAAGTTAGTCACAAATAGATAAGTCAGCACTAATGTTAGTAAAGTAGTAAGTTTAATTTGCTATAGATTGCATTTTGGTATGCCATAGTTCCTAGAAAATATGAGCTACAAAACTTGGTGGGGTTTGGTTTTTTGAGTTAATATGGAGTTATATAATGAATTTATAATTTTATAACTTCACTAAATATTGGTGAAGTTCAACAATTTAGGAATTTGTATTGAATATTTCAGAAAGAATTTGTTATGATATATGAGAATAACATCATAGCTTGCTTGAACCAAATAAGTCTGGATCTTGTAAATTATGTGGACAGAAGATTATTTGGGAATCCCCTGTTTCATTATGAAAGAAAATGAAGTGTAGATGAGATAAGCCAACTTAATCAAATAAAAGTTACTTTGTCCCAAGAATATATTGCAAGTACAATATAAATTTATATTTCTGGTGTTGGTACATTTTGTTTCTAATGAAAATAGGAAAATTAACTTTTATGTTCTCTGAACTTTCTTCAGGGCACAATAAAGCACTAATCAGTATGAATAAATCCTGCAGGGATCTTTCTCCTGGAACTTTTGTTGTATGTTTCTGTCTGTTATTTTATCTCTGAAAGGACTCTCTAATGAGGTGTCTGGCATGCCTTTGCAAAGTGTTAACTGTGCAAAAGTGTTAGGCAGTTGTGCAAAATTGCTGCAAATTAAAATGCTTTCAGAAATAGAAGTGTTAATAGTTTATTTTTATCAATTAACAAAATGGAAAGTAAATGAAGAGAAATCCAAATCAGATCAATATTTGGTCTGGCCACCCTTTTCCTTCAAAACAGCATCAATTCTTACACTTGTCCAAAGTCAGGGATTTTGTAGAATTAGAGTCAGGTGTATGATTAGCCAATTATACCAAGCAAGTGCTAGTGATAATTAGTTTCATATGTAAGTTGAAACCAATCATAAACAGAAACAGCTGCCTAGGAGACTTAAAACTGATTGAGGAACATCCAAACTTTGCTATTAGGGTGAGGTTGTGGAAGACTGTTTCATATCACAGGTCACACACCGTGGCAAAACTGGAACAAGACACAAGGTAGTCAATCATACAGCATCAGCAAGGTCTCTCCCAGGCAAAGATTTCAAAGACTGGGATTTCAAGGTGTGCTGTTCAAGTTCCTTTGAAGAAGCACAAAAAAACAGGCAACATTGAGGACTGTAGATGCAGGGATCAGTCAAGGAAATCTAATGATGAAAAATACGTCTCTTTGACATTGGAAGATGTCCAGCAGTTCCATCAGCATAGAACTGGCAGAAACCAGTAAGACCCAAGTATTCCCGTCTACTATCTGGAGAAGTCTGCCCAGAAGTGGTTTCATGGAAGAATTGCAACAAAAAAGCCATACCTCTTGATGTGGAAACAAGGCTAAGTGATTCAACTATGTATGAAAACATAGGAACTGATGTGCAGAAAAATGACAGCAGGTGATCTGGATTTGATGGGTCAAAATCTGAAATATTTGGCTATACTGGTAGCAGGAAGCAGTTTGTTCATCCAAGGTCTGGAGAGCAGTACAATAATGAGTGTCTGCAGGCAACAATGAAGCATGGAGATTCCTTGTAAGTTTGGGGCTGCATTTCTGCAAATGGAGTTGGAGATTTGATCAGGATCAGTCATGTCCTCAATGCTGAGAAATACAGGCAGATACTTATCCATCATTCCATACCTTCAGGGAGGCATGTGATTGGCCCGAAATATATTCTGCAGCAGGACAATGGCACCAAACATACCAATGTTATTAAGACACACTCTGCTAAAGAGAAGTTCCTTGAACTTTTCTCGAACATGGGCTCCATCATGAATCCAAAAACTCAGAAGACTGGTCTGGTCTTGGTGACCAACCCTGATTGGATCCTGCAATATTATCATGAAACACCTATATTTGCCTTCATTCAACATTAAGAACTACCTTCAGTGTAAACAATAACAAGAAGGTCCTGGAAATGATGTTTTGGCCTCCACAGACCCTGATAACATCACAAAATCTGTTCAGGATTACCTGAAGAGACAGAAGGATTTGAGGCAGCCTACATCCACAGAAGATCTGTGGTTCTCCAACATGTTTGGAACAACCTTGAAGGAACCTTGCCAAGTTCTTTCAAAAACTGTTGCAAGTGTACCTAAAAGAATTGATACTGTTTTAAAGGCAAAGGGTGATCATCCCAAATATTGATTTGAATATTGATCTTCTGTTTATTTACTTTCCATTTTATTAATTGATAAAAATAAAAAATCAACACTTCTATTTCTGGAAGCATTCTTAATTTACAATATTTTTGCACAACTTCCAAATATTTTTTCACAGTGTTGTAGGTCTGCTGTGATGTAATACAATTTTTGATAAACATTTGATGGCCAAATCACAGGTATAGGGCTGAGAACTGCAAAGTATGCCTATAGGTATAGCAACATTTTGAGTGTGGATTTTTGGGTACATTCTTTATTTTTAAATCATGATAGAATGTTTCCCACTTCAAAATAGCAGAAAACTGTGTTTCAGCAAAGATCCAGGAGCTGCAGAATGGCTAAAAAGAAGAACAAGAATAAATATCCAGCATGCAGCATTCATTAACAAAGCAAGAATAAGGAATAGTAGGCAAAATAAATTGAAGGCAAGAGATCAGAGGAAATTTAACTTGAATGTAATTTCTACTGGTACATTTTATTAAACTTTACCATGACTTTCTAATCTTACAAATCATCCTTGCTTCAACCATATTCATATACTCTATCATAGGTTGCCTATTCTCATTAAATTTCTTACCTATCTTTATGAGGACTTCAAAAACTCCATCCTTATACAAGCTGGTTAAACTATCAGCTCTGTCTAATATATTCAGATCTTATTCAGATCCTATAAGAACTCCTGAGATACAGTAACTAATGAATTTTGTGATTTAGAAAGCATTTATGCAGCATAAATACCGATATATACAGGTGAAACTTGAATAATTAGAATATTGTGCAAGAGTTCATTTATTTCAGTAATGCAACTTAAAAGGTGAAACTAATATATGAGATAGACTCATTGCATGGAAAGCAAGATAGTTCCAGCCATGATTTGTCATAATTGTGATGATTATGGCTAACAGCTCATGAAAACCCCAAATCCACAATCTCAGAAAATTAGAATATTACATCAATAAAACAAGGATTGTCCATAAAACAATATTGGACCTCTGAAAAGTATAAGCATGCAGATGTACTCAGTACTTGGTTTGGGCCCCTTTTGCAGCAATGACTGTCTCAATGCGGCGTGGCATGGAAGCTATCAGCCTGTGGCACTGCTGAGGTGTTATGGAAGACCAGGATGCTTCAATAACGGCCTTCAGCTCTTCTGCATTGTTCGGTCTCATGTCTCTCATCTTTCTCTTGGCAATGCCCTATAGATTCTCTATGGGGTTCAGGTCAGGCGAGTTTGCTGGCCAATCAAGCATAGTAATCAGTGAACCAGGTTTTGGTGCTTTTGGCAGTGTGGGCCGGTGCCAAGTCCTGCTGGAAAATGAAGTCAGCATCCCCATATAGCTCGTCTGCGGAAGGAAGCATGAAGTGCACCAAAATCTGGTAGACAGCTGCGTTGACCCTGGACTTCATGAAGCACAGTGGACCTACACCAGCAGATGACATGGCTCCCCAAATCAACACAGACTGTCAAAACTTCACACTGGACTTCAAGCATCGTGCAGTGTGCACCTTGATGCACTGACTCCAACCTCAGTCCACTCCTTGTGAAAGTCCCCAACACTTTTGAATGGCCTTTTCCTGACCATCCTCTCCAGGCTGCGGTCATCCCTGCTGTTTGTGCACCTTTTTCTTCCACACTTTTCCTTTCCACATAACTTTCTATTAATGTGCTTTAATAATAGCACTTTGGAACATCCAACATCTTTTGCAATTACCTTTTGAGGCTTTCCCTCCTTACGGAGGGTGTCAGTGATGGTTTTCTGCACAACTGTCAGGTCAGCAATCTTTCCCATGATTGGGCTTCCTACTGAACCAGACTGAGAGACCATTTAAAGGCTCAGGAACCCTTTGCAGGTTTATGGCTTAATTGGTTGATTAGAGAGGGATACTTTGAGCCTAGAATATTGAACCTTTTCACAATATTCTAATTTTCTGAGATTGTGGATTTGGGGTTTTCATGAGCTGCAAACCATAATCATCTCAAATTATGACAAATCACTGCTTGACCTATCTTGCTTTGCATGTAATGAGTCTATCTCATATATTAGTTTCACATTTTAAGTTGCATTACTGAAATAACTGAACTTTTGAACTTTTGCACAATATTCTAATATTTCGTGTGTGTGTGTGTGTATGTATATATTTGTGTGTGTGTGTGTGTGTGTTTTCGTAGGTTTTCACGGGTACAGGTATGTAGGTCTAAGTGTGTTTGGGTCTTTTCCCGTGTAAGATTAAGAGTATCTTGGTGATGTTTCGGCAGAATCTGTATATGTAGGTCTAGGTGTGTTCTGTATATGTAGGTCTATATATGTAGGTCTAGGTGTGTTTGGGTCTTTTCCCGTGTAAGATTAAGAGTACACGGGAAAAGACCTGATCACACCTAGACCTACATACCTGTACCCATGAAAATCTACGAATATATATATATGTGTGTGTGTGTGTGTGTGTATGTATATGTATATGTGTGTGTGTATATATATATATATATACACACACACACACACACACACACACAACAATAATGCTTTTTTATCCATGCTTATTCTCATTATAGGCTAAAGTGTGGGTACATGTTTAAAGACTCATTGTTACTGTAACTTTGAATTAACTTTGAATAACTAATTTGCATATTCATAGCTTTCTTGGCTTCTGATCAGGATATTTGTTTCTGCCATTTGCAGGGGAACTTGTAGCGCAAAATATAGAATACAGAAATATAAGTAGCAGTATCTGGTTCTTACAGGCTTAGATACAAATTCATCATATGAAAATATTACTAAATATAAAACTTTGAAGACTTCTACCTGACTTTCATATTGGCTATTATCTTTCCCATCTTCTCATTTCTTATCTTTTCTCATCTTCTCATCTTTCCTACTATCTTCTCCTATTGGTATCTTATGATTTATCACTTGTAGTTTGTATCATAATTTAAACTATGATTTATGACCTATCACTTTGTTGTTGTATGCGTGTACACTGAGAGCTTATGCACCAATTCCTTGACTTTCCATCACACTCGGCCAATAAAATTTATTCTATTCTATTCTATTCTATTCTATTCTATTCTATTCTATTCTATTCTATCCTATTCTATTCTTTTTTGTCCTTCTAATTAAATATATTTATTGCTGCAATTTATATTCAATTTTGAAAAGGCTCTAAATGGCTTATAATTAATACAAATAATACAAAATAAAATGGACAGATAAAAATTCACAAACCTCCCAACCAATAACAGCATTAAATCTTCCTGTCCACTAAGGCACCAAGGAAAATAGTCATGACAACAGTTTGCCTACCAGAAGAAGACAACAATAGCATATTTATCAATCCTCAAGAGGCTTTCCTGAATACTAGCAATTGGTGGGATTTTTCATTATCCCATAAGAGTGAGAATGCCTGGAGGGCTACTCTTGTCAGGGAAAAAAGGTTTTATGAAAAGAAACAGGAATATGACTCAAAGTATTTGCTCATAGGAACCAGGAAAGCATTAGCCAGGCAAGAGGATAGATGTTGGGTGAAATCTGTGGCTGCTGCATATAAAGAATCATTACATGCAGGAAAAGAGGAAGCTGTAAAAAGAGTTGGGGAGAGAATTGAGAAGAAAAGAATGTTCACCCATGAGCTGTGAACAGAACAAAAAGGGTATACAGAATATTTTTCTAGTTATACTACTGTATGGCAAAGACAAAAGGAAACTGAGATAAAGATACAATGTTCAGAGAAATATGACAAAATTGGTGGGAAACTGGAATGTATTAAAACATAGAGATAAGAAAGCCTCAGGAAAAGTCCTTATCCCTTGGTAGACCAGGGAGACAAGGTAGACAAGTCCTTATCCCTTGGTAGGCAAGACAAGTATTGCAAAAGTTCATTCCTATAAATCGCGGTGTAAGACTTGATTTCAGTGAGGGCCACATCAGGGTTGTGTTTGAACTTGGGAGGGTGGTAGCCAGGATGGGCATGGCTGGGATGGGCATGGCCAGGGTGGGTATGACCAACTTGAAGTCATTCATTGAGGCTCTGTTTTTGGCTGACAGACTCCAGCCCTCTGCCAGTGAAAACTGAGCCCTGGAAGGCCGCTTGTGACCTGTCCGGGCTCCATTTTCAGCTGCGACGGCCTCCCTGGGCTTCATTTTCTCTGACAGCTCTCATGGCCAAAAACGGAGCTGGGGCCAGCTGCGCGCAGCTCCTCCAAGCTCCATTTTTGCTGGCAGAGGGCTGCAGGAGGCTGTCGCGGCTGAAATTGGAGCCTGGGACGGCCATGCACGGCTCTCCCGAGCTTCACTCTCAGAGATACTGCGGGCAAGTCCTTCACTGTTTTCAGGGCAGCCCCATGGCCTTGAGTTTGACACCACCTTAACAAAATGCAAGCCATTGACTATGAATGGTCTCTGGAAGCTTCTGTTCCTAGATCATCAAAATTCCAACCCTAAAGTTATGTTTTATATTTTGTGCAATTTTGAATTATTATATGCCACAATCTAGTGCTTATGAGAGCACTAAATTGTTATGGTATTCATATACTATGAAAAATAAAATATAAATTTATTTTGTGTGTATATATATATATATATATATATATATATATATATATATATATGGATCTTTGGTTGTTCGGTTTTCTCCCGCGTAAGATTCAAGTATCTAGGCAACGTTCGATGAAGTCTCATTCATCATCTTCAGGCTTCTGTCTCCGGCTCTGTGCTTCTCAGAGTAATGTGAGATTGCAGCTGCTTCCTCCTTTTAACTGCCAGTGGGGTGGGACTTGATTGGGTGGGGGCTTGGCTGTGTTCTGATTGGGTGGGGTGTGTTCTCATTGGTAGGGGGTTTGGCTGTGTTCTGATTGGTTGGGGGTTAGCCGTGTTCTGATTGGTTGGAGGCATGTTCTGTTCAGGTGGGGGCTTGGTTGTGCTCAGGTTAGTCTTAGTTGCTGGGGGATTTGAGCTGGTGAGTTGTGATCTTGCTGTTTGGCTTCTAATACGTGGTCCTGCTGCATCTTCATAGTGGGTGTCGGTTTGCTTCATGTATGGCTCAGAGGGGTTTGAAGTGGGTAGTGATGCAGCTGCAGTGCAGCTTCTGGTCCATGGTCGTGTCTCATTTTCTGAATGGGTGGGAGTCTGTTTTCTATATGGAAGTGTGGTGGTGGCATCTTGTGTGGCTCTCATGGGTGTGGGTCCGGTGTCCTTCTTCATGTTAGGTACTCGTCTGTTCATGAGGGCGGGTTTCCAAATGGCTGGAAGGCGGGAGGTGTCATCTCGTTTGTTCATGCTGTGTGGCGTTTTCTATCTCTATGGCTTCTCTGATTATTCTGCTGTTGAAGTGTTCGGTTTTGGCGATAGTTCTGGTATTTTTAAAATCAATTTCATGTCCTGTGGCTTTGAGGTGTTGGACCAGGAAGAGGTCATTTCTTCTTTTTGATTGAGTTCTTATGTTCTTCAATGCGTGCACTTATTCTTCTGTTAGTTTGTCCAATGTATGTGGTAGGGCAGGCAGTGCAGGGATTTCAGTATACTCCTTGGTTTTCTAATTCGATTTTGTCTTTGGGGTTTCTTAGGATGGTGGATATTTTTCTGTTTGTGCAGAATGCTGTTTTGATGTTGTGTTTTTGGAGGATCTTGCTAATTTTGTCTGTAGTGCCTTTTATATATGGGAGGAGGGCTTTGCCGTTTTCTTGTTCTCTGTCTTGGATTTTGGTTGGGGTTTCTTTTGGATTAGGTGGGTAATCTTCTTTCTTTGGAATCCATTGGCTGTAAGTACGTTGGTGAGAGTGTGTAGTTCGGTTTTTGGTGTTGTTCATCGGCTAAGCATTTTGTTCTGAGAGATGAGTGTCTTGGCTACGGAATTGATCTGTGCTGGGTGGTGGTGTGAGAGTGCATGTAGATAGCGGTTAGTATGTGTTTTCTTCTGGTAGATGGTGTGTCCTAGGGAGCCATTGGATCTTTTGTATACCAAGACATCTAGGAAGGGAAGTTGATTGTTGGCTTCTGTTCCATGGTGAATTGTATTTTGGGGTGTAGGCTGTTGAGGTATGTGAGGAAGTTGTTCAGTTTTTCTTTCCCGTGTGGCCAGATTATGAAGGTGTCATCTACGTATCTGAGCCAGAATTTGGGTTTGTGGTCGTATTTTTCTAGAGCTTGTGTTTCAAAGTGTTCCATGTAGAGGTTTGCGATGACAGGTGAGAGGGGTGATCCCATGGATGCTCCTTCTATTTGTTTGTATTTTTGTCCATTGTAGGTAAAGTATGTATTGGATAGGCAGTGGTTGGTTAGATCTAGGATGTGCTTGGGGGGGTTGTATTTGTTTTGGATGGCTGTCAAGGCTTCTTTTATTGGCACTTGGGTGAAGAGGGATATGACATCGAAGCTTACTAGTAGGTCGCTAGGTTGTAAGTTTTGTTTCTTTATGATCTCGATGAACTGGAATGAGTTTCTTACGTATGAGTTGATGGATTCTGCATAGGGTTGTAGTTGTTTGGCGAGGAATTTGGCCAGGTTTTGTAGAGGTGAGCCTATGGAGCTGACTATAGGTCTGAGTGGGGTTCCTTCTTTGTGTATTTTGGGGAGACCATAAAGCTTGGGGCATCTGGATGATTTTTCTCTGGGTATGATTCCTTGCTGGATTTCTTCACTGATGGGGGAGGCTTTTATTTTGGATTTGGTAGTTTTTTCTAGGTAGGTGGTGGGGTCTGTCTTTAGGGGTTTGTATGTGGGGTCTTGGAGTAGGTTGGTTAGCTTGGTTTGGTAGTCAGATGTGTTCATAACCACTGTCGCGTTGCCCTTGTCTGCTGGTAGGAGACGTTGCCTAGATACTTCGAATCTTACGCGGGAGAAAACCTGAACAACCAAAGATCCACATACAAATACCCGCGAGAACCTCAGAAAACATTATATATATATATATATATATATATATATATATATATATGTATGTATGTATATATGTATATATGTATATATGTATATATGTATATATGTATATATGTATATGTGTGGGCTGCAAATAAATTTAACAAATAAATAATGATAGTGACAGAATGTTATTTTTTCATCAGTTTTCAAGATGCTAGGGATACAAATACAGTTGAAGTGTTTAATCTAGAATACGCTTTGTTTACAACTTCATGATATTTCTTTATCAGATATTATTATTACACAATTGTGTCTTTGAATGGTTGCTAAATGAGGTAGTCAGTAAGTGAGGTCTAACTTAAAAGTGATCACATGCTTTATATTGTGCCAATATTTAGGTTAGGCATCTGAATGTGGATTTTATTTATAGGTAGTCCTTGACTTATGACCACAATTCATCCCAAAATTTCTGATGCTATGAAACAGTTCTTAAGTGAATTTTGCCCCATTTCACAACCATTTTTGACAAGAGTTGTGAATTGCTACAGTTGTTAAGTTAATAACATGGTTGTTAACTTTGTCAGAAGGTCGCAAACGGAGCTCCCATGACCTGGGACACTGCAACGGTCATAAATAGGAGACAGTTGCCAAGTGTTTGAATTTTGATCACATGACCCTGGGGATGCTGCAGTGATTTCCTGTTTGAGCAGGGGATTGGACTAGAAGATCTCCAAGGTCCCTTGCAACTCTGTTATTCCGTTAAAAACTTCGTTAACTTCAAACAGTCACTAAATGAACTGTTAAAACTCAAGGACTACCTGTATTCTCTGGGTGGCTCCCAATCAACAATATCCAATTTATATTGCATATTAGCCCAAAATAAGGAATTGTCCAAAAGCTTGTTTTCCTATACGTTCCTTAAACTGTGTTGCAGTAATTTTTATCAATAAGTAATTTTCAGAAGTAAATGAAGGCAATGCCCAGCATGTGCACATGCACATTTTATGTTCTTTATCTGTTTGTTTTAAAAATGTAAAGGCAGATTTTTTCTTACGAATGGCACCTTAAGTTTTTTTATAAAAGCAATGAAGTGCTTTTATCACAAAGGTTAGTCAAAAGTGGCAAGGAAAAAGTTATAAGAAGAAATGTAATTAATTATTCCAAATAAATCACATTCTGTCTTTTATTCTCACAATGATCATCCAGATCCTACAGAAATCTCATAAGCAGGTCACAAAAGTAGCATCTTCTGTAATTGACATCAAGAGACCTGTTGCCTCCAATACTATTATCCACAAGTAACCTTAACCTCCTCTTCTGAGCAGTTTAAATTGGTGGTTTAGTATATTCTGGAAATAACAAAAAATATGCTATGTGAAGAAGAGCTTTTTAAATTTGAATTTCTATAATTTCAATTCAGTGGATGATCTGAGATTCTTAATTATTTTTTCTATATGATACATATATGTACTGTGCATATCTTAATAATACAACCCTTGTTTGTCTTTTCTTCTTCAGCGTTAAAGCTGTCTAATCATTGTAGCCTTCACTATAATAATAAGAGTTGCTGAAGCTGTTTGATCATTTTGAATGAATTTTTCTGCCTTTTTTTGGCTCTTCGGTATGTTTTGAGATATAATTATCAGAACTGTTCACAGTTTTAAATACAGCTCTAATCACTCCCATAAAATGTATTGTCTTGTCTCCAAGACATTATTCTACTGTGTCTTTACATCCTTGGATACATCATACTACAAAACAAGAGAATATAGTTATTTCAATGTGCCCCAGAGCATACTGGATTATATAGGAGAAAATACAAATCTTAAATATATGAGCATTTAAAATGCATGGGATGTAACAGCTTTTATAAAAATTTCTATGCTGAACAAAACAAGTTTGAATTATAAATGACTCCCATTTTAGAAGAAGAAAAATGTTGAAAATCAGTGTGTTAGTCTTGTTGACTTACATCTTTGTATACTATTATCACTTTTACTATAATAAATAGGTCAGCACAAATCCCCCCCCCCCGTCACCCCAAAAGTTGACTGAAAGAAATAAATTTTTCAGGAAAAAAGTGTTTCTCTTTCCCATTACAACTGTTGATCATTAATACATATGAACCGATTTCTTAAAATTGCAAAGGACTTGAGTATCTATTTCTGTATCACATTCCTCTTAAAACATTCTACCATTACCTTTTAAAGGCTTAGTTTCAATTCCTGCTGTAGTCTATAACTCTAGAGAAAAAAAAAAAGAAAGATCACACAAAAGCTGCACATACAGTAAGAACATGTCTAAATACCATCTTAAGACAAACCAAAGAATGAAACTGAGGTAGAAAGGATACAGTAGAGAATGGAATGAGGGAGGATGAGGCAGAGCTAACTATCCTAATAACTCCAGGTTGCTGACAAGCAGCCCCTTCCATACAGGCTCCTTCAGTTTTATTCCGGTAAAACTGACCCGATGCCAGGCCTCAAATGGTATTGTCTAAAAAATGTCTTTAAATGGAACTGTACATAGCAGTGTTACTTACATATTGGGTTCCTTTATTTTTAAATATTTTTCACAATCTCTTTTTCATACTTAAGAGGATGAGAATGAAAATGTTTTGTGAGGAGGAGTTTCTTATTGACCATTGCTGGATTTGTGACAACCAAATATTCAAGATGCAATAAAAAACACAAATACAGCTTGGATTTGCTCTAGAATCTAGTTGGACAGAAATTCAATATTTTATTGTGAAAGTATTCTGCAATCTAGAGATCTACTAAAATCTTAAATTGCATCTAGATTTTAAAAAGTGCTAAAGAACACATAAAACTTTTCATTATTTCATTCAGCTTTTATTCTTTTGCCATTATATCTATTTTAATTTCCATACTTAGTTTAATTAATTAGTTTTTGGATGGCATGGATTTTCAGTGCAATAAATAAACATGTACAGAAATCTCCAGGATTAGGACAATATGTTACTGTTTCTTGCTTGTAGAGAGGGGATGATAAAAGGAAGGTCAGATTTATTGCAAAACATTTTGTTATCTTTAATGTTCCCGGAATCATTAGTCTGATTTACCCACAGATTTGCTAATTCCTCCCAGTGGTCATATCTGGGTTCCATGTTGATTTTTATATCAGATAATAAAATTGTATCACCAGTGAAGGTCAGAAAAAAATCACTCAGCAAAAGGGAAATTCCACAATCAGGGCTAAATTGAAATAAAAATAGCATATCATAGACTGGCCGAGTGCGTATGTGGAAGGTGTATAATTAGTAAGTATGAAGAAAATATTATCAGTGTTTAGCAAAGCAACAACAGCAACAAAAGTAGCCTCTGGTCTCTGCCTTAAGTGTGCGTTCTAGTCACTCCATAAAAAACGATGCACAGGTTTCTGTCTTTATGATTTTTATTAGTTTTCAAAGAAGTTGTTTTTTTGTGGGAAAGAAAAAAATAGGTTAAATAGGTTTCCTTAGATTAAAGATTCATACACTACACTATTTGTGCTAATTACAACAGCTTCAAATACCTGAGACAGGAAAACTTGGAACTATTATTCATTAATGGTGAAAACTACAGTACTGTGGAGATTCCATCCCCTTTCTTTATTAGAAACAAGGGATTGCGTCATTGTTTGAAGCACACCTTGAACCTTTTTATATACTGTGTGGAACATTTTCACATGTTGGAGCAAGCAGAACTTTCCCAAGAAGCCTTTTGCTTTAGGTATGGGGTGCAACCTATGTTGTCAGTTGTATGCAAAAAATATGCCTATGTAATTCAAGAATATGAGTTCACACCAGGAATAATTCACAGAAAGAGTTCAGATTCCATTTTGTATCTGTACATATGTGATTCCAGAATAAGTATGTTTTTGAAAAGTGAGCTGCATCAAAAAATAAAACTACAAGGGAAAACCATCACTACTGCACAGTAACAGTTTGGGCTGGGTTTGTTCAGAGTCAAACATATTTGCATGCTTGCAATAATATTGTGCAGGATGTAGCTCAATCATACTAGGATGATGAAGACAGTTCAACAGGTTTCCTGTATAATGCAACTGATATTATGTTATTCTAAGCAGCCCAAGAGTACCAGTTTGGTATGGTGGTTAAATCATCATTCTAGAAACTGGAAAATAGTGAGTTCTAGTCCCGCTTGAAGCACAAAACCCACTGGACGACCTTGGGCCAGTCACTTTCAACCCTAAAAAGGAGGGAATGGCAATCCAATGGAAAAACTTTGCAAAAAAAACCTGCAGGGACTTTTCTAGGCAGTCTCTGAAAATCAGACACGGTTGAAAGGAAGGGAAAAAAAACCACATCAGGTAACACCTAATCAGAATAATAACTGGTTATATATGGATGAGTTCAACATTTTTTCAAGACCTTCTGATATATAAAGCACTAGAGAAATGTTCTTAATGATGGGGTATGTGTGTGTATTGGTGCATTTAAACACTATTATAAAGACTTGGAAGCCCAACAAGATAAGTCTGCTTTTCCTAAGAACATTTTCTTTGAGCAGTCAAACTCCTCTTTTCAAAGCAGTGAGATATCTACATCAGAGGTGCTATTCAGCAGGTTCTGACCAGTTCTGGAGAACTGGTATGGAAATTTTGAGTAGTTCGGAGAACCAACAAATATCACTTCCGACTGGTCCTGCCCCCATCTATTCTCTGCCTCCCGAGTCCCGGCTGAGTGGCTGGGTCTTCTTTTGTTGCCCTGGACTGGAGAATGGAGCTGGAAAGCAGGTTAGTGGGGTGGGGAGATTTTACAATAACCTTCCCCCAGGAGTGGGGTGGAAATGGAGATTTTACAGTATCCTTCCCCTTGCCATGCTCACCAAACCACGCCCACCAAGCCATGCCACGACCACATTACCGGTAGTAAAAAATTTGAATCCCACCACTGATCTATATATAACTGTCCCCAAACTCCGAAGGGCACTAATTTTAGCACGCAGCAGTGCACTTCCCACACCAGTTTTACAGGACCAGTATAAAAAAATTCCATATGAGTTGACCCTGCACCCCTGTGGACAAGGGGCTATTGAAACTACAGCTCATACTGTAACTTCTATAAGGACTCTGATAAAATACCCAAGAAACATTGATATTTTTTATGTGCAATTGCTATTATCCAGAGCACTACGATGAAGTTTCTTTGAACATAATTAAATGTTATATTGTTTACAAAATTAGGCAGATTTTGACTATTACCAACAATCTACTACAAATCTAATTGTAACCTTTATTATTATTTGATGTCTCTTATTTATAGTGCTGGTCTGTGACATAATCAAAATTATTATTAAGGACTCTGAAAAGTAGGATACTGTTTCTAAATCCATGGACTGCTATTTATTTGCATGTAACTGAAACTGAAATACCCTATATTCTATTTGGAAACAGTGTATGAGTTGCTTTACTGTGAATGTATGAGAGGATGTATTTATTTTACTCCGCTGTAGCTTATAAAATTATTCAGATTCACCTATCCCATTGTGTTAAAATAGTTACATAAAATGGTATTTGAATGTCATTATTAAACATTAAGCTATTGTTGTTTGTAGAATTTCTATTTGTCTTCCTTCTCCTGCCTACTAGCATTTCATCCGGAGCTGCACAGTATCTTATGGTGCCACACGCTATATCTAAAATAACTATGGATTGTCTAGTGAGAAAGACAAGAGTTTGCAGGGCATCACTTTAATTGAAGTGTTTGAGCCAACTTCTAATTTCTGGATTTAGACAGGGTTAACCTAAACTTAGATGCAAAAATCTAGAACATTAGATAGCAGGAAAAAATGTTCTGTATCTGCTGGCTGCTATTCACTTTGTTATCACCCAAATATGGGAGCTCTACCTGAAAAGAAAATAAAGAAGCTGAGTTGTAGAACGGTGGTACATTGATATTCCCACAATTACAATTTTGGGATTGAATCTGCAATGTCCCAAAAGAAAGATATTCAGACATGGAAACTCACTGGGACCAGTTATTCTGTCCCAATCCACTTATTTCTCGGGTTTCTTCTCGTGGGGAAAAATCAGAGGAGGAATCCTATGTGTGCTATCTTGATCTCCTAAAAGGTGGATGTATGTCTGATTAATAATAATGGTCAGTAACAGTTTAGTTTTGGTGTATTTCTGAACCACAGTTCAAATACAATCAAACTCAGGACAGTGTTTTTCAAACCTGGTAACCTTAAAATATGTGGACTTCAACTCCCAGAATTCCCCAGCCACAATACATCTTAAGAGTTGCCAGGTTTTGAAGAACACTCCTCTGGCAGTTTCTTGTAATCCATATATCTTATGTTGAGCATATTTCTAAATTTTGGTCAACTTGTGTACTGGGAAATTCTACTGCTGTGGTGGAGTATTTTAACAACTCCTAAACCTCTGCCAGCTTCAGGCTTGGTAGAACAGTAATATGTCACAGTTGTAATACAGAAATAGTTGTGTTTATCTATTTTCAGCTATCTAAAATTAGTTTCTCTTTTCCCTTGATTCCAATGGACTGAATATACAGTATTTAGCCATTGAAACATTGTATAGACCTCCTGGTCACAGAGAAAAAAAATTCTTACTAGTGGAAGATTTATCAAAGTTAAGGTTTGGCATTGAACTTGTTTAGTTTTACACCAAATGAAAAGTATAATCATAAGCCAGTGGACAGTGAGCATCTAAAAGTGTACTACTAGATCCAGGGGGCAAAAATTTGGATAACTACTAGATGACAGCAAAGAGAGGCAGAAAACTAGCTCTTTGCTGCTTTTTTTGTGGTCATACATCCCGGATTGATAGTTCTAACGTGGTTCTTTAGCTTCTATTTAATCTGCAAAACAATGTTGAGAATCAAGTAGATCCTTTAACATTTCACTAGCCAAAATAATTATTTGCTTTATGTTTTACTTTCCATTTTTGTTTCTTTACAAAAACAAAAATTTCATTTGTATTTTCAGATGGCAAAACTCACAGCTGTTGCAGTTTGTGCCACCATTGTAAATGTAGTAAAATAACTGCTTGTGTAAATTTTGCTTTTATCTATTCAATTGTAATCTATTCAGGCACTATTTTTTTCTGTGAAAAAAGAAAAAAAAGGCCACGACAATATTTCATCCATCTCAAACACACAAGGAAAGGACTCAGCAATTCAGCTCAAAATACTGTAATGCTTAAAAGTTGATGCTGAAACATAAGGAAGTTGTCTAACTTTTAAAATTACCTTGAAACCTGTACCACATACAGATAATCTTACATGTTGACCATTACAAATATGTTTAAAATATGGAATGCTGTTTCTTTCCACTCTGTGAGCAGCCCTTTAGCATCCCAGTTTGTTTCAAGCTGTTGTATGATCATATGATTATCATACAATATGAGTCACAGTGGTGCAGTGGTTAGAGTGCAGTACTGCGGGGTACTTCTGCTGCCTGCCAGCTGCCTGCAATTTGCTAGTTCAAATCTCATCAGGCTCAGTTGATTCTCATCAGGCTAAGTTGATTCAGCCTTCCATCCTTCCGAGGTAGGTGAGGACCCAAATTGTTGGGGGCAAGTTGTTGACTCTCTAAACCACTTAGAGGGGCTATAAAAGCACTGTGAAGTGGTATATCAGTCTAAGTGGTATTGCTATTATGAAATGTAGTAAGCAATCAGATATCCTCTAAATCAGTGTTTCTCAAGCTCTGCAACTTTAAAATATGTAGACTTCAACTACTAGAAGACTGGCTGGGGAATTCTAGGTGTTGAAGTCCACATATCTTAAAAGTTATTGAGCTTGAGAAACACTGTTGTAGATATTTGGAATTCTCCTCCATGCTGCATCGAGAGCCCAAGATGGGTTGACTCCTTCCTATGACATCATTTAGCTGAGTCTGTACTAAGATATAAAAGCCAGACCCCGGAAGTTACCCCAGCTTTTGACTCAGCTCCTTTCAGTCAGTAGCTGTGTCTCTGAAAGCGTTCTGTTAGTTAGCACTCACCAGTGATCTTCAGTATCTTTTTTCCTCACTTCAAGCAGCTCCCAGGGCAGCTGCTCTTCCAGGAGAGCAGGGCTCTCTCTCCTGCAACATTGGGATCAGCGTTGCCAGAGCGCTGTTCAGGCAAGTTGGGCAGTGTCTGTAGACCTCCCCCACGCCTGCGGTTTGAGTGGTCATAAAAAGCGATCAGCAAACCGATAACAGCGTCAGCTAGCTGAGGTTCTGTACATAGCACGCACAGCAATCTTCAGTACCTCGCTTCAGCAGCTTCCAGGATCTGGACAGCTGCTCTTCCTGGCTTCAGTTTCATTCGCGGGCGATAAACTTTTTGGCGATGCTCTGGAGCCTTATCGCATCGAAACCAGAGATAAACGTAAGATTCTCTTTTCCTCTGGGAAGAGAGCCGACTATCTCCCAGCCCCTTATCACCCTCCTGCCTTTTGAGCGGAGACCTCATCCCGCTTCCCCCAGTGTCAGAGTCCATACTCCCAACACCAAGACCAACGTGCGGAAACATCTGGCAGCCAACAACCTTCTGGTAAGCAGCCCTTTCGGGGGTCATTCCTTCCGTCGCTCTAAGTAATCCCTCGTTCTCCTCACCCATCGGAGGTCGCCTAGCCTTCTTTGCCTCCAAATGGGAGGAGTCAACGACGGATGCCTGCGTGCTCTGCACTATTAGGTCAGGGTTACAATTGGACTTCCTAATGCCACCCCCAAAAGGGGAAAAAAGAAAAAAATGTGCAAATCTTACCTTGAGTTGGAACACGAGCTGGAACTGGAAGATGAGATTAACAGCGGGGGAGGGAAATCTACCCCAGGGTGGCTTGCTGTCATTGGTGGGAAAGTTGGTCCCATATTCCAGAGCTGCAGTAGTCACAAGACTGGCCCAAGACTGGTCATCCCAGAGCAGCTCCTCCAGTCCATGGCAGGCTGGTGCACCAAGGTGAGGAGCAGCTGCTCCGGGATGACTAAAGGGCCAGTCCTGTGACCACTGCAGCTCTGGAATACGGGACCAACTTTCCCATCAACATCAGCAAGCCACCACCAGTCAAAATTCATATTCTGCGGGATTTAAAATTATGAGTTTGGTGGTCCCTGAGGTTCAAAAGATTGGTGACCCTTGCTTTAGAAATCAAGTGGCCATCTCCAGAACATAAATTAATGTCCAATTCAATTTAGTTCCAGTGAAAACAAAACTTTTCAATCAAGTTTAAATCTTTCAAAAATTCTATAATAATTAAATCAAGCACAAGCAAATCCTTCACTTACTAGTTGTTTTCTAGTCTTTATCTTAAATACCTAAGTGTGAAAGTAAATATATAGAAATCCCAATTAGGAAAATGCAGAGTATTAAGAAAGGTCCTTTGCAATCCAAGGGAACCCAAACATAGCACCTTTCTTGGAGTCATTAAAGCAGCTGTGTCTTTTGCCAGGCTCACACAGCTGCTTCCTCTGGTCTTTGTTATGAAGCATTTCTTTCAAATATTTGTATCAAATGCATTACTACAAAATGACAATTTCCAGCCCAGAATTGGAAACACTAAAAAGGTAATCCTCCAAAAGTCTAGTTTTTATAGTTACGCACAACTGCTTTTGCAAAATACTCTTAATAGTTGTTTTAATTTTTATTGCCTGAAAAATAACATTAGTAATAAAAACCAGGGAAATATAAGGAGTAGGCAATTTTGTTGAATGACTGTACCTATGATTCCTACCAAACAAAATGTTTTTCATATTACAGTTGTGGTAAAACCAGATGTTTTGATCAGAAGTGGCATGATTTCATCTTTGATTTGGGGAATGAATAACATATATATTAAAATCTTCTTATCTTCCTTAAAATGAAAGGAAAAAAAATCTCCTCCCTTAATTTCTTAATAGCAAATTATTGAAAACCTAGGGAGGGGCAGTGTTCTCAGACCAGCCTACAATATCAAACAAAGTTGTTGGGGGAAAATAGGAGGAGGGAGCACTATACGCATCACTTTGAGATACTGACAAAAAGGGAAGTTCTGTTTCAAATGAATAATTATTCTGTATAGTTTACTCACTGGTTGATTTTCAGCAATTAAAATTGTGTTTTAATAAAAAAATTGATTGATGTGCCATCAAGTCCTTTTCAATTTCTATCAGCTGCATAGATAGATTTTCTCCGTTATGATCTAATCTGTTCTTTCATGTTTCCCAAGGATGCCTGCGGTGAATCTAGCCACCTTCCTCCTCCTCTTCCTCCTCCTCCCTCCCCCCTCCTCCTCTTCTCTTTCCTTCCATCTCCTTTCCCAGGATTAGAACATTGTCCAGAGATATGGGTCTTTTTATATAATATGTTCTAAGTAGAATAATTTTGAGCCTGGTCATTTGTGTCTCAAGTGGGAATACTGGGTTGATTTGTTCAGTGAAAGATCATATAAATAATTATCTTTAAATAAGCATTTGGGGCTGATTGATGGAATGGTTGCTTAGATTGTCAGAAGAGCTACCAGTCTCCTTTCCTGTAAAACCATCCTCTCTTCTTTGGTCCCCTCTTTAACTGCCTCTCATATCTTTCAATTCTTTTTCTATCTCCAAATTATCTTAACTTTTTTTGTGGTTTCTGGATAAGAAAGATCTTTTGCTAGAATGACAAATGAGATTGCTTGCATCTCTTTTGCACATAATGGACACCCTTTTTGGCAAAAGTGGGGGAGGGGGCTACGTGAGGATGCTTTTTGTAGATTTTAGCTCTGTATTTAATACAATATTTCCACATAGACTAGTGTCTAAACTTATGGATCTTGGACTTTCTTATTCCATCTCCCTTTGGATTATGGATTTCCCATCTGGCTGTTCTCAAAGGGTCAGAGTAGGTAATCATACCTCTTCAGCCTTTATTCTTAACACTGGTATACCACAGGGTTGCATGTTGAGTCCCTTACTCTATCCTCTTTATGTGATAACTACATTCCCACTCACACTAGTTATACTAGTACTAAATTTGCAGATGATACAACAGTGGTGGGACTCATCTCCGGGGGGAGATGAGGTAGACCAGTTGCTTTCAAGGTGTGGAGACAATAATTTGGTCCTTAACACCAATAAGACCAAGGAGCTTATAGTGGACTGTAGAAGGAACAGACCAGACATCCAGCCCTTGCTTATCAGTGGAGACCGAGTGGAGCAACTGGCCAGTTTTAAGTTTCTGGGTGTTACCCTAAAAGAGGACCTGACCTGGGGCACCCACATTGCAGCTCTGGTCAAAAGGGCCCAGCAGAGATTATACTACCTGAGGCTTCTCAGAAAACAACAACTGAATGAAAAACTGCTGGTGACCTTCTAGCGCTGCACCTTAGAGAACTTTTTAACATACTGCACCTCTGTATGGTTTGCCAATTGTACAGTGGCAGATAGGAAAGCACTCCAGAGGGTTAACATCATTGCCCAGAAGATCACTGGTTGCCCTCTCCCCACTTTGGAAGAGCTTTATAGCTCCCGCTGCCTTAAGAAAGTTCAAAACATTCTCAAAGATCCATCTCATCCTGGTTACCCTTTTTTGAATTATTACCATCTGGCAGACGGTACAGGACAATAAAAACAAGGACAAATAGGCTGAAAAGCAGCTTCTATCCCAAGGCAGTAACTATATTGAATTCTGCTGTATAGTGCAATATTAATGCAATATCAGGTTTTCAATTCAATTGTATAGAAATGTAAAGGATGTATGTTTGTGTTTTATAGTTATAATGTACACTGAAGATGGCATTTAATTGTTCAAGTTGCAATGACAATAAACTAAACTAAACTAAAAGGGGCAATTTGAAGTGAAGAGGTCAGGACTGAGTAATTGTCATTGTGTGAAAGCTTATGTTCTCCGGATTATAATGGCATACATTTAGGGCCATTGTTAATATAATCATTTTAGTTAAGATGCTAAAGGCAATTTTGTTGTCTCAAATCTGTTTTGGGCTGCTAATTAATTCAGCTCCCATTCTTAAGATGCTTTCATATTTATTGTCACCCATCTTAAGGACAGCATAATGAAAATAAAACTAATCTTACAAAAAGTTTTAGTAATCTTGGTGGCACTTTCTACATATCTAAAACCCTACTTATATTTTGATTTGCATTTTTGTTGACCTCTCCCTCTACCAACTCCTTGCCAGGTCAACTTTCCAAGGACTTCATATTTTATTGACCCATGGTTCCCAATTAGGTGCTCTTCCCAAACATTAGAGCTACTCCCATCAGTCCCAGGTGACCTTGTCAGGGTGAGAAATGATAGAAGCTGAAATTCAGCCTCTGGTGGTCTGAATCTAAATACTTGGCTGTTGTTTATCACCATTATGTACATTCAGGACTGATGGATGGAGTTGAAGAACCCTGAGATTAAGGGGATGGGAACAGGCTTGTTCTTCTGAGGCTTGGTTTAGTGGGGAGTGGCTGCCTCTCTGCCAAAGAAGGCTTAGGAGGGGAGAGGTTGCATGTCCTCTGCTTTCCCTGCTGAGGCTGGTGATAACTGCCAGGTAGGAGCTGGGGAGCAATAGGTCACATTCCTGGTCTTGGACCATAAGTGACTGTGGAAGATGGGAACTCTTCCAGGTGAGGGGCTACCTATGGACGGCTCAAGAAGGGAACGTACAACTTCCCCCTCCAGAATCTCTTGCAAACTCCTCTCTTTTTGCTGCTGTGGTTTTCAGCAGTCTGAGGTAGGAAAGAGGTAAGCAGGACTGCAATCTGGACTTCCCTCTACATCCTTTTTTCTGGTCCTCCTCCATCTTTCACTACAAACTCTTTCAGGCAGCATTCTTCCTGTTTTAATGAGCAGGAAAAGGTTGAGGAGGTGGGGGAAGCATAACCAATTCCTCTCTGGTATGTGCCTCTCATTTCCTGGAATTTATTTGTTTCCTTGGCTTGTTTTTTTCAGGGCTGAAAGATGTCTAACTCTAAAAAGAAAATGGAGTTTGGCATTGTCACCCCTTGAGAAGTGAGATCCTGCTCCAATGCTGGGAGACGCCCAGCTGCAGCCAGCAGCACCTCAGCTCCCGTGATCCCAAATCTTTTGCCTTCCAAATCCACGTCTGAAGTCTGATCACTTGATTCTGCCTGCTAGTACCACAAATGGCTACTCAGAGAAAGCACTCTGTGAAAGATTTCAACCCATATATCACCTGCTGCATCTGTAAAGGGTATTTGATCAAGCCAACTACCGTCACCGAGTGCCTCCATACTTGTAAGTAGGGATTTGTGAGGCATCCTTTTTTCCCTCCTATTTTAATTAATGCAAATTAATTAATGCTTTTGCAGTTATGAGATTAAGGCTCATAGTTTAGAAGCCATTAATGTTTAATATTTACTAGAACATATTTCAATATACATTGCCTATCACATACAAGATATGCTTGAATTATTAATTAATAGTAAGGAGTTGGAAATCATGAAGGGAGTTTTAATAGTAGGACTGTAGTTTATTTATTTTTATCCTACCTTTATTTATTTGTTTTGTTGTTTATTATAGTTTTATCCTATCTTTATTATTTTATAAGTAACTCAAAGCAGTGAACATATACGTATAATGCTGCTTCCTCTTCTTATTTTCCCTACATAACAGTGGGGTGGATTGGGCTGAGAGTTTGGCCTAAAATTACCACAGCTGGCTGTCATGGCTTTCATACCTGGTTTTTAGCCTGGTACTTTAACCAGTAGAACAAACATATGATAGCAAGAGATATAGAGTATCTGCCTGGATCCAGATGTTCTAGGAATCAGAGTAATTTCAGCAGAAAATGGAATGTGGGAGACATACAGTAAATGAAAAGGGTACATTTGCAAGTATTTAAAAAATATATCTTCCTCACATATTAACAACCGCCATTGTAAGACACATAGGTGTTCAGAATACCTCCTTCTCCTCCAAGGATATTAGATGAAAGCATGAGATACAGTATTTTAACTCTATAAAAATAGACATAATAATCACATAAACTGTACAGTGCTAAATCAGGCATAATTCTTTCATAACTTGATTTGACAATCTTCAATATCTTAAAACTTCATTGCCAGAATGGTCTTGAATCTTCAAGCTCAAGTATTTGGGTTGTCAAATAACATGTAGAAAATCAGTATATATTTCTAGAAGATCTTGGAATATTAGACCTCCTTAAAAAAATCAGTAGTTTGCAATTATTATTTACATATTTTCCTAAAACACATCTTATCTGATTTTGCAGTCTGCAAGAGTTGTATTGTGCAACACTTTGAAGACAGCAATGATTGCCCCAGGTGTGGCAATCAAGTACATGAGACCAATCCATTAGAAATGTTACGGTAAGGGGTTATTTAATAAATGTAATAAATTATTTAATAAATTATTTCAAAGGAAAACAGTTCATCAATAGTGTTTTGAAATGGTCTAAGAAAAAATATATCTATGCTGGAATTCCAAATTACCAACATTTTAGATAATTGAAAATAATAGAATAGTTTTGTCACTTTAACAAAATGTTAGTCATTGAATCTTGTTAAATCGGTTATAATTAAAGTTTACAAGACACATTTTAAATTAGTTTCAAATATTACAAAAGGATCTGCCTTGTTTCAGTCAACTCAGTTTCAGTTTTACAGGTCAAATCATTAATTTCCCAGGTTTAAATATCGCCAACCAATTTTCAATTATACTGGAAAAATTCCTTTCTTTACACCATCTAAATATTTTTGTACATTTGTTTTGCAACTATAGTAAGATACGGTTCCATAATATGATACGTACCCAATTTTTTCACCTTCTCTTCTTTCTCAACCCTGAAGCTACTTCCCACCTCCCTAGTTTTTTGATGGCTTATTTTCTTTATATGAACTTAAACATTACTGGATATCAGCACATATAATAAATGGTTTTCTCTTCCTTCCCATCCATCATGCTTCAGATGTCCAAATGTCATGAGCAGCAGGAAAGCAAATATCTTCTTACACTCTCTAGCAATCTATTGAACAACTGACTGACACACATTTATACTGCAGGGTTCCCCAGAATTATGGTTCACTGACGGGACTATACCACTTGCAACAAGACATATAATCTTTTTTTTTTAAGCAAAGAAAACTTGGTAGGAAGCATCATGGACAACAAATACAAAGGTTCTAAGCAATATGCTCATTATGGAAAAGAAATTTCTAGGAAGAGAGTAGATAGTGATGTGGAATGATAGGAAACTACAGTAACATGGTAATGGCTGCTGCTCTGTGTTTTTCCTTGGTTGAAGAGGTTAAAGAAAAAAGAAGTGATGTTTGTTTTTTAGAAAAACAATTTAATCTCCCAAAATAACAAATACAATGCAAGGAAACACTAAGTATATAACCAGTTGACACCACAGTAATGCTTTAAAGTTTTACTAGACTATTTGTGCCTCACTGCTGCTAGCTGAATGAGTGGAAGGTCCAGAAGGAGCAGGAAAGGATGAGCATACAGCCCTCCTATCTTCCCTTGCAACACGTAACCTACAGGTTTCTGTGAAGGGTAGTCAGAAGGAGTTGTGGAGCTGAAGTGGCCACAACTTTTCCAAATTTCATTCCCGCAAGAGTCATGGGTCATAGCATTCTGTAAATTAATCCATTTGAATAATTTTGGTTCAATAATTGTTGTACCTTCCAATTTCACCCAATTGAAGGTTACAAAACTATATATATATATATATATATATATATATATATATATATATATATATATATATATATATAGTTTTCAGTATCAATAATTGTAGCTAATTTTTAATTAGACTAAGAGTAGTTGTATCTTTTGAGATCTTATGGATTTCCAAAAATACAAATGAATGTTTTCTTGTTGAAGAACTATGCTAGTCTAAGATACAAGGAATTTTGTGTGTGTGTGAGTGAGTGAGTGTGTGCATGTGTATAATTTTATTCAGAAAATATAAGTATTAAAAATGGAAAAATTACATATAAAATTAAATACTTGGCTTTGCGGTTATATGCTGCATCAAAGCATCATACCCTCTTGATCTTTTTCTTTGTTCATGTCCTACTATTACTATTTTCTCTCTGTCTGAGAAAAATTAATAATTTGTGTTATGCATGGCTATCTATACAAAATAGCCATGGAGTCAGCTATATAAATATCTCCTCAAAATCTCTAAGTATCTTATTATTTTAAACCTTTTTGTGTCTTATTATTTTTCTAGTCCAAGGTGATGGCAGTAGCAGCAGCAGGGAAAGAAGTGTTAGAATATAAACTGATGAATCAGGGATTAATTCATTAAGAACTTGTTTATGAATTCATTTATAAACTTGTTCTGTACGCAGCTGACATCTGTATCCTATTTTTACATTTTGATCCCCATTTGTTCCTCAGTAATTTTAAGAATATAGATACTCTCGGCATTAATTTAAATAGTTGTAGATCAACAATTACAACATATACCAAGATGTCTGCTCATCGTACTTGTAAACATATTTATAAATAGCTAATATCATTACCCAACTGTGGATACAATTTAGTGTCACTACAAATGGCAATTCAAACAATTTCATGGGCTTCCAATTCTGACTATTTTAAAGCAAGTCTATTGGTTCTAACTTAGTAAGATAACAAGACAGATATGTTTCTGGATGGGGTCTTTTATGTATGTGTATATGAGCTGGTAGACTACTTCTCTTCAGAAGAATATTTGAGTTCTTTCCAATTCTACTTTTTTGGCCAAAAGAATATCTTGCAGATCAATTTCATAGTCCACAAAAGAGCAAGGATTAACTCAGAATTAATTTAAGATTGTTGCCATTCAGAATTACAGAGCAAACAATAGAGCCCCATTAGCTTTATGGAATCAAAAATCAAATTACAAATATTGCTATCTTATGGAGTGTATGTCTTCCCTACAGAACAGCCATGGAGTTTGTAATCACTTTCAGAACATTTTCTCAAAAAGAAATTGAAAATAGATTTAGAATAGCTGTATTATTTCCCATTGAAGTTCTATAATGTATGCTTGTAATGTCTGTTAACTTATGAATATATACATATTAAGTATTTTGTGTTGTTGATTTTTTTTCTTTTCAAGGCTGGATAATACTTTAGAAGAAATTATATTTAAGCTGGTTCCAGGACTTCGAGAGAGTATGTTTTTTGCTCCTCTTAACAAGATTATTTATTTTTGAAATCCTGTTGCATTATTAATTTGAGTTACAAATTTGTTTTTTGTTTTGTTGCTGAAAACTAGAAGAATTGCACCGTGAAGCTGAATTCTGGAAGAAAAACAAACCTATAGAAAATGGAGAAGGTATTTACATTTATTTCACAATGTAGCATTTTAATTTCCAACGTATTAAATGTCAGAAACTGTAGTATTTTTCACTTGCCAATATGTACATCTTACTGAAGGAACAAGCCATCCATCATCAGTGCCTCTACTTTATATAATTTAAACTTTAAATAATTAGGTGTCATAAACTGCATTACTGATTTCAAGTACTTCTTCAGAACTTTTTCTGCCTCACCTAAGTTTGAAAAGCAGAAGTAGAATTTCTCTGCTTATTGATTTTCCCAAATCTCTCAGAGAAGTTTCTGGTAGAAGCTGCACAGCAAGAGGAATAGAAAACAGCTGCTCCAAGCAAGATGGAACTCTCTTGGCACTGCTTCAATGAGATTCATTGAAATTGGTTTCAAGAAAACTTAACCTAGATTGCAGTCTTAGCTTGTTACTTTCTACATTGCTATATATATATGCACTTTTTTGTTTCAGAAGAAAATTCAAATTCTGAAAATCCTAAAGATGGTGAAAATGGAGATGAAAACCAAGAAGATAAAGACTATCACAGGAGTGACCCACAGATTGCTATTTGTCTGGATTGTTTACGTAACAATGGGCAGTCTGGTGATAATGTAGTCAAAGTGAGTTTTGAGCTCTTTACGCGTGTCTATGGAGATTCTCAGTCATCCAGGTCACGGTTGTCCCAAAGGTGCTTTTTTTCAAGAGGCAACTGGACTTTTCCTGTTTTTTCTTTGAAGACATTTCGCTTCTCATCCAATAAGCTTTTTCAGCTTCAACTGAAGAAGTTTCTTGGATGAGAAGCGAAATGTCTTTAAAAAAAACACAGAAAGTCCAGTTGCCTCTTGAAAAGGCACCCTTGGGACAACTCTTTATTCAGTATCAATTAGTAGAATGATGCAAAGTAAATAGATAAACAAGTAAGGGTTGTTATTTGAATGCTGATTTTCAATAATGAAATAGAACTCTGAACCTAATTCCTTATTTTTTTTCTGCAGTTCCCATACCTGGGTCTTTATTCCACTGTTTAAGTGAGCTAATTTTAAAGTTCTAAATATAATTAAAAGTTAAGAAACTCTGATTCTCTTTCACTGTAGTCAGTACTGCTGAACATTATAATACAATAATATTTGCAGGACCTCAAATTCTGCTCCTTTGGATTAAAAGAAAAATATATTTGATTAACAGAGGAAGAATCAGTATCTTGCTCCCAAACGGTTTTTCTATGTTACATAAAAGATTAATGGGATATATATTTTGTCATATAACAAATATTAAATAGTTTTCATTAGAAATTAAATAATAAATAATGTGTTAAAGAAGCCATTACATTCAATAAATTTAATCTGTATAAAATAATTCTTGTATGTCAGCTGAAGATATTATATATTCTAGCATTGGCTAGAATTCAAACTAGTTTAGTATAGTGGTTAAGGAACCAGGCTAGAAACTGGGGGATCATGAGTTCTAGTCCTGCTTTAGCCACGAATACTGGCTGGGTGGTAGGCCAGTCATCCTCTTTCAGCCCAACCCACCACCTCACTCACAGCTTTGTTGTGGGGAAAATAAGTGGAAGAAGGTGTGTTGGATACTTCACAGTCTTGAGATATTTGTAAACAATAATAAAGACAAGGTACATATAAATAAGTAAATAAAATTGGTAGGTTGTCAGATTATGTAGGTAGCATTTGGAGTACAAGCAATGCAGATTTTAATATATAAGTTTACAGTTTTTGTCTCTTTCTTTAGGGGTTGATGAAGAAATTCATCCGGTGTTCTACACGAGTAACTGTAGGAACCATCAAGAAATTTCTAAGTTTAAAATTAAAACTTCCAAGTTCTTATGAGGTATGATGTTCTATCATTCCAAAGTAGTAGACCCTGTGCTTTGACAAAGTGAATTTAAACGACCATAACTTTAGCTACCAAAACCATTTTTCCTTGCATTGCAAATATGGAATGTCATATAGTACATTAATAATCGTTTTCTTTAGTGAAGTGTTCATTAATAATCGTTTTCCTTAGTGAAGTGTTCATGAGACTTATTCCAATATAAATTGGCATTCAGTTTCACTTTTACATGTCATAATCCAATTTAAAAGGAGTAGACTATTAGGAGAACATTTTATAAATTGCTTCC
This sequence comes from Pseudonaja textilis, assembly GCF_049901715.1. Classification (NCBI taxonomy): domain Eukaryota; kingdom Metazoa; phylum Chordata; class Lepidosauria; order Squamata; family Elapidae; genus Pseudonaja; species Pseudonaja textilis. The sequence continues at coordinate 25,351,428 of NC_141993.1, forward strand.
AGATCAGATCACAGTACAAATTCATCTGATCACAATACAAATCAGACGAACACAATACAGAAGCCTGATGATGGCAGATGAGATTCTGCTGAAACATTGCTACAACTTTAAAAGCACAACTATAATGACGTGGGAAAATACCTGAACAATTTTGCAGGTTTTGTTAAAGGCCATGCTTGAACCCCTGGACAATTATTGCTACAGTGCTGAACTAGATGGCTAAAATAGTATAACATCATTTTTTAAAATTTTCTTATGCCAAATAAGACTTTAGTTTTTCTCCTTTCCTCATGCAGAAGATATACTGCATATAAAACAGCACAAGATAATTTCCTAATTTTCATATTCATCTTGCCATTTAAAAAAATACAAGTATATAACTCTTCTATCCTTTTAAAACATCCAGTGATTTAATATAAAGACCAAATAATTCCCAAAATAAATGGGGGGGAGGGGGGAACCAGGCAAATTTAGTTAACCAGCCGTAATGGATGTTCTACTTTCTAAGCCCTTTATTTTAAGAAGCTTCTTTAGATGGAAAATACAGTTGGTGTTTGGGAATAATAATTAAAATCTATGTGAGTAGCTAAAAGTCATTTTGTTTGCATTCTTCTTGTTCATTAAGTAACTACCTTGCATAAGAATGATCAAGCTGTGGTAGGCTTCTAATCTTCTTTTCCTCTTATATATTAATGATTCTCTTTTAGGAAAGATGAACGTAGCTCTAAGCATGTTTTATAAGTAACTGTTTTTTGTTTTAAAGCTGGATGTACTATGCAATGGGGAAATCATGGGGAAGGATCATACTATGGAATTCATCTACATGACAAGATGGAGACTACGAGGCGAAAATGTAAATGAAATAAGTTTTTATTGCTTTTAGTTTATATGGTATCTATATTATAGGGCTGTTAGCTATATATTATTAATCATATTCCTTTTAAATAGCAATAGCAACAGACTCATATACTGATTCACAGTGCTTTACAGCCCTGTCTAAGCGGTTTACAGAGTCATATTGCCCCCAACAATCTGGGTCTTCATTTTACTGACCTTGGAAAGATTAGAAGGCTGAGTCAACCTTGAGCCGGTCAGAATCGAACTCCTGGAGTGAGCAGTGAGTTAGCCCTGCAGTACTGCATTCTTACCACTGCGCCACTAAAAGCTCATAAAAAGCTGTGTGTGAGAGAGAAAGAGGGGTGGGGAGGGAGAAGTGCCCGTGTCTTTCTAGCATCACAGTCTTTTGGACACAGAGCTCTGATGGTACTAGGTTCTGCTGGAGCCACTCTCCAAGCTTAGGAATCACGGCTCTGAGTGCTTCTTCCACCACTGGGATCGCAGAAACGGATCACGAAAAAGCACCGTGTTTGGCAAGCTTTCTTTACTTTTTGTCTTTTTTGGCTTTTCAAAACTGATGGGTAACTGTTCTTCCCATTATCAGCGGGCAACAGTTGAGATAGATAGAAGAAGTGGAGTTAGTAATTGCCAGAATTTTCCTAGGGTGGTGAGAATTAAGAAGAAAGAGGTAATCTTCTTGTCAAACAACTTAGTCTATTTTCATAAAGGGAAGTTGGCTGATACATAACTAAAATTAGGTAGAAAATGGAACAACTATTCCATCAAATTCAGAGATCTATAAGTCAGACAAGGCTAGGATTTGTTGTGTCTCTGTTATTTGAAATCAGGAAAATCTTTACCTTAAACAGATGGGTAAAGCATATAATATTCTTAGCAGGTTTAATATAAATATAAAAGGACTTACAGGAAGAGCACCAACCTTAATGATACCTCCAGTTAAAGGTCAGAGAGCAAGTAGTGAAACTCAGGAGAACTGATAAAAGAGGCAATGCCAGTCTAACTGACCGATAATTTAGTTTTGTTAGTTTTTAATTTTATCTTTCCTCCAAGACCAGTGGGAAATGTTACATATTTTGATATGCACTGCTGATTTCCAATAGCTAAAGTGCATGACTTCTAACCTGCTATACCGTCATGGTATATAATATGTGATAGTTAATTCAAACCATCATGCTTGCATAGACACAGAAGCCATTGGTGTCATATTGTAATTGTTATTTCTTGCTGAAAAAGAAGACAAAAATGAAATCCTGTTGAGGATTTTTGCTTTTCAAGACTTTGATGGGTAACTGTTCTGCCTGATACCAGTTCAGATAGACAGAAGGAGTCAGTAAATGCCAGAATTTTCCTAAGGCAGTGAGAGTTACAAAGAAATCCTCAACCTTGAAGCCTCGGAATGATGCTCCTTTGAATAGCAAGAAGGCAATAAAAAAGTCTGATGCTAAGCTTTTACAGAACCAAAAACTGGAAAAACAATTGGAGGGGGAGATGTGCTAAAAGAGAGAAGGAACTATTTCAAATTCCTTGTGGCTGTTCCAACCACATTGTCCTTCCTCACTGGAAGTATTCTGAAAAACCTCAATTTTTGAGAGGAAAACTGCCATTTCAAGCTTGAAATGAGGTCATCTGAAGATAAGAACAGAGAAGGACAGAAGCAGAACAGTATAAGAAAACTCATGGTGAAGTTGTAATGACTGTTTTCAGCTCAAAACAATCTGAATTTGAAATGTGGGGCATATCTCTACTAAATAACATTTATTTTTCCAAAAACCTACTTCTTTAGATAGCATCCAAGTGCATGAAATTTACAAATGTACTGTTTCAAAAATATGAATTGTAGATAGCACATTGGCATGTAATATGAAGAAACTCCACATATTGTTTTGGAAAATGACCCAGATAAATTGAAAAAAATTAAATAACAAGAATCAAATTTACTTTGGAGCACAAAAAACAACTTCTCAGATTTCTGAAAATGTCATCTTAAATATAGATGTCAGAACAATTGTGACTAGAAAGATAAAATACTCGGGTATACAAAATTTATTGTCTAGTTTAGTGTTTCATGACAGCAGTTCTATAATATGGATATATATAGGACAGTTACATATTTCTATATCTGCTAATTTATTTTCTCTTTTAGTTAAACTATAGTTTAACTCTCTTCAATGCATTTTGTATGCTTAATAACTATTTACATTTTATCCATGCTTTTGAATATTTAATGAATCAAAGAAAGTTGGACAGTCTACAAAATAATAATTCCCATTATCTAACATGGAATAGGAGTACTCTTTGGAACTCCAAATATTGTTATTACTGAAAACCATTTAAAAATACATCTGTTTAAAAGTTGCATAATTCTGCATTTTAACAATTGTTACAAATTAGCTAGAAATAAACAATTACCATTTTTATGAGACCTATTCTTTTACTGAATTCACAATTGGTGTAATTAATGTTAATGTTAATTAAATTTGTTTACATAGTTTTTCCTACAAAATTCCTGGCAATATAAAGATTCAGATTTTTTTTTGCAAATCTTATTGTTAACCTCTTTCTGTCTCCCTTTGCCTCACTGCTATTCTTATTTTTATTAAGCTTTAATAAAATACTTTGCTGCCTTAAATCTAATACTTTAATACTTTGCTGCCTTAAGTCATTCTTATAAGTCAGGGATACTTTAATTCAAATGAGGGGGAAAATTTCCAATATCCACCCAGCCATCCACCTCCAATTATATCTAGAAGATAATTTTATTTAGAGCAGGGGTTGCCAGCCTTTTGGACCTCAGGGACCACCAAACTCATAATTTTAAATCCCACAGATCAGAGACCCTGGGAAAATCCCCAAAAAAGTCTTCAAGAAAATTCCCCACCCCGTTTTCCTACCTGTTTTCCTTCGATCATTATTTGGGATCACAGGATACTGTCTCCACCTCTGTTCTCAGGGGAGGGGAGAGAGAGAGAGAGAGAGAGAGAGAGAGAGAGAGAGAGAGAGAGAGAGAGAGAGAGACTTTTGGCTTCATGCGAGGGAAGCAGCAGAAGCAGAGAAGTCTTTCTTTCTCTTGCCCAAACTCTGCCAGAAATGAGTCTTTGTGAGATTTGTTGCACCAGTACAGCCTCTTGGAGCAGTATGCTTGCAGGGTCCCAAAGACTCATTTCTGGCGGAGTTTGGGGGAGAGAAAGAAGGACTTTTGCTGCTTTCCTTGCATGCAGTCAAAAGCAGAAGAAAGAAGCAGCCCGGTGGCCAGGCAAGGCACGTAGGTCGAGTGGGGCAAGTTCCCCCCTCCGCCCTTTTCCCCCTCCCCTCACTACCTCATGTTGTTTGCAATGCAAGTGATGCAAGCCTTGTGTTCCCATGGGCCATGTGGGCAGCACAGCCTGGATTAATTGTTTTGGGGGGTGATTTGGGGGTGACATTTCTCTACGGACCAGCAAAATTTTCTAGTGGGCCACCAGTGGTCCCCGGCCCATTGGTTGGCAACCACTGTTTTAGAGGATCCATGGGTTTTTTTTGTAGCCAGAATTGGGAGAACAAGAAAGCTACACACTGAAGAGATGGAGGTGGATATATATGGCAACAAGAAGGGCATCTGGCCAGTATACACTAAGCTCCATTCAGTTGCCCCGAGTCCACCCCAAAGTAAGGAATTACAGGGTCATTAAAAATAGATTCTTTAAAAAAATTCTGGCAGCCGCATAGTTCATGTCTTACTGGTTAGAAAATTACATTCTTGAATATGCAACTATTTTTAAATTGACTGATGATCAATGTTCAGTTGTGGATGCCTCTTATCTGATCAGAAAATCATCTCCTTCGCAGTTTCGGTGTCAGAACTGCTCCTCATCACAAGTCTGCTCACAGGATGGCTCTTTTTATCAGGTAAGAGGCACTCCCCGACTGTACACATTGTAGTCATTAAGACAATATCCTTTCAAATTCAGTTTAGGTGGGAGCTGAATATGTCTTTCATTTTCTGCTGGACTAAGTTCTTTAGACTAAATTTAATTATAAAGATTGAAGCCTTGGGTTTTTGTCCGAATGTTTACCTAGATTTTTTTTTAAAAAATTGCATGGGGCAAGCTATATTTATTTATTTATATCTTGTGTAGCATACTATAGGCTCTTTATGGGCTCCAAATTATAAAAAACAATTTTGTAAATAAGTTTGAAATAAAGATAAGTATGGTATGTTGTAATATTACAATGATTTAGTTCAGATTTTCTATGCTGTTGATTAATTGTAGCCTTACAGTAAGGTATGATAGGATACCATGTACATGAATATTAACTCAGGTAAAATTATGGTTAATTGCAAGTTGACGGTCTTATTTTTTGTAAACTAATCAGGCTTAATGCTATCAATTATTTCCTTCTTTGAAACTTTGCTAACTTTAGCAATATTCTTTGCAACTCCATTTATATTATCATGACATCATAATGCAATAATAGAATAATCACTGAAATTATTTTGTGTCTACAAGCATGGGACATTAGGATTCATGAATAGTGCTATAGATATTTTGGGAAATGAATATGATAGAAAATTGGTAACCATTATGGTTACACTATCTTAGTTGAATATTTGGTTTCATAGTTTGGGGCTTCAAGGGATAGGAAGCTTAGGATTTTAAAGTTATTTTTATGAAATATTAGAATTGTACTGCAAAATATTATGTTCTGTATAATAATTGTACTTTCAAAGAAGGAGAGTTAGTCCACAAGGCCACCTTTGTCATAATGGGTCTCCACCCTTAAGCATTCCTAGTGTGCTTCAATTTTATCCTGCCCCTCCTTTACAGAGCTCCATTTTACTTTGCTCCTCTATTTTATATAACCAGGTGTGTATATATAATAAGTCACCCTTCCATGGGGGAAATTGAAAAAGCATTATGATCTCTTTATGGTGAGATTGTAAAATGCAGTGTTATATCCAGCATTAGAATAAATTTGTTTGAGCAAGGTCTATTACACATTGCCATCTGAGCTAGTCACGTGAGTGTTTTCTAGTAGAAGAAATAATAGAGTTCTTTGCACTTAGGTGCAGGAAGTACAGCCATAATTCACGTAAACGGACAGTTACGTTGGGGAAAATGCATATCGCTGCTTTGAAATGTCCCTGTATTTTCAGATTATATCCCTAAGGATTGTCATAAGGGAGGTATGACTGTGCAAATGTTGTTACAGAACATTTCTCATCATCCCTCAACATTGTGAACAGTGGCTGGAAATGACCAGAATTGGACTTTAGCAACAAGTTACACATACTTGATAATTAGGATGAAAAAGATCAGGCCCTAGTACACGGTTAACAAACACCGTTCAGAACATCTTCTATGGCAGTGTTTTTCAAACTTGGCTGCTTGAAGATGTGTGGATTTTAACTCCCAGAATTCCACAGCCAGCAAGAGTTGAAGTCCACACATTTTCAAGCGCCCAAGGTTGAAAAACACTGCCATAGAAGATGTTCTGATGTGTCATAGGCATCTGCAAGGGAAGGTAGATCAAAGAAATGTCACACATACTTTACATGCTTGTGTCTGATGCTGAGGTACAAGTATGGGAGACTGGGGTTTGTTATCATGATGGTTCCTGACATTATCTTTGCATCATCACAGTGTATAACAGGTGAAGTATGGTCTGTTTGGGAATTTTAAAGAGAATACTCTTAAATGAAGATTAGGCCCAATCAGAACAACTAGTGAAGATTGCTTGTTTTTTTTATGAACAGAGTATAACACTAACCTCAGTGCCCAGCATACTGTTACTGTGAGGACAATTATTAGCAGTAGTAAATTATTACAGTCCTGGATACCACTTCTTAGCTATCTTGTGTATATTCTTTTGTTTAATTTTTAAAATAGCTAGTTTCTTCCTATTTAATGATGGTACTCTATGTATCCATAGAGAGAATTAGAATCACTTCAATACTGAAAACAACAGGTTTGGGGACAACTCCCCCCCGCCCCTTATAGATGGCGATTGCTTTCTTTATCCAGTCCAGCAATTCTTCTGAGGATAATGAAGAAGTACTTAGGAAGAAAAGTGCTGGTGAATTCAGATTGTTGAGAACATGGCCAATTTATTTTTCATTTTGAGAATATTGATTGGTTTATTGATGAGCCAGGTGGACAGGAGAGTTTAACTTATACAGCTCTTACCCTTGTATTATTTTGTTCTTCTTAACATTGATGAGGAAGGACTTACTGACTAACTGCTGTTGAATCGTTAAGTCATTACACTGCTTGTTTATTTATGTTCTACCTGCTATTATTGTTTCTGTTCTGTTTTCATTGTGGTTTTAGTCTTATCCCATGGTACTCCAGTATCGACCCAGAATTGACTTCAGTTAAACCAAAGGGCCAGATTCTACTGAGATTAAACCTGCACTATGTTGTTTACCCATCGACAGATTGCACAATGAATGGATGTGCCTGGATTGGGGGGGGAGGGGGGGAAACCACTCGAATTTCAACCTGCGAATATGGACTTCTCTTCAGCTGATCAATTACTTTGTCCCTGCTGTTAGAGTAAACCAAGTGCCATTCTACAACTGAAACATTCATGATATATTTGTGGCATCAAAGACTGTAAATTATAGCCAAATCATTAAATGTATAGTCCAGAGTCAGAATCTCTCGAATATTTGCTTTGCCTGATAGAAAACTTAAATGGTTCCATAACACCGATTACATTAGAAAAAATAGCTGTCTTCTATTTCTCTTGTGGTATCATTGGTTTTTTCCCCACATGTACTGTTTTACTGAAGAAAAAGTTGTTTAAAAGTACTGTATGAAAGGTTAAAAACTATACCTTTAAATATTTTGTATATAATACATGTTTCAGAAACGTGGTTATTTTACTCGTTCAGATTCTCATAGAATCTGATGTAGTTCACTCATTAATATACAGTGATCATTTAGCAGTATCTGAAGAGTTAGATTTTGTATCAAAGGAGTTAAAAACATCTAGACTGAATTGAACTTGACTAGTACAATATCAAATGGTCTCCTTCAATAATACACAAAACTTAAAGTTTTGATTTGGACTAATAGCACATTGTTACATGTGCAGCAGGTAAAATAAGAGTTTTTAAAATAAGAGATATATTTAAATTTTATTGTAATTTAACTAAAAAGAAAAACTATCGTGAAAACTTTATTCTCAAAGTGTGGCTTATATTTTTAATTGCTGCTTTCCCTTTGAAATTTGGTAATAATACTAGAAAGTTGTGGGTTGAAATTGGTGGTCTTAAATGTGTTGGATTACATCCACTGAAATGGCATTTGCTTCGGTATTCTTTAAACATATTCAGTAATATGCATCAGTACATTATAAAATGAGCCGGTTAATTGCATCACAGCCCAGTCTAGGTTTACCAGGAATCTTACTGTTGTTATGAAATGGGTTATCAAGTGTGAAATTCAAGTAAATTTGAATGGTTACAAAGCTATCTGACCAAAACTACTGGATGTTCAGGGTGTTTGGTTTTTTTCATAACAGTAGTGTTCAAAAATATTAAATGGTTGCCTTAGGTATTATATGTGAATTCTTGTTCAATAATGTTGTGCTATGGATATTACTGCAGAAATCACAATGTATTGTATACTGTTTTTTCCTCGTCTTCCATTACTTTTTTGCAGTTAAAAACAAAGGTAACAGTCAAATTTAACTATTTGTATAATTTTTAATAAACATCATTCTTTATATAGTAAATTACATACCATAAGACAAGTAATTCACTCTAGAAAACTAGTTTTGGAAACTAAGCTCGAATTCTGTATGCCTTCCTTGTAATACAGCGGTCTTGTAAGTAAAAGCATATAAAATAGATCATTATTTCTAGGGGGAAAACATTCTATTTGCACCAGGTCAAATCCCACACTAATAGACCTGGTTCTAAAGCTCTAGTCCAGAGTAATCAGCTGTACATAGATTAAAATACTGTGCAATGCTTGTTATGCCTGGGGCCAGTACTTTCTGACAAATATAGAGAATTCTCAGATAAATGTTAAATCATCTGTTAAATGTTCTCAGCTCATTGAAAAAGTATCATTTGTACATGCTTTTTTTGTTAGATGCAATAGGTTGGATCCAAATGCCAGTTTCAGCTCCTGCCTAGGAGATTTTTTTTCTTTTTTAAATAGTTAAATGTGCCCTATGGCATACCAAAACAATATTTTTGCTGTTCCCTTCCATTTTCAAAGCAGCTGATACATTGCTTTCGAAGCTACTTTTAAATATACAAAACTTTGGGCCCATGGAACTCATTCTGTGAATCTTTGTCAGAATTTTGTATATTCTGATTGGGTTTACCCATTGTGCTTTGTCATCACAAAGTTTGTTGGGTTTTGGCTTAGCTTATGCTGTGAACCCATGTGGTTTGCAAACTATGATTGATGGCTTTGATGACATATTAACCCAGCCAGTTATGATTTATCCAATAAATCAATCATGCCATAACACCGAAGAAGTCAGATCTAGTTGGGGACCTGATTACATAAAGTTGTACATAAAGCTCTTTCAGTCTTCAGTTTAATATGTATATAATGACAACAGATTTCTTAATGCATTCAGTGTCTTAAGAATGGCTTTGAATATTCCCTTCAAGCAAGGGGGTAAATATATGTGTGTGTGTGTGTGTGATTTGTGGGTTTTGTTCCATAATTCTGAATAACACCCAACGCTGCAATTCCCATATTCCTGGGACAAATGACTATGAACCTAGAAGTATGTATGTCTCCCGATGGAGAAGATACATAGGGCATTACTTTCTACTTTATCCTAAACCCTAGGAAATGGACGCATAGTTCAAATTTTCAGGGTTTTTGCGGGAATCTAAATTTGCCTGCTCCTGGGACATCTTATCAATATAGATCAGTCCTACATAATGCCTTTATCACTTTTTTTCTGGTATTTTTTGCAATTAATTGAAAGATCTTCCACTATTGCTGAGCAAACATAGCTAACTCATCAGCAGTGAGACTTATCTGTCCCAATACTAAGAGGAAGCATCTAGTCTTTTTCTCATGTCAGCACTCTATCAGTCAGAGCATTGTTAAAATTAAACATTCATGCAACTGTAAAAGCATTCTTGATTTTACAATTAAGTATGTGCACAATCTCTGTTTCAGGTTTCCTCTGCAGAATGAGTAATTATTGCTTTATCTTGTCTCATTAGAAGAAATGTAATATTCCATGGGTTAATTCCAACTGATCTGTGTTACATTTCCAATCTCCTATTTCTTATTATACTGTAGAGGACTGAAGCGTTTTGTCCTAATCTGCCAAAATATTTTCTGCTGTACCTAGCAGGGATTTTGCCTTTTGCTATACAAAAAGACCGTATGAAAACAAATGTTTGTGCTCTGAGGTAAAAAGAAAAACTTTCAACAACAATTCAATGAATTTTCAGATTTCAGAACCAGCTTATTTCATTATTTCATTGTTGTAATATTATTTAGCCATGATTGGTAAAAAAATTTCCAATTGAGTTGGGGGGGGAAAGCATATAAAAGTCCAAGATATGACTTCTCAGCTGTGAAAGTAAAAGCCTTAAAATATTTCTTGCACATCTAACCTCCTTGTGGCCTAAAAATTTGCATTTCTGATACAGGTGCATTGTACCTCTACACTGTAGATGCTTTTTGTCAAAATTCACATCATGTTAATATAGTGATAGAGAATCTGAGCATTTCCTTGTAAACATGAAGAGAGGCTTTTATTTAGCCACTGAACCAAAAATCCCTAATACGCTTTTACTTTACAGTAATTTTTCACAAAGCGACACAAAGGAAATGAAATTATCCATTGAAAGCAATAAAACAAAATTTAGTTGGGGAGTAGGTTCCCTTTTCATCAGTATCCTATTCACTTTAGATGCTTGTGAATGTGGCATGTGTACTCAGGCTTATTTCAAAATACGTCCTTTTCTCTGAACAAGAGGAAACTGCAGGAGGTCTACAGCAGGGGTGTCAAACTCGATTTCATTAAGGGCTACATTAGATTGTGTTTGACCTCGGGGGCTGGGTGGGCGTGGCCAACTCAAACCCAAAGCTAACCTTCTCTGAGCCAGTCCTTGAGTATTGAGACACACCCCACCACACCCAGGCCTATACACAGTTATAGTTCTGGCCACGCCTAACTTACTATATCTAAATGCTATTAACCCTATAACATGTCTACATCCCTAACCTATTCTGATCCTCACTAACTGATCCCCACCTGGTTCCACTTTCACCATGTCTTAACTTAATGCTTAATTACCACCTATATGTGCCCCAACCCCCTCTAACAATATACACCACATCAATACATGAAAGAAACCATTCCCAGCCCCGCAGTTGCTTCAGAATCCATCCTGCAGCTCACAGCTCTGCTGACTCATTCTACAGCAACCTTCAACATCATCAGCTAGCACACAAGCAGCAATACAGATCCGGCGTCAGCAAAGCTAAGGTAATATTCTCCACTGCCAGCTGACTTGCTGCGAGGTGTGTTCGGAGCTGAAGGGCTCCATAGCGAACTCAGAGCCCAACAGGTGAGCGTGGCCAGCTCAACGTCCTGCAGCAAGCCAGCTCAACGTCTCTGCCAGCAAAAATGGAGCTCAGAAGGCTGTCCTGAACTCCATTTTCGCTGGCAGAGGTTCTGCAAGTCAGTCCTTTGCTGTTTCCAGGATAGCCCGACAGGCCAGATCTAACCACCCTGCAGGCCAGATCTAGCCCGTGGGCCTTGAGTTTGACACCCCTGGTCTACAGGGTGTCAGTGGCTTGTGTGGCATGATGACATAATCATGAGGTGACTTTACCTACTAACATCAAATGCCATGAGGCCATTGATAAAAGTTGTATGACCACATCATTTATCCAGTGATGTTTAGATGTCACTGTGACTCATAATGTACACTGCTGCTACGAAATACTGTAGTTCAGGAGAGAGGCTAAATCTTTTTAGGTAGAAAAGTCTCAAAATAATTGGCATCTTCAGCTAAATAATGAGTTGTATTTGGAAGTATAGATAATTCCCTACAGTATGTGGAGATAGTACTGAGTTAGATAGTACTGATAGTACTACTGTAAAACATTTTAATATACAGTACTTTGAAAGAGAATGTGTTTGCTATATTGAAGCAAATGGCTTTATTTAAATGTTACGGTTCAGTTTTATCTGTCTGCACAAACACAAAGGTAATACTTTTTTTTTCTTTTGTTAATGATAGTTTAGCTAGCTAGTTAGCTGTAATACACTTTCCAGTTACCTTTACAAGTGATCTGCCATT